>NC_056737.1:1288108673-1288196173 GCF_019279795.1 Protopterus annectens
ATGCGCCCCCCCCCCTTTTTGGTGGATGTGGAGTTGTACACCAGCTCAGCAGCAGCTTGTGTTTTGTAAGTGATGATCATGATCAGGTGATGGCCTCTGCACCTATTGAAGTCCTCATCTAGCTGATTGCATGTGGAACAGCTGTGATGATGTTCCCATAGCCAATCACATGGAAACACAGTACAATATCTAGGAATATCATGTTGGTGTTTGCCCATGACAGTCGTTGTGAGTGGAACCTGGATCTGGTGTTTGGTAAACGACATCATAGATGATAGCTGGATGTTCCTCATAGATGATAGCAGGATGTTCCTCAAACAACATACACAGTGGAAAATAGCCTAAAGACAGGAGGGTGACATGCCAGACATGACTACAGCATGTAAGTGTAGTTATGCTTCATTGAGACTACTGCCAGTTTAACAAGTTGTGTGTGGTTATGGCTATTCTGCATGTTTTAAAACTGACAAGACAGTGCTCTGTTTGTGTGGGAGCCCCCATCTGTGGACTGGTCAGTGTGTGGAACCATTTGTTTCCTGTGTTACTCTCTGAATACACATCTGTGAACTGCAGGAGCATAGTGTGAGGATTGCAGTCAGTACATGGTGGTAGTGATGAGAGTTACTGCCATCGCATCCCTGATTGGACATATGTCACATGAAACAGTGGTATGACAGTCACTGTCTGGGGTTCTCAATGACATGCCAATAATGGGCCACTGTTCATAGCTGCAGTCACAAATCTTCTACACTTTGTACAGATGTCATGCAGTATATATGTATGTGTTGTGCTCCCTCTGCAAATGTATACCATCTGTTGTGTTGGGTTGATGGTCATATCTATGCATGCTGTTATAAGTAATCCTGAATGCTGTTGACTATTACTAAGCCATATCTGTGTTAAAACTGCAACACCATGGGCTGTATGGGTTTGGAGGTCCTGGCAGAACCTCCTGTCACACTTCAGCTGACCATGGCACCAGCACATCTGGGGCCCAGCCTTGGACCTCCACCTATGTTGGCTCTGCACCACCTTCTGGTGGAACTGCCACTAAGGATTGGGCTTGTCCCCCCCTGGGAGCAGGTCCAGACAGGAACTTGTCCGCTGTCGTAAAGTCCCAGACGTGGTGCGTAGGGAGCTCAATAAGGGTTTTGGAGCCAGATACGCCAGCTCGAGGGCAGAGTGTCACATTTACAGAGCGAGCCTGCCCCTCCTAGGCAGCCCCTTGCACTACCACCTTTGCGGCTGTTTTGGTGCAGTGGTGGCTGCTCGTGGCCGGGGACCTCCGTCCCACTGTTTCAATCTGGGGGCTCATGGGCTTGTGACTGCCGAACAGCCCTCCCCGTCCAAGGTGTATCCCCCCATGTGTCATATACTGACCCTGTATGCTGTCTTCTCTGTCATCCTACCCAACCCATCCTCCACGAGCATACCTACTCTCCTTCCCCCACATCCCACTCTCACCCTAGGGAGACAAAAGGCCAATAAGTTCCTAGAACAACATTTTCCCCATATATAGCTGTCCACTGGACACATGTAACCCTTTTAATATGCATCACAACATACTCCAGTTGTCCTCACCCCTGTCTCTTAGGCACACGATCCTGGTATGCACATGACTCCTAAAGGTTCCAGGTACACATGATGCAGATGTCCCCATTGTACACACAACACTACCAGTCCTTCTATGGTTACCCCATTTACCTTTTTCATGATGATGATGTTGCACACAGCACCTTGCAAGAGTACTGTTCTCACATAATGATTGGACAGGAACTGTTGTGTTAATGTAAATAAAATGCACAGTGTGATGTATTTGGCCAATGTACAAATGTTTGCATGTATTAATGACATGTCTGTCTGAGGGAGTCTTGATATTACATAAGACAACACCACTACATAATACTGTTGTCACACGGGATGTTCTTGATATATCTATATATATGTATGTATCTATATCTGGACATAAACACACACATACATCTAAATGATGGAATACATTTCCTAGACTGTTGAATGACTGCGCTGGATGATATGTTTGTGATAACATCCGATGTCTGTATATCTGCCATGGCTTAGTGGTAAATCACATTAGCTGTGTGTGCAGGGTCCTGGTTTCGAGCCTTGAAGAGGCCGTTTATTTTGTTGCTGGGCAGAACAAGGGTGTTGGATACAGAGTGAATAAGGCACATTAAAGCAGTTGTAAGCGGGTGTGCGTGGGTTTGTGCGGAGCTAAGCAATGCTAACCTCCAGTTACAGTTTCTTACACTCAGTTTGCCTCTACATTGCTTCACCAGTATAATACTCACATACTGGCGGCCAAACAGGCTTACACCTGCTTGCTCCCGCACTGCATTTGGTGTTTGCATCTGACACTCATATCCCTTGGTGGGATTGAGGACTACAATATTACCTTGTGATGCCTATTACATCGGATTACATGCCTACAGAATCGGGAATGGCTGCCCATTAGGCGAAAGCATGACATTCAACTGTACAGAATCCGCGGCCTGTCCAGAGTTTGATTCTTATTATTGGTGTGTTCCTCTTTCAATCTGCACCTGTCTGGCTAATACATGGGAACTGACACACCAATACAAACAAGTAATTGGGTTTTGGAACCCACATCCTTCAGCCAAGTCATGCTACTGCATACCTAATATTCTATCATCTTTCTAAGGTTGTCAGTGGAATATGTGTTTTCTGTCCCTATCAGACCTGTCAAACGATTGGGGACAAATACCAACTGAATCAGGGACACATCATAACAACATCAAGGACACATTTAAATTATTAGTGCTATTAACCTGACACATTGACAGACTCAGAGCATACAAATCCATACACATTTTCTGAGGTAAATGATGTTTATAACTCATAACTGTTGTCATTCATTACATGTAATTCACCACCTTTCCTCCAAAAGTCACTAGTTTTAGGAGGGACTAAATGGGACAGAGTTAGAATTTGAGTCGAAATCAGGGACGTCCCTGGAAATCGGGGACAGTTCAGAGGTATGGTCCTTATTTGTCCCCCAGTGGTTTATGCCCTGTCCAGTGGATTTGCTCTCTGGGGTGGAGAGTTATGGGCATCAGCTATGCCCATTTTGGAATATTACTTACATCCCTGGGGTAGTCTTAATACGACTACACCAGCCAACACCTGCACACCTAGGCCCATAATTGTATACCCATAGTTCCACCACCTGCCCCTCCTCTACAGCACCCATCCTTATTCTGGGTCCTGGTCGATTCTGAACACACCACTACACGCTGCCCACTCTCCACTTCCCGGGACCCATGTCATACAACTGGCTTGGACCCATGGGTCAATCAGGCTTTCCCACCCTTGTATTCCGGGTATGTATACACCCCAGCCAGAATAGTCAGTGTATCACCTTCTTTTGGTCTTGTCAATTTTTGGGGTGTCCCGCAAGGGATGCTCCTGTCCGTGTTCCAAGATTAGATTTCATGGGTGCACTGTGTACTCCCCCCAGTTGTATCCTGCCTGTGGTCTGGGGAGCAGTGGACTATTTACATTGTTTGTGGGTTTGTGTGTATGTTTCCCGTGTCCAGCTGGGGGGGGGTGAAAGGTCATGCTACGTGTTTCATGTTTCTTGCTTGGGCCCCTCACTTCCTTTGGCATAGCCTGTGAACATGTCATTCTTGTGTGCTGTTTCCTATCATAGCTGTATATCTACGCACACACACACATATACATATATATATATATATATATATATATATATATATATATATATATATATATATATATATATATATATATGTTTGCAACTATATAGATGTATACATATATATATATATATATATATATATATATATATTGCTGGAACCTGTGTTCTGAGAGACTGCCTTCCAGACTATCTGCAAATATACAGAGCTGAGTATGTCTCACTGTTCTGAGAGCTGAGTATATTTTTTTGGTTTTAGGGTTTGTACTGTTAGTTGTTGCTTAGATCTCTGTTGAAACTTTTGTCCAACCCACCCTCTCTATTTTTGGTTTGTAGTTTAAATTTGGTGGCTTTTGCAGTTGCCCGCCCCAATGTAGATTTGATCTGGGACACTCCCCCAAGTCCCATCTCTTTACCACATTCTACCTAATAAACTCTCTCTGCACTTGCTTTTAGTCCTTTTTAATTTAATTAATTTTTTTAAACTGTGTTTGGTCTAATATTGCTACATACTCAAGTGTGCTAGCTTGCACTGCATGTGAATTGTTTTTATTGTTTTTGCTACTTTTTTGTAAAAAAAAAAAAAAAAAAAACTCTAAGCCTGTTTCCTACCTTTCCTGTAACTAGTGTTCCAGATACAGATTTGCTGTATCCAGGACTGTATGTAAACATCTGAGCACCCCAATACTTTCTGTGTTGGAGGGAAGCCTTCTAGCTCATCAGTGGGAGTGGTAAGCACTAGGTAACCTGTCTACCACATAAGGAGTGGTTCTGGCCCAGAAATTGTAGTTATTGGCCGTTTGGGCAATCTCTTCTATCTCTCTCCACTTTTTGATTTGAAAGCATGCATTTGCACTTGTTTCTGTCCTGTAACTCATTTAGTGCAGATTCATATTCTTAGTTTTAGCACTTAAATTTGCTTATTCATGCTCAGCACTTGTTCAGAACTTGTAAGCACTAAATAAGCTACTAATTACTACAGCACTCAATCTTCCTCATTACAGAGAGGAAAACAGTTTTTGTACTTACTTTTCTCACTTGCTTAGAGAAAAACAGCTCTTGTACTCACTTTCCTCACTTATCTAGAGAAAAATAGTTTTTTTTATTCAGGCATGTCCAAGGGTCAGCTCCCAGTGTTCTCTCCTGTCTATCTGATGAATCTGGGCATCTTGAGGCAATGTAGAAATTGCCTCATGTACACAGACAACCCTCTCCTCCTACCACCCAACACTACAACCTGTGAGAGATGCACTTATCAAGCAAAACTGGATGTAAAGCTCTCTCTAACCAAGACTGAACTTGACAGTCATGAGGAGAAGGTAAACATTTACACCACACCACACTCATCACATAGTCTCACTAAATCTACACCACCAAAATCCACACATAGTAACACAAAAACATTCGCGGAGGCTCTCAATAACAATCTGTCTAAGAAACAGAGACCTGCAAGCAACCTCCATCCCCCAAAACAACCCAAATGACACAGAGTCCACAGACTCAGTGTACCACTCAACCACAGCCAATAAGGCAAAACAACGTACCCAACACACTAGTCATAGGTGACTCTATAGTCAGGCACACTGATGTCCCACTCACCAGGCTAAACAAGGAGGTTACTGTCAGCTGTCTGTTAGGTGCTAGGATCCGCCACAAACCACACACTCAGGTCACTCCACAACAAGTACAAATATGACTCTGTCATTGTCCATGTTGGTGTGAATGACCTGAGAAGTACCACCCTGGACTACATGAAGAGAGACATGGAAGAGCTCTCTGATCTTGTAGCCCAGGCAGGTATGACCCTAGCCCTGAGTAGCATTCTGCCATCCCCAAGAATGATACTGCAGTACAAGAACATAATTAATGACCAACAATTGGCTAAGCTTCTGGTGTCATTCTAAGGGGATCCAGTATCTGCCTGCTTGGGATGACATGGTCGACAGACCACAATGCTTTGCCACAGATGGCCTGCACCTGTCGCCCCTGGGATTCTGGATACTGGCTAAGGCTCTTACTGCCCCTATAGTGCCTTTTTTAGGCAAGGTTCAAATAACAAATTCACCACCATAACAGGAACAGGCAAGCAAAAACTCAGGGTAATGCTACTCAATGCTAGAAGTCTAAATCTCAAAATGCACACTCGACGCACTCCTTAAAATGGAGAGCATCGATATCTGTGCAGTGACTGAGACCTGGTTCAAGGCTCCAGAAAGCACCCCTGCACTACCAGGCTATAACTCATACCACACGTTTCGGCCATCTAACCTGGACCGAAACATCTTCATTAAGGATATCCACACCTCCAGGCTAGTTGCACAGCATAATGCAGCTGAGGCTATCCAAGTGTTACCAACTTGGGCAAAACTGCAATCCAAATTGTAGCTTGCTACAGATCCCCCACCATGCCCCAAGATTCCCACTCCTCTTTTCTTGATGTACTGGAAAATATTAGGGTTCAACCAAACACCCTAAATAATGGGCGACTTCAACTACCCCACCATTAACTGGGAAAACTACTCGTGTGCCAACTCATTAGCTCAACGCTTTCTGGAATTCATAAACTCCAATACCCTGGATCAACTTATCCACACCCCCACTAGGGACAACAATATCCTAGACCTAGTCATTTCCAACATGAGTGACTGGTGTTCCACACCTGAAGTCAACTCCTCGTTGGTCCGATCCGACCATAAGCTAATCACCCTTGATATGCACATCCCTCCCTCACCCCCCATTAAGGAAACCACAGTAAAAAATTTCTCTAAAGCCAACTTCATGCTTCTTAAGACAGAAGTGGTGAACTTCATGACACCCAAGCAGATGGACAATACAATTACAACTGCTGAATCCTACACAAATGCACTCTATAAGCACTTACATGAGTGCATGGATCGTGCTATCCCAAACAGAACCAAGACGCTATCCTCCAAAAAAAAAGGAAGCCAATCCGGTGGTCCCCTGCCATAAACAAACTGTACAACAGAAGGAAGAATCTGTTGCAAAAGAGAGTAAAATCCCATGAGTGGAGGAGCTCCCTGGTCAGCCTCAGTCAGAAGCTGAGATCTCTTATAAGATCCTCCAAAGCTAGCTACGAAAACTAATTCCAAGGACAACCACAAAGCATTCTATAGCTATGTCAAGAATCTCAATGGCAACACCCAGATCTGCTCTGAGTTACAGTACAAAGGCAAGAAAATTACAGAGCCAACTTATATTGCCAACATCCTGGCAGATAGGTTCAGTGCTAACTTTACCCCCCTCTCACCCCCCTAAAGGGCCCATATCTATACAGGAAGAATACAGAGTCCCTGTAATCACAACTATGCAGGTAAAAGCTGCACTCTAAAGCCAAAAACACAGCATCCATGGGACCAGACAACATCCCAGGCTGCGTTTTACACGAACTCCAGAACGAACTGGCTCCCCACTTAAGCACCATGTTCAATAATAGCCTTGCATCAGGCTTTGTGCCCACTGAATGACGCACAGCAACAGTTATCCCACTCCACAAAGGGGGAGCCACCACTGATCCTGGGAACTATCAACCTATTAGCCTGACGACCCTGGTCTGCAAGGCCATGGAATGTATCATCAATGGAATTCATAAACAAATACATTGGTAACCTCCAAACTCTGGATCCCACCCAGTTCTGGTTTGTGAAAGGCAGATCATGCCTCCTGAACCTGATGGACTTCTTTAAGGCAGTCAGCAAAGCCGTAGATGAGGGTAAGGTGGTTCACACAGCCTATCTTGACCTCGGCAAGGCTTTTGACACCATCCCCCATTCTAGAAGTATAGCAAAACTCACCAAACTAGGTATAAATCCCTACATCACAAGATGGGTTGCCAACTGGCTCACTGACAGAACCCACACTGTAAAAGTTGCAGACTCCAAATCTGACCTCAAAGCAGTGACAAGTGGAGTACCACAGGGTTCCATCCTAGGACCTTTCCTGTTTGGTATCTACTTCTCTGAAGTACAGGCTAACACATAAGGCCTCTGGCTAATGAAGTTCACAGATGACTGCAAACTAGGAGCCACAGTCAAGTGCCCAAATGATGTGGACATCCCACAGAAGGGCCTCGCTGAGACAGATGCCTGGTGTCAGAGCCATGGCCTCAAGCTCAATGCCAAAAAGTGCAGTGTCATCCCCTTTGGTAAAAACTCTGTACCCATGAACTACCACATCAGCAGCAATCTACTTAACACAGAATGTGTGATAAGAGACCTTGGGACCCAGGTGGACAGTAGTCTCTCCTTTGATAGTCACATTGCCACAGTAGTCAGGAAGCCATTCTATGTGGCACACCATCATAAAAGGGTTCTCATCCAGGAAAAAAGAGGTCATTGTTCCCCTCTACTCAACACTCATTAGACCCATTATAGAGTACAACGCCCCTTTTGGAATGTACCTCACAAGACATTTGCAGCAGCGGGAAAGGCCACAGAAGTACCTCACAAAGAGGATTACTGGCCTCAAACAAATGCCCTACACTGACGGCCTCAAAAACCTCCAGCTTTACACCGTAGCATATCGCCTACTCTGAGGTGATCTCTGCCTAACATATAAAGCTATGTCAAACCCAGAGCTGTTGGACATGCTACACCTAAAGAAATCCCAATCCCTCCAAGCTACATGCTCTAGGGACCTAAACCTTGTCACCACAATAAACAGGACAAGCTGGAGGAATAGATTCCTGTCCCAGAGACTTCTCATACTCTGGAACAGGCTACCCATCTATGTCAAGCAAAGTTCTTCATTAGCACTCTTCAAGAAAAATCTTGATGAGTGGATGGGAAATAGGAAATGCACCCCGGGGATCACTTCTGTGTCTCTGCTCGACAGTAGCACAGGAAAATAACTTTCTTGGGTGGCATAAGCCAGGGAACATTGTTGGCTAGGCTTATGTAGGCCCTTGGGCCAATAGCCTAGTACCTACCTATGAACATTTTATTTACACACATATATATATATATATATATATATATATATATATTAGTGTGTCTGTAAAGCAATGCATACCCTGCGCAAACGCATTTGCACACGCTTACTGGTGTTTATATATGTTTAAACCTGCTTACTAGTGCCTTATTCACTATGACACTGACACTTCGTTCCAGTTAACTTTTAATTGATATTTTGCAGGTTATATAGCAGACAGATTTTGCAATATGTTCATTTACAGATTACCAATGATAAATGGTATGTGATGCAGTGGGATTCGGAATGTGAATGTCTGCTCATTAGGCGGTTGCTCTAATCAATACACTATTGCTGTGCTGTTTCATTTGCATATATACCCATATACCTATGGCTCCTGATTCCCCAAACATCCACCCCAATGCATCCCTAACACTGCAGTCATCCATTCTCCCGTTGGATTCGCGGTGTATCCACTCCACTACACACTGGCCACTCCCTACTCCTGTAGACCCATCCCATCGGTTGACTCACTCCATGTAGCCTCAGAACTCCCAAACTTTTAGTCAACAAGCATTGGTGACATGAGCGACCAAAAGGACACTATTCACAATTTTTGGGTTGTCCTACATGGGACACGCATGTCTTTATGTCAAGATTAGACTCTTTACTTCATTACATCCTTACTCCCATTAACATGACACTACAATAAATTAATAAGTATGATTATGTAGTAACGCACACGTTACACATAAGCCTAATTATGTATGTGTCCGGCGTATTTCTTTTACAAATAGACCGGTTTAGTAATCGGCGATGCCGTAGCAGGCAGATCACAGGAATGATTCCATGTGTGGGAAAGTCGTCACATTTGATTTTTTTCAGCACAGCACTGACTTCAGACATTGTACACACTTCTGCGTTTTAGCAGTTTCATCCCTTCCCTCTTATGCACGACCTATTATTCTATCTACTGTCAAGGTTTGTAAGGGCACATTCATGTTATTTATGTCTGCAAATGGAATGAATGTGTTACAGAGAATGTACTTCTACATACAGATGTCTGCATGTATGCATGCATATCTACTTATAACGAACTCGCTGACCTCCACGGGGCAGTCCAATTAGAACCAGCCCATCCAACCCTGGCACGCCTAACTCCATAATTTTATTCCCATAGTACATCCACCCCACCCGAGTTCAACATACATGCATTCCATCCATTGTCCAGTTGTTATCGGAGCCATGACACACTTCCACACATTGCCCTCTCCCGAGCATTAGGGGCCCTACATGTATGTTGTCCCAACCCATGTATTCTCAGGCTCTCCCACCATTTAGTCCTTGAACATACCTGCCCTTGCTTGTGTAATGGTCAGATGGCCAAATAGCCTATCAATTTTTGGGTAGTCCCACCAGGGACTACCCTCTGTGTGTAAAGTAGACTTGGCAGATCAACAATGTTACACCCACTGGTAATATCCTGCCTGTGGTGTGAGTAGCAGTGCTTTGCTCACTCCTGCCCAGCTTGATATGACATACGTTGACAGTGCTATATAATACTGGGGTTGCTGTTGATTCCCTTCTCATTCCTTTTGTTTTTGTATGCTTTGTTACGTCGTTCTTTCTTCATAGATATATATATATATATATATATATATATATATATATATATATATATATATATATATATTATGTATCTGTACATACTTGTATACATTTCCTATGCTGGGCACTGCTTAGACCTGCGCAAGCGCACTCAGACTTGCTTACTGATACTTATATATGTTTACTGCTGCTTATTTGTGCTTACATCTGCTTACTAGTGCCTTATTCATTATGATAGTGCCACTTTCATTGAATATTTAAATTAAATATCTCATGCAATACTCATGTCGGTTTTACAGCAAATCGACATTCATTCCACATGGAAAGTTATATATGCTATTGTGGGGCTTGAACCGTGAATGCCTGTTCATTAGGCGGATGCGCTAAACACTACACTATTGACATCTGCGTTGATTTCGCATGTTTTTCTCTATTTGAATGAATTTGATGTGCAAGCTACGCTCGGCGGAGGGCACCGATCCGCAAACACGCTGCGCTTCGCTTACACCTTCAATATTGCAGCAATTCAAATGTATAATAGCGACACGGGGAATCTAATTGTGAAAGTTCTAGGGACAGGGCTCAACATTCCACTACGTGCTTGTGTGTTTACTACTTCAATTTTATTTCACTGTTCGTGGACACTCTTGTATGCTTAACATACATTTCGGTATCCACGGACATTGAATTACTGACTTACTATTAGAGGTGGGCTCTACTAGTAGGCATTGTAGGTTTTGCAACTGTTGGGGCATGTTTACGCCTCCATAGAGCACTTGTACACACCCCCTGCACTCGCACATGCTTCCTGTGCACGTTGAGGGTGTGACAGCGCACCCTCATGCATATTCATATAGTGTTGCTGCACCATCTGCCGTGAGGATGCTCGGCGCAAGGCTAAAACCATCCTTGCGCCGAGCTTCTTGAATCCCGGGGATTGTCTTTCAAACTGTGGGAACATTAACAGATTCTATACATCTCAGAACCTTGAACCAAACATTATGTGATATGTAAATGTAGTGAAGAAACAGGAGCCACTTGCCCAAGCTACAAAATCCAGCTTATGATCAGTTATACGACAGTCCAAATACAAAGGAACCAAATTGTACAAAAATTTGAAAATTCATCACTACCTTCTCAAAATGAAAATTTCTTGCTAGGTAATAATTTAGCTCAATAAGAAGATTCTTTAGTGGGGTATCCTGATCTTGATGCTAACAGAATCTCATCAAATCTCCAGCTACCAAAATGGACAATTCTAATCACACTACTAAACATAGTGTGTGTGTGTGTGTGTGTGTGTGTGTGTGCGTGTGTGTGTGTGTGTGTGTGTGTGTGTGTGTGTGTGTGATTGGGTAAATATGATATTATAGTGGCTGCTCTTTCCCCAAGTTTCAGTGACCTTGTAGTGAAATGATACAGTAAAATGGGCTTTGGAGGTGAAATCCCCACTTTTTACAGGTAGCATCCCCTGCATCCCAACACTTTAGTTTTTAGGTTTTGCTTCACTTACCTTAGAAACCTCACGGTCCGGAGTACATTTGTTACCTATTCGTAGTTTGCTTTGTACTTTGAAAGCCTGAAATGACACTGCTTGTGCAGGCTTCCTGTATGACAACCCGCCTCCATCCTTATACCTTCACTAGTCTTGCCTCTCTTAAGCACAATCCTGTTCACAATTTGTCTAATTATGTGCTTCAATTAAACACACCAGCAGGCAACAATTCACAGAGCATAAAAGTACAACACCCATTAGAACAATATGTCTCTACTGCCTTCTCCGGAAAAAAATAGTATTTATGCCAGTATCCACTTTCACTATGCTGATACCAGTTTACTTTCTCCAGATTTTTATCTAAGCGTTACTGAAGCCTGCAAACAGCCAGCAATTTACAAACACTCAAGTACATGTCTGGGCATGTTTCTGTGTACATCCAGATCAAGGCGTTCTTCCACTCCTTTGAAAAACATTCTAGGATACATGAAAAATAGTCAGTGGGAAAAGATAGAGAGTATAATGTGATTCCCATCTTAAAGTAACAAGCAGTTGAACAATGGACATCCACAATGTTTTATTCAACATGCATAAACCATGACAGCATCATAAAATGATTTGATCACTGGCAGAGTATTACTGAGTCAAAGACCAAAGTGATATCTATGAAATTATAATCCTGAAGTTGGATTTTCCAGATAATGCCTTCATGGTGCAAACCTCTCCATGTGATTATACCTTCCTTCCCCCCACTCACAATTATCACAACCAGTTATGGAGTCACTCCACCTCACTGAAAAAGGAAACACCAAATCAGTAAAAAAAAATGTACTTCTGGTCCATGGAAGCCACAATCAGCCGATTAGTGGGCCCTCAAGTCTTAAACTTTAAAGAAGTCAGACCATCATTAAAGGTGTGAGAAATATCCAAACCATAAACACTGATGTCCCAAGTGTTTGTCCTTTTTCTAGATTGTAATGTGGCATCATAAAAGCTGATGCATACTTTATAATTTGGATATTTAGTCACACTGAAGATGTAGCCAAGATTTACTACTCTTGTGGCCATTTTTTTTTCTTTTTTTTAACTTAGGTAGGTAGGTACTAGGCTATCGGCCCAAGGGCCAACAAGGTTCCCTGGCTTATGCCACCCAAGAAAGTTATTTTCCTGTGCCCCTGTCGAGCAGAGCCACAGAAGTGATCCCCGGGGTGTATTTCCTATTTCCCATCCACTCATCAAGATTTTTCTTGAAGAGTGCTAATGAACTTTGCTTGACATAGATGGGTAGCTGGTTCCAGAGTATAGGAAGTCTCTGAGACAGGAATCTATCCATCCAGCATGTCCTGTTTATTGTGGTGTCAAGGTTTAGGTCCCTAGAGAGTGTGTAGCTCGGAGGGATTGGGATTTCTTTAGGTGTAGCATGTCCAACAGCTCTGGGTTTAACATAGCTTTATATGTTAGGCAGAGATCTCTTCAGAGTAGGCAATATGCTACACAGTAAAGATGGAGTTTTTTGAGACAGTCAGTGTAGGGCATCTGTTTGAGGCCAGGAATCCTCTTTTTGAGGTACTTCTGTGGCCTTTCCAGCTGCTGCAGATGTCTTGTGAGGTACATTCCAAAAGGGGGGGTTGTACTCTATAATGGGTCTAATGAGTGCCTAGTAGAGGGGAACAATGACCTCTTTTTCCCCTGGATGAGAACCCTTTTGTGATCATTTTTTTCTCTCCTTTAACCCTTGTAAGCCATGTGTATTCAAAACTGTGATGGCCGGAGAAGCAAGCAGGAAATAATAATCTGAATTACCTCTTATTATTAATTTGATTTATCTTTTCAGCACCATATCACATACCCTGCCATATTACTAGCAGATGCTAAGCCTTCCGGATTCTTGGTATTCCCAAAGTTATGACACACAACACAACTCTGCTAGGAGCGGGAGTGATTAGGATTTTTACAGTCTTTCTTACTTCTCATTTTCTGCAATATATCTCAAACACTGGTCCCTTAACTAAATCACTTATTTTGTAAGACATACAGATGTGTGGTTTTATTTTCTGTCAATTTAAAACCTATCTGAATACAATTTTAAACAATGTACTACAAAGCAGCAGCCTTGAAGCCATGTGTTTTTATTAGTATGCAGGCCTTTCAGTGATCTCACGGCTTCTGAATTATCTTCAAAAGTGCAGGAACACCATCAGCGTTGTCATATTCCCTCTACTGGTTCTTCGGAGAGAATGACTCATCACTTTCAATCCTTTTTCTGCACTCAGATCATTGCTTTTGATATTTTTTTCTGCTTTCTCATTATTATATTGATTGAGACTGTAGTGCTCTGCATTCCCACTGGATGCTACTAGCCTACACAGAAATGCCATTCATCATTGCTCAAGCCTTGCAGTCAACCTGTAGTTAAAGCAGAAGCAAATTCACATAAATCTGTACAACTTTGTCTTGGTTAGGCATCCTTTTCTTGTTCTAGTGAATTCTGCATCACATAGAGAGTCTTAAATCAGAGATTCACACTCTTACTTTTAACACCAGGCATATTATTAAGACTTAATTAAGCTGTGTATGTTTGTACAGAGAAAATAATTGTTTTGACTTTTAATTACTTCACATTACAGATTATCAGAAAAATTTACAACCATTGTGGCCGTCACATTTAAAAACCACTAACATTATTGTTTATAGGGCCGTTAACCAAATTAAGTTTCACTGTTTTGATATGCTCTGCTTAATATCTTCTTTTACATACATGTATGTATGTAATGAGGCAATCAAGAAAAGTTGGCTTTACCCGCAGTCAATACAAGTATGTTCAAAAGTATGCTGCCTGAAACTGTGATAACTTACTAAGTTCCAATACAAAAAAAGAGGTCATTGTTCCCCTCTACTCATCACTCATTAGACCCATTATAGACTACAATGCCCTTTTTGGTATGTACCTCACAAGACATCTACAACTGGAAAGACCACAGAAATACCTCACAAAGAGGATTACTGGCCTCAAACAGATGCCCTACGCAGACCGTCTCAAAAAACTACAGCTTTACTCCATCGCATATCGCCTACTCAGGGGCGATCTCTGCCTAACATACAAAGCTATGTCAAACCCAGAGCTGTTGGACATGCTCCACTTAAAGAATCCCAATCCCTCCGAGCTACACGCTCTAGGGACCTAAACCTTGTCACCACAATAAGCAGAACATGCTGGAGTGATAGATTCCTGTCTAACAGATCCTTATATAGGATTCTGTTATGGCAGCTAACAAAATGTTAGAAGAGACAAAATATAATACATACTTATTTTTCAAATGACCAAACATTCAGTCACTGACAAGCATACTTTTCAACTGTCCAGATTTTATCAGAATATCCAGATTTTTTGCTTCAGATTTTTTGGTCTGTTCCACATAACATTTGCGGTTTTCTGGCAAATCACGAGGACTGAATTCACTAAATAATGACAGATATTTGAGTTGTAGACTTCATGTCCTTCAGAAAATGCATTCTAATGAAAAATCTGTTATTCTAGCAACTTTCCATGTTTATAAGAGCAATATTTACAATCTGTCCCTATTATTGCCTTTGCCCAGATTTCTTGCACTAAGAGGTTGAGAAGAACACTCACCATTTCAGATAATGAAAGATTTTTTGTGGCCTGGATATGTTTCAACTACTCTGATTTAGGAATAGTACTATGATTTTTGCCCTCAGATTTAAGTTTGTTCAACTTAGATATACTTATCTTCCTAAAATCAGACCTGTATTTAGGTAGGTATATTTATAAGTAAACTACGCCTACACAAAGTTTGCCTACCATTAATTCTATAGGGTTGAGTATACAAAGGCCTTTGAGTGTGAAAAACGAGTGTGTTCCTCTTTTTGATCCCAGCCTCTGCTAAGATTTTTAATGCTCAGATGTTGAGAGGTATGATGGCATGGAAAGTAAAACGAAGACATGGCAAATGTCTATGTACTGGTCTTCTACAATTAAGCTACAAAACATCATATACAAATCAGCCAAACTAGTAACAGCAAAGTATGTTCAAAAGGAAGCTGCCCGAAACTGTGATAACTTACTAAGTTCCAATACTCGTCCCTCACATCACAAACCAAGGCAAGGAAAGACTGGTTACATTTCTTCAATGGCGATGCAGGTCAAATGAAGAAAAATCAGGCAGATATGCAGTAATGTAGGCAATCCATCTGCAGCTAAATTATATTTAAGGTTCAATGCATGAGATGACATCTCTTAAAATGGGAAGGATTAAAAAGAAAAAGATGAGACTTTTCTGCCCTCTGAGTAAGAAGACCATGGCAGTGCCAGTCCGTTCTTAATGAAGCTTCAGGTAACCATTTACACTTATTAGTAAATAGCAGGTTATTTACTGCACAGACATATTAATCTCTGCAGTGATGTGTAGCATAGTTAGATACAGAATTGAAATGAAGGTGTATTATAGCTGCCAATTTATTTACTGTGCCCCCTTCTGGTCGCCCCTACCATCTTCAGGTTTCTGACTTTATACAAGTCAGGATGTAGGGAGGTATGATAAAGTTTAGGCCTCTGTTTACTTATAATCATACAGATCTAGGGCATTCCATTCCAGCACTCAAGTCATAACAGGCTGGATATGATCCCTTTTAACCTTTTATATCCATACGTTTCATTCTGTTGCTCTGAAGTCTGCTCTCAACAGCTTTCTGCTATCGCACTTTTTTTGTTCATTGCACCTTTTGATAGTAATATTTCATCCCTTCTGTTTACCACTATTCTTGTATCGCACCAGTTTCTTTTTTTATTCATAAGGGCTAACCTGATGTCTCTAAAATGGTGCTACTTTTCACATAAATTTATAACTGCAGTCGGTGTATGTTTTTACCATAGTAAAGGAACATAGAGTGACAGCACTATTCTGGGTAACAATCTCTCCAGAGATTTGTATATGAACTCATTATATCTACTATACATGCTGTTAAAACTATTACCTACAACTCCCTCCTCTTACATATATGCACAGAAACTGCTGTACTTGGCTTTTCATTCAACATCTTTCTCTTCCAAACCTGGGCCCAGGGGAAAGGAAAATAGGAGAGAAGTACACACTGTATTCACTAGAGACTACAAGTTGCAATTATGTATCATTTTTACAAATCACAGTTACAATGACACAGTTACACGGCTGCAGTTCAACATTAAAACCATGGAAAAATATAATAGATTAAGCATAAAGGATCAGGCATGGATTTTCTACCCTACTGCGACTACTGCACTTAATGCAGATTTACAAGTCCATGGGGGTCTGTATAGATTTTTCTACAGCTTTTGATAAGAGTTACTTATGAATTCTTGCATATAAAATTTACCACATTATTAGGTCTACCGTTACAACTTACTGAGTGAAATAGATGAATGGTGAAGCTACAGAATCTGGAGAAGTAGCTATGGATGCCTCATTATATACAAAGCATGCAGTGAATCAATATGTACTTTAGAACTCCGTTACGGGCCCTTATTTAATTAATCTATATTTACTAGATATCAGTTTTCATGCATCCATTCTCTTACTAATTATGTTAATGATGTTAAAATGGGAAAAAAATCATACCCCAGTCCTAGACCCAATGAAAAGAAGGTTTATAATTAGCCTAAACTTATCTGTCCACGAGCTTCTAAAAGATTATGAATGTTGAGAAAACTAAATCTGTGCCCTTTGATTACTTCTTACAGTAAAGGCAGTACACGTATAGATAAAGGTAAGGTCTTTCAGGACAAAGGAATACTAATGAATGACGTTCAATGAGAATATAAATGGTATCTATCCTTCCGTATATAAAACTATGGGATGTATTTATAAATGTTTGTGTACCAGAAACAGTAAGGTTAGGACAGTCATTTTGCAGTTTGAGTATATCTAATCCAGAATACAGCAGCGGTTATCGAAAACCTTGTACTGAATATGTTCAGCAAAAACTAGAGATCAGGGGAAATGCAAAAAGAATTAAAGGCCTCACAGGTTTAGATTATGAGGCTAGTTTGAAGAAACTAGGACTTTAGCATCACAGATTGAAAGGAGATTTGTTTATATTTCACTGCTTTGGAGCAGAAAAATGACTGACTAGAACCTTAAATAGAAATGCAAAGCTAATTAAATGATTTTCACAAAGAATATTCAATCAGTGCAATAACATATTTGTTGAAAAAGGCAGTTAAAATTAGATTGGATTTGTATTTTGAAACATTATAGTAAAGATTTTTAGGTGAGCATTATGGATTGCTGTCTTTGGCCCACAGATGCTAACAGGTAAGTGCTAAGGTGTATTACACAGGAAAAGACAGCATATTTTAGGAAAACCGATAACAGATAAGTCAGCAGTACTGTTCCTAGCTTTGCCATATGTTGAATACATTTATTAACTGTGAAAATTTAGATATGAACAGACAAAAGCTTTTCAGTCAAATTGTTTGAATAAGTGAACGTTTTAATTGACTTGTTTATTTTCATGCAGTACACAAGAAAGAAATGAGAGGAATTACAATGTTTGTAGCTCATTACTGTTAATGTGTTTGAAATGCATCCCTTTAATGTTTCATTACTTGAAATGTTTGCCTTAATATACTGAAACTACATTACCAGAATGTGGACTACCTCCTCCATCTTTGCAGATCACTCCATATTAGGGCAAGGGGCTTTAACTGAGACCTGATTAATGTATGCCCATTGATCAGGTCCCACTTAAGGACCATCATCACTGCACCATTAAAATGTCAAGCTGGTAATCATGCAAGCATGGAGAAGGGGAAACACAGTTGGTATGATGTAGTCCAAATGGTTTCCGAGATCTTATAAACGTGAACAAAGGGAATTAGTAAATGCAAAGTGGGTCAGTGGGGGTGCAGAAGCATGCCACCTCCACTACAGTATTTGCTTGTTTATTTTGAATGTGCTGTATTCTGTAGCCTGTGTAGCTGCCTGATTAATGGTGGTTTCAGTGGATCAGGTTAAACCTTGGTCATACTTTCACCAATGGTTTAAACATGTGGTGATTTGATGGATGGGCTGCAATGGGTATGGCTACAGTTAAACAGGTCATGATTAAGTGCCCAATAACAATATTAGGAATTACTTTTAACACTGATCAAAGTATGGCCTATTTGGTCATAAACAGCAATGGTTTAGAAATGGCTATATTAAACAAATAGTGATAAGCGGTGCAACCAATCTTATTTATACAAACAGAAAAAGGACTCATCAC
The DNA here is from genome assembly GCF_019279795.1 of Protopterus annectens. Classification (NCBI taxonomy): domain Eukaryota; kingdom Metazoa; phylum Chordata; order Ceratodontiformes; family Protopteridae; genus Protopterus; species Protopterus annectens. The sequence goes on from NC_056737.1 coordinate 1,288,127,657, forward strand.
TGCAGCCATTTTTGTGATTTATGCAGGATGTCGGAAACTGTAAGCCACTCCATACTTCTAGCCTGACTATAGACATGAGGTTTTGGTGAAGGTCTATTAAAAGTAGTTCAGCAGCTATTTGTCAGAATATATTTTCATGGTAAAGATGGGCAAAAACTAAAACTAAGCTATCTGTAGGACACCCTCAGTGATAAGGGTTGGACAACATCCTTTCTTCGTACATATAAAGGATCTTCACCTCATCCCTCACTAAAATATAAATCACCTTTATGCTGATTTGATATCCTAAAGAAGGCCAAAACTGTTGCACGTATTTAGAAAGGACCTTAGGAAAATTTTAACAATGTTTGCACACGATTCTTTCCATAATAGACTGGATACTTACCAACTCCCCTAATCTCTATTACAATGCCACTACTCTACCAGACCTTCTTAGCGACCACCTCCCGACATCAGTCTTCAGATACATCTCCCAAACCCCAAAACCTCACCTCTATAGACAATGTCGTAAACTTTCAAATTTCAATACAACCAAATTTAACTCTTTACTGTCTTCCATAAACTGGTCACTCCTTAAAAATATCCCCCTAAATGAGGCTGTCAATACTTTCAATAACATTTTCCTGAATACCCTAAATTCCCTCACCCCCTCCAAAAAAATTTGTATAAAAAGCAATTTTACCCCGTGGCTCTCCAAGGAAACCAAGTCACTAATGCCCAAGAGAGACAAAGCCTGGAAAGCATGGACTAAAACCAAGGAACTATCCTTACTTAACTATAGACATCTCAGAAATCTCACTAAAAAGCAAACCAATGCAGATAAAAAGTCCTTCTTTACCCCTGGCCAACTCAATAGCAAATCTAACCCATGAAAGTTCTGGTCTACCATCAATAGGATTCTATCTCCAGGATCCCCCCCTCAAACCCCTCCCCTACCCTAACTCATCCCCTATAGAAACAGCTACCTTACTCAATAAACACTGTCAACACTATCCAGACTCTCTTACCATCCACGAGTCTCCCTACCCCTCAACGTACCTCACCTGACCCCTCTAACAATCAAACTTTCTCTTTTCAGCCTATTTTCACTTCTTACATCCAGTCTCTTCTTCAAAAACTCAAACCTTGCTCTCCCTCCACTGACAACCTACCCCCTGCATTAATTAAACTAGCTGCAAACTCCATTGCTTATCTAATGTCCATACTCACAGATCTGTTCAAGAATCAGCCTTTCCACCCCTTTGGAAATCCTTTTATACAATCCCACTATATAAAGGGGAAACTCCACCGACCCATAGCTATCCTATCCCCCCTCTCTAAGATTCTTGAAAAATGCATCCACAAACAACTACTTAATCACCTCCTTAAACATAATCTTCGCACTCCTACACAACATGGCTTTCACCCTAACCATAGCACAACTACTGCCCTGTTATCCATCACCCATACCATTGCTGAGGCCCTAGATAATAGCAGTTTCATATCCTGTATCTTCCTAGACCTTTCCAAGGCATTTGATACCATCTCCCATCCCTTACTGCTATCTAAACTTGCTAGTCTCAATCGGTCGTCTTCCTCCCTTGCCTGGTTCTCTAGCTACTTACCCTGCAGGCAGCAATCTGTCAAATGGCTCTCTTCCTCCTCTCCACTCATAACAGTCCCAACTGGTGTTCCACAGGGCTCCATCTTGGGTCTCCTCCTGTTTAACATTTTCACAAATGACCTCCATACATCTTGTAATCAAATCCTCCCTCATCCAGTATGCAGACGACTCTACTCCTCTCCATCTCTGATAATATACCAGAACTACATACTCTTACTCGACAAGCCTTTCTATCTACTGAACAGTGGCTAAGCAGTAACCTCCTCATCCTCAACCCAAACAAGACCAAACTCTTATTATTCCTTCCCTGCTCCCTCTCTCTCCACAAATCTAGTTTCACCATAACTTCCTCTAACAACACTATTATCAAGCCTGAAGCACACACACAACTCCTTGGAGTCATCATTGATGATGACCATAAATTGAACATGCACCTTCTACAATCCACAAAGACGACTCACCAAAAACTAGGTGCCCTATACAGACAAAAGATTTTTAAATCCTAATGTTAAACTCTCCCTAGCTCAAGCTCTTCTCCTCCCCTCCCTTCTTTATGCTGCTCCAGTGTTCGCCAACACTCAAACTATTACCTTACTCAAACTCCAACAAACCTACCACAAGATAGCTAGATTCATCACAAACTCTCCTTACAATACACATCACTGCCCAGCCCTAAAGTCTCTCAACTGGCTTGAATTCCCCCATCTACTCTTGCTGTCAACTTCAAATGCTTCATTCCATTCGGTACAAGCCTTCTTCATGCCCTGCTCTCTCTTCCCGCATCTCTATCTACACACCTACACGTTCTCTTCACACCTCTAATCAAGACCTACTACACATCTACCAACCCAAAAAAAAGTATACTCCATCGCCCAAGCATGAAACAAACTTCCCAGATATATCTGTTCCATCATTCATCCATCCCACAAACTCAAACTCCATCTGTTTAACTCCAAAACCTGTCCCTGTAATGCTCCAACCTAATCTCTCCTCTCCTCTTTTTTCTGTACCTGCTGCTTACCTTGTAAATTTGTCTCCCCCTCACAAATTGGGTGGACACCTACTTTGAATTACTTTGACTCTAATTCCTATCTTTGAACCACTCATTTACTTGTAAATATGTAAATAAGCAAATGTCTGTTTCTTGCTAGTCTGTAAAATAAGATCAGTGCATTTTGTTTTTACATGTATTCCTACTTATTGTATACTGTCTTCAGTACTGGCAATGCCAATGGTTTGTAAGTATCTTTTAACTGTCTTTTTGTGTAATATTTTACTGTATTATTGATATTGTATTGTTTTCACACGGAGCTTTTCTCCTCGGGTCTCCACTGGAAATGGGCCACAAGCCCAGCTGGACTAACCCGGTTAACAAAAGTCCATCAATAAATAAAATAAAATAATAAACTTACCCACAATTCTTCTAAGACTTCAACTATACTTTCTGGCACTTACAAACACTTTTGCAAACAGAGCCACAGGTGTTTAAAGATCCAGCTAGTGCACCAATCACCCAGGTGTACATCTATAAATATTCAGGCTTATAGTTAGACTCAAATCTTTTCTTCAGCTTTCACACAGACACAGCACTTTATGAAGATCTCAAAAAAAGATTTGGTACAAATAAAGTCAATCAAGACAACTGATGAGTGAATGCACTCGTTGCAAGACATGAATATATGTTTTTCTGCTGCTAGCAATTAATTTCCACTATTTGGCACATGTCCAAAGACATGCATCTGGCTCATATATTGTAGCCATTTTTTGCATTAACTTTTTGTGGCTTGATGAATTCAATATTCTTGGTAGTAGCCGCTTTGTCTGGCATTTTTGGATAGCAGATTGCTATTATTCAGAACCAGTTATCTCAGAACATAACTGTTTTGGTCATTCCTAAAGGGTCATCCTTGAGAGCCAATTTGCCTGGCTCCAATGCCCTGTAATGTAAGCTGTCTCAAGATTCCATTCTGGCCCAGTTATTTTTCACTGTCAGTATTTTGCCACTAAAGGTAGTCATTTTGGGGAGACAAATTTATCTCATTCATGACTACAGGGCCGCTTTTTATGCTTCCATTTAACATCCATAGCTCTTTGTGGCATCCTGACATTTTCTAGGCTGGCTTCTTTAAAAGTCAAGAAGTAAGAAAATTAAGCAATCAATCTAGGATATCCTGCAGTGGAGATATTAATCAGGGTTTGTCACTTATTATGCTGTAATATCTGCTTTAATATTTTCATAACAGAAAAAGAGCTACATGTTGAGGGATACATTGTGAAATGCCATTTTGAGAAACAAAAAACTACATTTTCAATGTATAATACATTGCATTACACTGGAGACTTTGCTAGTAATTATGAAGATATGCAATATATCTATATTTAAAATATTTCCAAAATCAAGTGACTTGCAAACCCATCACATGATATCGGGTGAAATCTTAAAGAAAACTGTCAGCAATATTTGCAATACAAGTTGGACATCAGATACAGTCAGGATTAATTTGTATTGCGATAGGTCAGTTTGTTCACTGAAATAATGTTTTCTTGTATAATTAGCATCTTCCTCTACTATCCCCCTTCATTGCTGATGAAGGAAATCAGTTAGCATTTGTGGCCTATGTCCATGACCTGTCGACCATTCTTCATGACAGGCTGACACTTTAAGGGCCATTTTCACCCATCATTATTGCATCCTATTTCTACTGGAGTATATATCACGGACCAAGCTCTTAATTCCCTCTTCAGACTCCATAATTGTAGTGCTAGCCCTGGTCAAATTTGGTCTTGAGGATCTGCACTGGCCATCAAACTCAGCCAGGTGAGCAATTTTTCCTCCTATACTGCTGTCACGGACTTCAAGCAGCTTCTACTGCCAACACCTAAAGTTCCAATGCTCAACAGCATCCTATGCTGTGACACCTCCCCCCATGTGGCCCATACAAAGAAGGTCTCCCTTTTGTGAGAGCCCTACCAAGGAAATCTCAATTCTCTACCTAGCATCTAAGAACAGCAAGCTGCCATGCACCATCATATGGGACAGGCCAGGCAAGCAGCTATCCAATTGCAACTCACACATCCCAGATATATGGGCTGCACTACATCCCCTGTGAGTGTCAACATGCATTGAGGCACTAACTATCAACCATAACTGTAATGCAATTCATCCCTCTGTCTGGATCCCTCACACATCTTGGGTCAGATGCTGTGATCTCCTCTACCATCACAAGAGATACAACAGCAGTCTTGCATCCAGTACATCAAATCCAATCCTGTCCCTGAAGATTGACAAGGAGGTCTCTCCTCCCCCTGTATCAGCTCCAACATATGCCTGAGCTACTAAATGAACTTGGGTTATAGTCAGGAACTTACCTGTCTATGCTGACGGAGCCATCACCAAGTGTGTATTCAAAATCACAGGTCTCACCTACCATGCCCTTCACAGTGTGGGTGCGGTCTACCTTAAGAAGTTGCTGAGATATCATGCCCTGGCTAAGCACCTCAGATGAGTGGCTGCTGGTGGCTGCAGAGACTCGTACGGAAACCACGTATAGATTTCCTTTGGCACACCTTGACCAGGTTTTACGCGATTTATGTTTACAATTCTGAGTACTCTTTTTGGAAGTCCCAACAGTACCATCTTTTTGGAATGTATGTCTGAACATAAAGCGAGGGTACTTCATAAAGTATAAGAAATTTTTCAATTTGAATTCATAGGTTCATAGGAGTTTACTAGGGTGATGGCCCTAGGGTCTTTACAAGCCTAGCCATGTTATAATAGTGTTCCCTGACTGTGATTAGATGGTCATTATTCAGAGAGCGAGTCTATGATCAGCACCAACTGCCCCTGTCCATGAGAAACATAGGTGCCAACTCTGGGGGTGAATTTATGGTCTCCCATCCAATTGTCTAGTATGCACTTGAATAGGGTCATTGATAAGCTCTGCTTCACGTGAATTGGGAGTTTATTCCAGAGCAGCAGCAACCTCTGGGAGATGCATCTGTCTGTCCAGTATTTTCTGTTAATGTCACAGGCTAGGTTGAAATCCCTTGAACAAGTGACTCTTGTCCCATTTGATTTGCAAATGTGCATTTCCATTAAGGCAGGGTTAGATACTGCTCTGTAGGCCAGGCAGACATTGCCTGTCAGCAGCCTGCACGATACAATGTACAGCGACAAGGCTTTCAGTCTTTCCATTTAGGTCATAGTTTTTCGAGGCCCTGAATTATCTTGATGAGAAACCTCTATGGTCTCTCTAGCTGCTGCAGGTGGCTGGTGAGGTACATGCTAAAGGAAGCATTGTACTCTATTAGTGGTTTGATGAGGGTCAAGTATGAAGGCGTTGTATCCTCCTTAGTCTTGGATGCAATGTCCTTACTTATGAGATACACAACATAGAAGGCTTTCCTCCCACTGTGGATATATGGTGACTGAAGTTTAGATTGCAATCAACATGTGTTCACAAATCTTGCACCACTGGGTTTGAGCTTAGGGGGTACTGTCAATATTGTAATTTGCCAAAAGGGGATAATAATGCTCTTTCGCATTTAGTTTTAGTCTGTGGCTTTAGTACCAATCATTTGTCTGTGTCCTTTTGTAATATGTTAACATCATTTTGGGACTCAATGATTGCACCCGGTTTGCAATCATCAGTGAACTTGGAATCCACAGGCCATCTACTTATGCCTAGACTTCTGAGAAATAGATTCCAAACAGCAGAGGACCCAGCACAGATCCTTGTGGTATGCCACTAGTAACTGGTCTACTGGTAGAGGTGGAAAACCCATCTTTGACAGTATGCATTCTGTCGGTGAGCCACTTGGCTACCCATCTAGTGATATATAGGCTAATCCCCAGCTGGGGGATTGTGTCAAAAAGCCTTGGGCAAGTCAAGATAGCAGTATGTACTGTTCTGCCTTCATCCAGGGCTTTAGTGACCTTCTTGAAGAAGTCCACCAGTTTCAACAGGCATGATCTACCCTTAAAGCCAAACTGGGTCAATTCAAGTGGTTGGTCACACCTATGTCCCCAAGACACAAACATCTTTCAGGTAGTTATAACACAGAAATGAATGGCATCAAAGCCACAACTTAAAACTCAATGCCAGGAAATGCATAATAGTACCTTTTGGGAAGTCCGCCATCCAGCAAACTACCTCATCAATAAAATACTCCTAAGAGTACACCCAGTAGTCAGGGACGTGGGGGACACATGTAGATAGCAATCTGGCTTACAACTAACATAGGTTCATAGGTTGGTACTAGGCTATCAGCCCTAGGGCCTATACAAGCCTAGCCATAACAATTCCTTGGCTATTTCTTCCAACAATATTTACTTCCCTGGACCCCTGTCTAGCTGACTGACTTGATCCCCAGGGTGAATTTCCCATCTCCCATCCAGTTGTCAAGGTTCCTTTTGAAGAGGGCCAAAGAGGTGCTCTACTTGACATCTATGGGCAGTCTATTCCAGAGTCTGGAGAGTCTCTGGGTCAGGAACCTATCCCTCCAGCATGTTTTGTTCATTGTGATGACAAGGTTTAGATGCTTGGAGTGTGTGGCTCTGAGGGATTGGGATTTCTTTAAGTGTAGCATGTCCAACAGCTCTGGGTTTGACATGGCCTTGTATGTTAAGCAGAGATCGCCTCTGAGTAGACGATATGCGAAAGAGTATAGCTGGAGTTTTTTTTAGACTGTTCAGCATAGGGCATCTGCTTTAGGCCTGTGATTCTTTTAGTGAGGTATTCCTGCGGCTTTTCCAGTTGTTGGAGATGTCTTGAGAGGTACATACTAAATGGGGCATTGTATTCTATAATGGGTCTAATGAGGGATGAGTACAGTGGGACAATGACCTCCTTTTTTCTGGATGAAAAGCCCTTAGTGATGAGGTGTGCCACATAGGATTTCCTGACTGTTGTGGCAATGTGGTTATCGAAGGTGAGACCACTGTCCACTGTGTCCCTAAGTCTCTTATCACACTTTCAATGTTTAGTGTACTGCCACCTATGTGGTAATGCAGGGGTACATGTTTTTTTCCCAAAGGGGATAACTATGCACTTCTTGGCATTGAGCTTGAGCCTATGGCTCTGGCACCAAGCATCTGTTTCTGTAAGGCCCTTTTGTAGACTACCCACATCATTTGGGGATTCAATAATGGCTCCCAGTTTGCAGTCATCTGCAAACTTTGGCATCTACTTCTGTGAAGTACAGGCCAACACTAAGGGACTCTGGCTAACAAACAAGAGCAGTCCCAGGACTGAACCCTGAGGTACTCCACTTGTCTGGAGCTGGATTTGGAGTTGGCTACTTTTACAGTGTGGATTCTGTTAGCAAGCCAGTTGGCAACCCGTCAAGTGACGTAGGGATTAATGCCCAGCTTAGTAAGTTTACCTATGATTCCAGAGTGGGGGATGGTGTTGAAGGCCTTGGCAAGGTCTAGATTATTCTTTATTGCTGATCTTGTAAGTAGGGGCATGGCATTCAAGTCCAGGAGGTCATCATGCTACTTTATTTCAACCCTCAGTCTCAACATGGAGTACAATGTCCCCTTCAGTATGTACCTGACCAGGCACATGCAACCACTGAAATGTTCAGAGAGACAGATCACAAAAACAATGCAGGGCATAAACAAAAACACCTTGTGCAGATAATCTCAAAGCCCTATCTCTGTACTCCGTAAGCTAGCAGCTGTAGAGAGGTGAGGTTATCTATGCCTGGCATACAAGCCATCTTTGGTCCCCACACTCTGATGGGCCTTTTGCATTTCCTCAAAATTAGTAGTATCAGAACTACTAGCTCTAAGGTCCTCATAGTCTAAGCAAAATTTAGTTCATGTTGAAGAGGTAGGTATGTGTATCAGATTATTTCCATTCTCTGGAACAGGCTTCCCATCCATGTGAGGAAAACCCCTGCATAACCTTCATTCATGCATAACCTGGGATCACTTGTTGGGAAACTGGAAATTCACCCTTGGTATGGTGCCCACGTCTCTGATAGATAATGTTAGAAGTTAAATCAGTCCCCAAGCTGACATACACCCCACTAAATTAACCTCTGAAACACATCAACTCATGGCAGACAATGGGTTGCATGGCTAGGCTTGTAGTGGTCATTAGCCTAGAATGGACCTACAAACTTATGGACTAACTACTATTTTGAGTATAAACCACAAGAAACATTAGACTGCAACAGCCAATGCCAATGTTCAGGAGAGGAATAGATTTGAGAGAAAATTATATACTGATGCCACTATATCAGGCATTGAGACCTCCTACAGTATCCACCTCTGGACATCCGGTATATATAGAGAAAGAAATGTAAACCTGATAGAAAAGGTCAAGCAACAGACAGCAAATATTGTATGCATGAATGTACAGAAATTAGCCATAATAGAATGCAATGAGACTAAGGAAGGAAGGGCAGAATATGCAGGAGGGGTGAAAACGTACAATATAAGGGGAACTCAAGTCAGTGTTACCATGAAGAAGTACTATGATATTTAAAGAATGGTGAATAAATAGTATGCATCACCCAGTGTAGCAGATAATCTAAGGTTATGGAAGGAATGAAGAAGACATGAGATAAACTGAGAAGAAGTGAGGGCAAAGGAGTACCTTTCTAATGATTAGATGCAGCAACTGAACTGTTAGTCTCATTCTGCTTGTATTATGAAATTAGTTAGGCTGATACAGGTACACAGTGACGTGTATCTGCTTAAAGATTCCACTGGAGCTTTTGCTGTCTTTGTCTGGAAATTTAATGTTAGCATGACCGTCACTCAGAACAGCATGCTCTCTATCCAGGCAACCGCTGTTAGCATAGCTTTCATAAACAGGGTGCCGTATTTCTGCCTGGAACAATGATTTTAGCATGGTTTTCACCAAACGAGGGTGCCATGCTTCTGTCTGGGAGTCTAGGACACTTGATGGTAGCATGACCTTCACAAAGACAAGGGTACTGGGTTTCTGTATAAAGCACTGATTTTAGCACAGCCTTCACCAAGTGTGTGCTGGATGTCTGTCTGGACATTAACACAGGTTTTACACAATAGAAGGTACAGGCTTTCTGCCTCAGACACAAAATGTCAGCGAAGCTTTAATACCAGCCAGTAATGATCCATTAATTCCATTATCACTGATCATCACTAGCAGAGTATCACAGGACAAATCAATACACATAATGAAACCAAACAGAAGGGGCATTATACCAGTGTCTTATACAGTACAAAAATGCTTGAACGATTACATAATGACGGTCTTTATTTTGTGGTTTCTAAAAATGAGGTAAATCTAGCACAGAATAAAACTTAATTTTTTTTATTAGAGGAGTTGCATTCACATCAAAATATTTCTGACATGTTATTTATTTTTTTTAATGTTAATTTTCCATCATACCTTATATTTTATTTTGGTATACCTACAATAAACAAGTGCCCCTGGACCTACCTTTCAGACCAATTATCTCTGCGATAAGCAGCACCACCGAACCATTAGTTATCTTTATGGCTCATACATTTAAGGGGATGTGGGACTTATTTCCCCAGGTCCTAAAAGGATGAATTTTTTTGGATTTGTCATGCAAAAAGGAGTGTACAGAAATGTTGTATCTGGTGGCAGCCAATATTCAAGAGCTTTACATGCTCATCCATCAAGAAGTTGTGATAAAATATTCCTAAAACATTGTACTGGATATGAAATGCATTTTTCCTGCAGATATCAATTTGGTGTGTGATTGTATGGATATAGTTCAATCAAAAGAATTATTGTATGTTTGAAGAATTTTTTAAACAAAGGTCAGGTGTGGCTATGGGGTCAGCAGCAGACCCAGTTTCCACTAATTTAGTGTTATGTAAATGGATAAAAGAATTCATACTAGATAGTCCATACTCTCAGAACTTGTACTGTACACTCATTATTTGGGAAATGTAATTGTCTTTGCAAAGGGGGCAGTGACATTTTATTCTTTCTAAAGGGAACAACGCCATTTTAATTTTTTTTTTTTATCTAGTACAGATTTTATTTAACATTTGTTAACTGGGAAAGTCAGACTTGGAACAAAACCAATTTTCAATGGAGGCCCGGGGAGAAACATTCTAAATGCATGTCTTTGTAAAGTGTGAGAAAACCGAAGCACCTGGAGGAAATGCACACAAATGCAGGGAGGACATGCAGTCTCCGTACAGAAGGAACTCCAGCTGAGAATCGAACCAGAGAACCTCTTGCTGTGAGGTGACAACACTACCGCTGCACCACTGCAGGATTTATGAAATGATGTTAGGAAAAAATAAAAACTGATTTATAGCAATTCATATTTACGTTATAGTAGCAATCACCCCAAGTGGATGAAAATAAATATTTTCAAGGGACAATTTGTGGGGTTGACATTTAGTATTGAATGACAATATATTTAGCTCAGACTAAGACCGTGAAGCAATTATTTGTGGATAGACAATATCCAGGTTCCCTTCTAAATATTAAGGAGATTAGTGTAAAAAGGATGGACACTTCAGCACCAATTTTAAGGATGACCTTAGCAGGACCAGTAATAGGAGGAATGATATTAGGCTTTAACACTGGTAGGAGTACTTAATATAGATATGTATGATATAAAAAATATTTTCTGCAAACACTGGCATGTATTTCCTGTTTTGAAGATGTTTCTGGTAAGCTAAGGGAGAAACCTAGATTTATAAGGGAGGAATAAATCTGAAAGGTAAATTCGAACATGACCCTAATAGGATTAAATCATTGTGCATATGGCATGTTCCAGTGTGGGGTTTGCATGCAGTATACATTTATTAATGAAACAAAATTCATCATGGTGGGTGTGGACAGCAAAGTTATAACAGCTAAAGTATTTGATGACTATAATATGGCAGGGGTGATGCATGTTGCTACCGGTCTATCTTTTATGTTTGCAAACTATAACACAAGCTCAAGGAATGCATTTACCAGCATAACTATACTATTAAAAAAAATCCTTTGAATGCACTAGCTAAAGAGTATGGACTGTAGTAATTTTAACGCGTTTCTGTTTTTTACCCTCAAAAAAGTTGTTCTTAATGGTGATTGGTGTAATTACTTGTTTCCAAGGGAGCTACACTGGCAAATAGTGTCGGGCATGGATAAAGAATCGGGTATTAATGAAACAGTTTCATTCAAAAGTGTACTGAACATGCAGCATTACAGTTTGGGTTAGATTAGTATCTTTAAAGAATATTCTTGTTTTTATTAATATTTCCTAAACAGTTTGGGTATATTTTTTTATGGCTTCTTCAATTGTGTTAAGTTCATCCAGTATCAGAAAAGTGATGCCATGTGATGACCACTGGAGGCTGGGGAAAATACACTGTTTTACAATTGTGCTTTATCACACTATGCAAGAATGATGTTCAATGCCGATACCGTCCTGTTCATGTGGACCTAAATGTGAGTGCAAATTTTTAATTTGAATGAGTTCGGGCAAGTATTTATACAGTAAGCTCTAGCCAGGGAACTTGTGTATCTGGAGCTTTTTTTTCTGAATGCATCCTACTTTTACTGCCTTTTATTTTAAAATATACATTAGTTGGTACACACAAAGAAATAATCTATATTTGCACTTTTTATTATTCAAGTAACATTTATTACCTTTTAAGTTCTTGTGGCTGGCATTTTTTTATTACTGTTTTTTTTTATATTATCTGAGAAAGCAATAATTTTCCAGACTGTTGGTTAACAGCTGAAGGATGCACATGCCCCATTAGACTGCTAGGCCTATACCAGTGAAAGAAATATTAACTGGCATATTTCATATTTGTCTTGATTTTGAGCAGCCAGGTAACTGGATGTCCCTGGCTTTTCTAACAGTTAGCAGTACTAATGTGCCAGGAAAAATTCTGCCAGCCTTTCCTGAAGGTGTGTGTGTGTGTGTGTGTGTGTGTGTGTGTGTGTGTGTGTGTGTGTGTGTGTGTGTGTGTGTGTGAAAATCAGTTAATGTGGGTTAAGATGCACTGGAAGACACTGGTTCAGACAGAGCAATGCAACAGGTGCCTGGAAGTGCCTGGCCAAGACTCAGCTGTGTAAGTGCCATGTGCATTGCATTCTGGGTGTGCAGGTTGGAAGCCTATATCCAGAACAGCAGTGCACATTTGTATTATTGAGACAGACTTGCATGTACTTTCTTACTATTTCACACTTGATTGGTAGTGGTTGGATGCAAACTCATCTGTGGCAACCATCTTGACATCACAATATGGCATCCTGCTGTGTCACAGTGGTGCATCTGTATGGTCAGGTTTGGTGGCAGTGGTACCAAGTTTTAGTCACACACAGAATGTTAAGAAACAGCACCAACCACTACTTTAACTGGAGCGAGAACACAGAATAATGCAACAGCTGATTTGGTTTGGATATAGAACTGCAATCCAGTTATAGGAGAGAGTAAAAGACCCATAATGCGGATGGAACGATTTAACTACTACAATGATTACAGGAATGTGCATTTAAAGATGTATACAAAATGCAGAACGATATCCTATCTAAGCCCAAGCACTGCTAAAGTGAAAGGTAGAAAATTACTTGTTACAAAGGTTCCTGTAGAAATACTGGAAAAAATCATTGCAGGTTTACATTGACACATTACTGTCCAAAACAGATACCTTCCAGCAAGGAAGCAAAAGGACAACCAGACCTAAAGATCTCTCATAGCTTACAAATTAGTAACTCTTTGAAGTTTAATAAATGGCAGTCGCCCTAAAGATTTGCAAGAGTCATGCCCTTAAAATTCATTTAGCAGCAGGTACTATGATCCATAAACAGTAACAGATTCTGTGATTTGTATCACTCACAGCAGTGTAGTGGCAGATGACTAGACTCTTGCCACTTCCTAACATTTCAGGGAAACATTTATTTGTTCAGCTCCAAAGCCCTCAGTCTATTACAGTCATTACTAACACATCAGTGTCTCCAAATTAAAGCAGGGAAGCATACAACAAATAATCTCAGACAAGCCACAGTCTGATCCAAACAAAAACTGACAGGAATAGCCTCTGTATAGCCGAAATGCAAACATTTAATGAATTACACAACTCTGACATTAGTTCTGGTAGGAAATTATTAAAACTGCTCAGGGAACCTATTATTAACTTCCAGTGCCAGAGTCAGCAAACAGCAGAACTACCCCTGGTGTTCATGTACATACCTGTATGCGTGTATTACAGCCTACCCACTAGTGTTCATGTACATAGTATAGGTGTATTACAGCTCATCATTCAATGTCTACTGGCCACACACCTCTCAACTGTACAGATTTTTGCAGAATGTCCAGATTTTTACCCCATATTTTTGGTCTGTTTTTCATAAAATTGTGCTTTTCTGGCAATCATCGAAGATTGAAGTTAGAAAATAATGACAGACATTTCAGTTTCAGATGTCATACCCTTCAGAAAACTCATGCTAATGCAAATCCTACTATTCTAACAACTTTCTAAGTTTGTAAGAGCAATATTTAAAACAATTGTCCCTATTTTTGGGCCTTTGTACCACTTTTATTTATGGCTTTGTCCAGATTTCTTGCTCTAAGAGGTTGAGAGGTATGCTACTGGGTAGTGTTGAATTCTCACCAGAAGTGTTTTGGATAAGGCAGACAAGCATTTAAAATTTATAAACAAGACTGGAAGACCAAGCTAAACCACTAGTCAGGTTAGTCTTATGGTTAGTATCAAAGGACACGCTTCAGTTAGAAAAGGTCATTTAAGGAACTTAACTGCCAAGTCCAGATGTACCATTATTTGTGAACTAAACAGTGGTCAAACTCTCATTACCACACATAACTCATATCAGTAAGAAGTAACTTAGTGACCCCAAAAATGTACCTGCTCAGGAAGTCTGAACCATCTTCAGATCTCAAATGGATAATCCATGTCTAAGCCATCATCAAATAAAATAATCTATATCTATTTGCCTGTCTGTACTCAGGTTTAAATTTGACCACAAAACTCAACTAAAATGTAAATAAATAAATAAAACAGAAGTTATTGTGTAAAACAAACTAGCAATGCTGCCACTTTGATCAAAGAGGAAAGTGATTTGCTTAAAGATGAACATTGTGTAAATGGAGTCTGTAGGATTCAATCCAGATTCCCACAAAGTCATTCACAGCTCATTAACTTATCCTTAATGTAGTACATTGGTAGGAAAGCAATAAAGTTTGTACATAGCAAAATTATTCATCCCCAGAAAGGGCATGCCATGGAACAGGTCCATGATAGTAAGGTAACGCTGACTCCATGGAGTCCCCAAGAACATTACTACACTTCTAAGATGGGCATCTGGATTTTATACCTTTTAACTATAAGGTTTAATACAATACACAATGAAATTGTCTATTTAATGCATCATTTTAATGTAAATCAGCTCTTCCTGGAAAGGTTATGTTTAAGACATAAAAAATATGTTTCTACCTGCATTCCAAACAACTGCCAGAGCAATTATGTTATCCAGAAAAATATATTTATGCCAAAGTGCAGGAACCTCTGAAAACTACAAATGTAGTGTAATAAAACTAACACCACCCTCCTAATTTTGGTAATGGTGATTTTTTTTTTATCCACAAATTTCAGTAGAGTACTGCTTACTGCATTATTCCACTAATAATGCTAAAGCTCATGCCGATCTGCACCTCTGCAACAGTGGGTGGTTGGCAGGCAATGCTTTTATTTTTTGATGAACTACAAAACAGCTACAGTTTAGCAGCTGGGAATGAGTGTCCTGGTCTGAAAAGATATGTACTGCATGGAGGTTAGGGTGTAACCTGCCAAGTAAGATCAACACGGTCTTAATAAATCTGTGCGGGTTGGGATGTGGTGAAGGGTCAATGCATCCTCTTTTTTTAATTATTTCCTTCTCATACAATGGGTTATGCTAAAAGAGCTCCATTAGTGATGGAAGTAAATAGAAGTTTTTTAATTTAATATGCCGTATGAACATTAATTGCTTTGCTAGTGTAGATGGAAACAATGCTTTACTTGATTGCAGTGCACATGGCAAAATTTACATATAAAGTTTAGCCAAATCATGCGTTTCTGGGGCGTTATTTTATCAAACCTAATTCGTTGTTAAGTGCAGCTGGCCAAGAGTGAGACAGCACCCCAGGATAGTTCTGTTTACCACAGATTTCTTTGGTCAGATGCACTGAGGGGGCTCTCCAGTGAGCAAGGGGAATAATCGCTAAGGGGTTGAAGTAAAGCCCTCAGAGAAGCATAAAATTCCATTAAAATGTAACCTGATAACAATCCAAGCACAAAATCTATACAATTACATATCCTACATCCACTCTGAAATATTAGGTGGAAAAACTATTTTACATCAAAATATAAACAGAAGTATATACTAATAAAACAAGTGCAAAACATTTTAACAGATAGCCCCATCAGAGGCACAGCTACAGTGCTGCAAATGGGGCAGCTGTGTTTGGCACAAACTGTTAGGGGGTATAGTTGGCAAATACGGAGTCTTTTTTTTACTGAATAATGTTTTATTGATTTTCAGAAACATAACCATATATACAGTATCTATATTAAGGAAATATTTACATAGTTGAAGTTTAAAGTGGAGAAAATTCCAAAAACAAACATTACAAATCCATCTATTTACATATAATGTCTACGAGGGCATTGCTGACATCAGAGATCAGCACTTAAGCATCAATAATTTGTGAGTGGTATAAACTGTGAGAAGATTGTCCTCAAGGACATGGTGACCTTTTTTTTTATTTTTTGTTTCTCAACTTAAAGCTGCACATGGTGCCAGAACTGCCTGTAGATCATACCTCTCAACCTGCAGACAATGAAAAGAGGAACAAAGTCCCTATCAAAGTAGGTGCAGCCAACCAAAAAGCTGGACATCTAATTAACATAAAATTGGAGTACCAAATAGCACATAACTTCCTGCTTCCAATAGGAGTGTAGGATACTACTCAGAAACACATTAAAAAAATAGCACGACAAAAATGATGGAAAAAATAAGCACATCAAAGAAAAGTAAAATCTGTAGACTTTACATGGTCATTTATTTTTGCTTCTGAAAAAGGGAGAAGCATATGCTTTAAATTGTTGTGCTACTTGTATGTTGGGTCATGTAGTGTGGTTTACTGCATACAGGACAGCTTCAAAAAACATGCATTATGAAGGGGATTCATAACATTGTGAAAAGGAGTAAATCAAGCCTGAAAATAGGGACATAGCTCCAAAAATAAAAGCATCATGTATAGGAGTGAAACTGGAAACAGGGACAATTGCGAGGTCTCAAAGTTAAGGCCTCACAACACCCTTGAGCAATTTATTTCCTTGTAAATCCTATACATTCAGGCATTATTATGTTAAAATATCTCAATTGCCAAGTTTCACATGGAGTTATTGCCTGTAGTTAAACCAGATTGTATGCTTCCAAGTGTTGCTTCACCTCCAGCATTTATTAACACCTCTTTGCATTTTGATAGATGCCATCCCCGTTTTCAGAAAAGATCGGTAGTAAAAGGACAAATGGTGAGACTACTGAGGTTAATATCTGATGATACTGTATTTTTTGAAGAATTACACCACTTGATTTGCCTCTTTTTGTATAGGGGTTACCCCATTCATTTTTTTAATATAAAAGCTGAGTTTGTATGACTGATCATTTTCCACCCATTTTAAGAAGATAGAGTGATATTTTTTCTATTTTCTGATGCTTCTGTTATTACTAATAGTAATAATGCTTGTCATATTAATGCAGTTTCTTTAGTTATTCATTATAGTAATACAACACATTTATACGTGGATGTAATTAAAAAGTTTTGGAATATAGTGTTTAGTGAGGATTTGAAAAAGGAATTGGGGCAGTTTCCCCAACTATTATTTATTCCAAACGGGGTAATCTGAAGGGCATTTTTGAATCAGGGACAAATAGATTTACGTGGAGTTACAGGCTAATGCAGAACTGCGGATGTTGTAAGGATGTAGGTTCATTCATACAGGACCATATGCGGTTGTCCACCAGTATGGTCATTCTGTTCCCTCTCTGGGGAAGGTGAATTGTAATACGACACACTTAGTTTATTTAGCTTTATGCTCTTCATGTGATGCTTTTTATGTCAGCAAAACAAAGAGGAGGTTAAGGGACAGGATCAGTGAGCACCTTTATGATACTGCAAATTTTCAACTAATGCCTTGTTTTGTAATTCTCAATTGTGTTCTAATTTTTAAAAATAAATCACTTTTTTGCTATTGATAGGATTTTTGTGATACCCTTAAGTAGAAATTTAGATGTCGCTTTGTATTATAAAGTGTTATGCTGGCAAATAAGGCTCAATGCTACTCTCTTGCCTGGCATTAACGGTAGTGTTTCTCTCTCTAATTTATTAAAAATTAGAGCTGCCAACATTTAATTACTATTGTCATTTATTCTACAGGATTATTTTCACTATTTTATATTACTTTAAGTTTTGGCCAGTTTTATACTTATGTTTTATGCCTCATTATCATTGTGTCTATTATATTATGTGACTCATTATCATTGCGTCTATTATATTATGTGATTACAGAGTATAGTTAAAGTGTATTTAGAGCAGTGAATTAGAGTTACCATGGTAGTTAATTGATTGTATTTATTGACTGCATTGCTATAAGCTATGTGAATATATGTTGCAGTGGTTTCCTTTTTTGTCACTCTGAAGACAAAAGCAGTTAGTTGTTTATATTTTTGAATAAAGCGTTTGTCAGTGTTCTTCAGAAACTTATTTTTATTTATCCCTGAAATAATTGCTCCACTGGTATTCATCCTTCATTACTTGGTTATATTACTACTTGATTTTGTTTCTTCACTTTGTTCTAGTAGTACTTAATCACAGATTTTCCTCACACCCTCCCATACTATATCATCAGATAAAATTCTTTGTTACATCAGTAATCAGGCAACATTCGAAACTCAAAAATTTCCAATATATTACCATAAATATGGTGCTGTTAAGACTCACTATCCCAATTGCCTGGCAATTGGAGGCCACTATTCTTTTAGCTCATTCACAAAATGTGTCTAAATGACCCATTAGTTTACATCTGAATACCAACAAACACACACTACACTGCACCACTGAACCACAGATCTATTCATCAAATGCCCATGGTGCTTCACCAGTTAACCATTTCAAACAAAAAAAATGACAAAATAAACTATGCAAAAAAAATATTAAACCTAGAGAAGAGAACCACAGACAATGCCCAAGCAGTTATTCAATAGCTTTTTATTTGCACATTTAATGTTGTTAATCAACTTCATAACTTATAGAATGAGAGGACACCATTCCGAGACTACATAAAATAGAAGAGCACTCATTAAATAGTAACATTTAAACAAATAAAAATTCCAGAATATCAAGACTGCTGAATTAGTGGTTCCAATCGCTAATGAAACAATTTCTAATGTAGGACTTTCATAACACTGTTACACGGCTTCTTCATAAAGAGCATTATACACGATAACACTGCTTCGTCATAAAGAGCATTAGATACAACAAATATACCATAATCTCCACAGTCGCACAACCACGAAAAAAAGAAAATACCACACACCATAAATCAGTGATGGTGCACAAACACAAACTTTTATAGCTCTTGGGGTACAACGTAATAGTGGCCATGACCAGTCCACACATGCTCTTGTAAAAACTCACTTCCCTAGTGCAGCGGTAGCGCTGTTGCCACACAGCAAGAAGTTCTCTGGTTCAATTCTCGGCTTGAGTGCCTTCTATGTAGAGTTTGCATGTCCTCCCTGCGTTCGTGTGGGTTTCCTCCGGCTGCTCCGGTTTCCTCCCACATTTCAAAGGCATGCGTCTGGAGTCTTTTTGTCCAGGCCTCCACCGAAAATTGGCTTCGTTCCAAGTCGGACTTCCCCAGTAAACAAATGTTAAATAAATAAATAAAATAAATATAGCTTCTGTGGCTTTCTATGGATTATGATCGAATGAAATGATTTTTCATCAACCTGAGTTTGTCAACATGTGATTAAATTAAATGAGCACTCAAAGTGGCATATACCCCTGAGCAACACATACGGCAAAGTAACCCATAATACCTCTCCCTTACTAAAAACTTTCATTATGAACACTCAAGAAAGTATCTCTGCTTTATTATCTACCGACATACACACCAGTCACGACAAACAACAAACGCAACCCCTAAATGTATAAAACCCGTTAGAGGTCAGATTATCAACTAGTTATTTTGTCAGTGGGTATGTGTTTTAAGAACCCACCAAAGTCAATGTTAATCATATAATGTACTCAAAATTGCTTTCATCAGGTATTGTACATTGTATTTGCTATTGCTTTGTGGTTGTGACTGCAGAGTTAGCATTTGATAATGATACATCTATATAGGAGATGGGACTATAGCCCCACGTAAAACATTTTTGTTGCATATTTATTTTTTGTTACTGTGTGGGAGTTGTGTTCAGTTGGGGTTTTACTATGACTTATTGCAAAAGGAAACTTTTTTCATCTGCAATTGATTTAAAATCATTGATTTTTTTTTTACTGCTTGTGTAGTCAGTGTTCTTCCATCAATGAAACGAATGTCAGTGCAAAGAAAGGTCAACTATTAATGACACACTTGGAAGACCTGTTAATCCCCAAGAGTTTATACATGAATACTGTGTTTTAAGTGGTTCATATGTATAAGACAGCTTAACAGAGCTAATTATAAAACTGCAGTAATCTTACTATAGCAGTATTGACAGTTCTGCATGCAGACAATGGTATAATTCTGTATTCTCACAGCATTTTTAATGTAATAAATAATAGCAAAACTTCTAAAGGAGTGCCATCCATCCATCCTTGGCTTCAAAACTCACACCCAATTTTCAATGTCCATAACAGCAACCACTGCATTTTAAACAATAAACACATGAAAACAATTATGTCCCAGCCACCTGATGAACAGAGATTTACAAATGAATAATCTAGCATAAAAATATAATACAGATCATTGCCATGTCAGCTATCAATGCTGGACCCTTATTAATTAAATCTGTTAATTTATGTTCAAATAACCCCTCACTTCATTCAAGACACAATTATAACTTTGTAAACAGCTGAAGATCAGTTATCAAGTATTGGTATATTAGCCCCTTTGAAGGCTTTGTGCACATTTGCACCGGCACATAACACAAGTGTCAAACTTAACCACTGTATATGGAAAAACAGTTACAAGACCTGAAGTAAAATGCTGATTTATAATCATAACATGCTTAAACATAATAGGGCAATGAAACATACTGATAATATCTATAAACATTCTCACATATATCAACTGTACTTACAGTCCATTAAAACATGCATGCTGAAGATATTCCCAGTTCTTTAGGGGCATAATTCTAATCTAGCACACTGTTCAAAACTCAGTTATCAGAGGTGTAAGGCACAAACAGGATACACACGCTCAATGCACCTTTCAAAGGCCACTTGTCCACTGTGAACATTGAGTTGTTTAGCTAATTAACTCCATAGACGTGTTTAGCAAATCCATCACTCATTGCTGGATCATCACCATATTGTGCTACTGTTCCTCCTAGGATGACTTCAGTTGTTCGGCCTTACGGTTCAGAACTCTACTCCTGGGGTACTTTCCGTATCTCCATTACCATTTATCTGTTACTCTCTTCATTTAGTTGTGGCTCAGAATTAAGGTGCTCCTCACACACAGTCTCAAGAAACATCTCTTCACACACTCATATCTGAAGTCATTATTCCAGATACAGCACCTTAAAATCACACCCAACAATGCACAGTAAGCACTAAAGATACTTGCTTAGTCATGCTAGCATACCTCTTAATTGTCCAAATTTTTGCCTCATATTTTTGGTCTGTTCCTCATAAAATTTGTAGCTTTCCGACAAATCACTTAGAATTGAAGTCACTAAATAAACATACATTTGAGGTTCAGGCTTGATATCCTTCAGAAATGCACACTAACACAATCCATTCTAGCAACTTTCTAAGCTCATAAGAGCGGTATTTTAAAAAGGGTCCCAATTTTTGGGCCTTTGCCCTCCCATTATTTTAGGCTTTGTCAATTTTTCTGGCACTAAGAGGTTGTCAGATATGGCCAGAGAGGCTAAAGGATGTCCCAGCCCTCATGAAGCTCTGCAACAACCTTTATTAATAAAAACAATGCTTACATATTGGGATTACACTGGGTAAAATCAGTGTAAAATGGTAATGCCTATTTGCACTGCTCCTATAAAACAGTTTATAGGAAAACAAAAATGCACATTCTTCCATGTTCTATAGCCCCAATCCTGATTGAAAGTCAAGTGGGTCTATGGAATCCTGGCCTGTGCTGCTTGAAGCAGATTATTGCATGCAGTACAGTGGTGCAGCTCCAATTGCAGCTAAATCACCACCCCTCTTCCTAGTAAGGCACCCTACACCTCTTTTCTGGATTTTAAAAAGTCCTGTGGGTGAAGAGCGAGTCCTATCGTCAATCAGAACATCTACCTATCCCACCATTCCTACCTGGAATTACTTGACTCTATCAAGGTACCCACTAACACCCTAATCCTTGGTGACTTCAACTACCCCCACCACAGACTGGGTGAACTATTCCTGATCTAATGCACTCACCCAATGATTCCTGGACTTCATCAGTTCTAATGCACTAGACAGCTTGTCATCCCCAACAAGGGGAGATAACATTCTAGACTTGGGTCTCACCAACATGAGTGACTGCTGCACCACCCCCATAGTAAATTGTCTAGTGAGATCAGATCATTGGTCTGTTTCATTCAAAGTATCTATCCTGTCCAACCCCCCTCCCCCCCCGCCATAACCAGGCTAAAAAATTCAAAAGCTGGCTACAACCTTCTAAGGGAGAGTAACAGCAGCTTCACACCACCGCCCACCTCACAGGATGCAGACAAGTATGCTGAACAGTACATCAGTGCAGTATACAAGCACCTGTACAACACCATGGACTCAGCCATACCCAACAGAACTAAAACCTGCTCCTCAAGGAAACACAAACCTATCTGGTGGACATCCTTTATCAACAGGCTTTACAACAAAAGGAAGAAATTGTTGTCCAGGGGTAAAAAGGCACACATTTCCAAATGGAAAATCTCCCTCCTTAGCCTCTACAAGCACATTAGATCACTAGTGAAAAACTCTAAATCCAGTTACTAATCGAAACTGGCCTCTGAAACAAAAGCTATCCACAAAGCATTTTTCATTTAAATCAGGAACTTCCATGGTAAAGTCCAGGTTTGTTCCGAATGAGTTCATAACGGTACCACTTACACTGATCCGGTGGACTTAGCCAACCTGCTAGCAGATAAGTTCAGTGCAACCTTCACCCCTCTGTCCTCCCCCTCAAAGGCCTATTCGATATTCCAGATACTTGTCTTGCACCTCACATCTCCAAAGATCAAGTGTTAAAAGCACTATCCAAGGCAAAGAACACAGCTTCCATGGACCGGATAGTATCCCAGGCTGTATTCTGCACCATCTCCAGCAAGACCTAGCCTCACCATTGAGCACTCTATTCAACCATAACCCAAGTACAGGATTCATTCCAGTAGAGTGGAGAACTGCTATTGTAATCCCCTTGCACAAAGGTAGTTCCACTACTGATCCTGGAAACTATTGCCCCATTAGCTTGACAAGTCTGATCTGCAAGACTATGGAGCATATTATGGACCTCACAAACAATGACATAGGCAAGCTCCAAGCACTTGACCCCACCCAGTTTGGATTAGTCGGGGCATATCTTGCCTGCTGAACCGAGCTGACTTTTTTGAGGCTGACACCAAGGCACTGGATGAGGGAAAGTCAGCAAATACAGCTTACCATGACTTGGCCAAAGCCTTTGTCACAATCCCCCACTCAAGCATCATCGAAAGTCTTACACAATTTGGAGTAAATCCCCGTCTTATGAGGTGGGTGGCCAAATGGCTCACTGATATGACGCACAAGGTCAAACTAGGTGCCTCCACCTCCAATAGCAGACCTGTCACTAGTGGTGTTCCCCAGGGATCTGTCCTGGGGCCTCTACTGTTTGGCATCTACTTCTCAGAGGTCCAGGCAAAGACAAAAGGCATGTGGCTGACCAAGTTTGTGGACAACTGTAAGTTGGGTGCTGTCATCAACTCCCCAAATGATGTTAACATACTACAAGATGGTCTCACATCAACAAATGACTGGTGCCAAAGTCATGGCCTTAAGTTAAACACACAAAAAAATGTATTATCATACCATTCAGCAAAACACAGCCACAACCTGTGCTGAGAGACTTGGGTACACAAGTTAACAATCTCACATTCAGGCATCATGTAGTGGCAGTGGTCAGAAAAGCCTTTTACTTAGTTCATCTCATAAGTAAAGGGATTGCATCCAGAAAAAAGGAGGTTATTACCTCTCTGTACTCCTCCCTAATTAGGCCAATAAAGGAGTACAACGCCCAGTTTGGTATGTACTTCTCCAAACACCTGCACCAACTGGAAAGGCCACAGAAATACCACACACAGAGAATCCATAGCCTCCAACACCTGTCCTATGTGGACAGACTCAAATCACTGTCACTCTACTCGGTATCATACAGATTTGCTCAGATGTGATCTCTCGCTCACCTATAATGCAATCTCAGACCCTGCTCTACTAGAGATGCTCCAAATCCATAAGTCTAACTCTATGCACATTACCCAATTGAAAGGCCTAAATCTAATATGTGACATTAACAAAACCTGCTGGAGAGACAGGTTTGTCTCCCAGAGGCTGCCCTGCTTTTGGAATAGAATCCCCATACACTTCAAACAAAGTAATTTGCTGACCCTCTTCAAGCACAACCTTGATGAGTGGATGGGAAACCACAAATTTGTCTTAGGGGTTCCACCGGTGTCCCTCATTGACAGGGGTGGCAGGTGCTGATCGAGGTTTTTTGGGGGGGATAAACTCTTAGCTAGGCTTATAAGGGTCCCATGGCCATTAGTCTAGTAATCGCCTATGATCCTATAATGCAGAAACATATTTGGCTATGTTGCCTCTAGAGGAATAAAGCTCATGCATATGGCTTTTCACCTTACACATACTTTGCATGTGCTATGCCAGTTTGGTGATATTTATTTAAATGAAATGAACAAGCCTTTTCATTAATTATGCCTATATGCCACATTCAGATGATGCACCTCAATGCAGTTGTTCCACAGCACATCGGGACAGGATATGAAGGAGCAAACTATTATACATCAGTCAGTCAAAAAAATGTGACAAGACAACCCCAGAAATAATAAAGCTTTACTGTATTTGTTATTATGGGAAATCCCAGATAAGAAGCATTAATGTAGTTACTCAAAAAAAAAAAAAAAAAGTGGAGCCTTGTACAAATAGTACTATGTTATATAGTCCATTTGGAAGAGAGGACCTTAATTAGTAGCGTTACTGTATTTTATACTGGTGGTAAAACACTGCTTGTGCAAATGACATGTGACCTTCCAGGTGGAAGCATACTTCTGTATAACAGTCTTAGGCGGAACAAGTATTTTACTGCACAGACTGCTCTCTACACTTAAAAAACCTTAATTATTCACACAGCACTGTGGTACAAGACTACAGTCATACCTCCCAACTGTCCACATTTTTGCCATATACTTTTGTTCTGTCTCATAAAATTGGTGGTTTTCTGGCAAGTCATCAAAAATGGATCTCAATAAATAATGATAGGCATTTGAGCTGCAGACTTCATATCCTTGAGAAAGCATATGTCTAATACAAACACTATTATTCCTATCTTTGCTGAGCTAGATTTAAAATCCTTCCCTGATTTTGAGTTTGCATCCCTCCCCCCAAAATGCTTGGCCTTGTCCAAACTTCTTGCAGAGAGAGGTATGACTACAGAGCAATTATGGTGGGGTGTGTGGAACCTCTGCTTTAGAAACTGGGGCCATTTACAAATCTCAAGAACGGGTTGTAATTCATAGGAAAGCAACATCATCTGCAAAGAGGAAAAGTCCCCACATACCTATATGGGCTATAAAGTGCATCTAGGAAAATGTCAAATTTTAAAGCAAACAAACAGGAATCAGTTTCTGGCTATTAATCTGGAAATCTGAGAGTGAATACCAACTGTGATGGTGGTGCTGCGGTAGCGTTGTTGCCTCACAGTAAGACGTTGTCCTGTTCGATTCTCAGCTAGAACGTCTTCTGTGTGGAGACATGCGTGAATGGGCATACCTTCGTTGAAGGTTGTGCGTCAGGGCTAGCAACTCGGCACGTAAAAATCTACTGCCAATCATTAGCAGACCAGAGTTCCGCTGTGGTGACCCCTAACCGAGAAAAGCCGAAAGACACAACAACAAAGCATATAGACTGTAGAACACCTCAGATAAAAAAGTAAGGTCTGAAAGATACAATCTAAGTTCCAGTTATCTTGTTTTCATTATGTATTGTTTAGTAACAACCTCTAAATGGTTGAGAGGTACAAGTTCCTTTCTCATGAAGGACAGCGTGTAGTATTAAACTAAATTTAGCACGTAGAATGTTAATTTTGAACTACAGCCATACCTCTCAGCTGTCCAGACTTTTGCCTCACGTTTTTGGTCTGTTCCTCAAAAAATATGTGGTATTCTGGATTTTTGTGACAAATAAGTGAGGAATGAAGTCATTATATAATGACAGTCATTTGAGTTTCAGACTTCATGTCCTTCAGAAAATGCATGGCAGGTCAACCTTTCATTCTAGCAACTTTCTAAGTTTATAAGAGCAATACTTGAAATCTGTCCCTATTTTTGGGGCTTTGTTTCCCCATTATTGTTGGCTTTGTCCTGATTTTTTTGTGCGTAGAGGTTGAGAGCTATGACCACAGCTCCTATTATTTTAATTTATGTAAATAAAACGAAGACAGAGATAAGGCAACTACGAAAATAAAACAATTTAAATAAATACAACGGGACTGAACTGAAATGAAAGACTGTCGCAGAGAAATTGCTCATAAAAAAAAAAAAAAAAACTTGATCCTTTCTTAAAGCAAAATGATAGCAAAATAGTATAATATTAAATTAGTCATTATATACAAAATTATGAAGACAATAATGGCATATCATAGTTACTGTAAAATGATCTTGTTAAAGATTAGTCAGATGTGCTTTCTGCTGCTAGCAGACAATATCTCATGAGCAGCTGTTCCTATCTCTTGCTAATGTTACATTAATTATTTGTCAGGCCAGTGAATGACAAGTCATAAATATTAAATGAGACTTTGAAACTGAGCACTCAAGGAAGAGAGAATATTTAAAGAACCAAAGAACCACTGTGTGTATGTATGTGTGTGTGTGTGTGTGTGTGTGTGTGTGTGTGTGTGTGTGTGCACGCGTACATACATCTATATTTCATATGTGTACACAAACACAGATGCATACATTTTTTAAGGGATCTTGATTTTCTATGTACCAAGATCTCCACATAACTAAGTGATTTATTGTATTAATTTATGAATATTCTACTCCAAAATGTCCTGACAGCAGCTGCCATGCAGGTATGATTTTTGTTTTTCAGCCAGGGTTCTTCTTCCTGTCTCTCCCCACATTTAGACATATTTGGCATACTTTTCCCGTGGGGTCGCTCCTTGTATTCACTTAGATTGTAACACTTCTTTCCCCTGTCCACTGGATCTATGATGTAGAGATACAACCAAAAAATCAATTAGTGCCTCAGTTACTGCTGTAGCCAGGGAGGGTGAGGTGGGAAGGAATGGCATTTTATTCACTCACCCATTTTGACAGAGAGGGACAGGACTTCTGTCTGTGAATTAGCACCCCTCTGGTAGTGGACATGTACCATGACTGCAAGACAGAGTGTCACTGAATTCAACATTAGACGGTGGGGGTATGGATCGGATTGATATTATGTATAGAGATGGATGTGATTGTCAGCAGATCCAACAAGTCCAGTGCATTCCAAAAATTTCCCTGCGTTCACAACAGCATACACGATGCTGCTGGAAGTCCCATTCAAAACAGCGTATAAGATGCTGCTAGAAGTCCCATTCACAACAGCGTATACGATGCTGCTGGAAGTCCCATTCACAACAGCGTATACGATGCTGCTGGAAGTCCCATTCACAACAGCGTATACGATGCTGCTGGAAGTCCCATTCACAACAGCGTATACGATGCTGCTGGAAGTCCCATTCACAACAGCGTATACGATGCTGCTGGAAGTCCCATTCACAACAGCGTAGATGATGCTGCTGGAAGTCCCATTCACAACAGCGTACACGATGCTGCTGAAAGTCCCATTCACAACAGCGTACACGATGCTGCTGGAAGTCCCATTCACAACAGCGTATACGATGTTGCTGGAAGTCCCATTCACAACAGCATATACAATGCTGCTGGAAGTTCTGGTTCACGTTTTCCCAACTTCTAACATGGCTACACAGCAAAGGTGGCCCCACCACTAGGCAGTTGCACAGAGGAAACAAAATTAGGAATAATAGGATTGGAAAAGATCATTTAGCCAACTGAAGATATGCAAGGTAGGGCAATATATTTTAATTTAGAATGTATGAATTCCAAGTTTTGGCTTTCAGAATCTCCAAGGGAGTTGCACACCTTTTTCAGCAGTTAACTCTGATTTGGGTTCTTTGCCATCCTTTAAACAGGCATCTGCACACCTACAGCTAGTAGCAAAATTGTTTACAAAAAGAGTAAGAATTTCTTTGCCACAGGAACTCCTCCCATACAGACACTCCATCTGCCTAAGCAGCTCACTCATCTGGGAGTTAACATTCACTAGTTTACTGCTTGTTGCTCTGTTTGAGCCAGCAAAAACATGTTTTGTGGTGATAATAGTAGGGAAAAGGAAAGGCAGCAACACTTGATAAACAGGCTTTTTTACTGGCTTAACATTCTGAAATACAACTGGCCATACATCCACATCCCAGTTTCGCACATGGGGTAGGGTTGCTACATCAACAATGGCCATCATCTAGAGCCAATGCTCACACTGCTGGGTGGCTAGCCTACATAAGCATTTGTACACACCTAACATGGTAGCCACAAAGACAGCAGAGTAAACCCAAAGAATATAACAATCAGCCAGGTCATTCTTTTTTAGTTTTATATAATGATATAGAGATCACTTTGTACAGAGACAAATACCCTCTGCAGGAGAAAAACATGTTGATAGAATGCAGCTGTCCTTTAAGTTTGAAATTCTCCAGGCTTCACATGTCAGTAAAAGCAAATGCACTTTGCCTCTTAAGAGATGGAGAGACATGCAGCTCTGTGTCTCCATTACTTCCCAGAAGGCAGAATTGGAGAGCAAAAGTAAAGCAGAATCCAAATGATGGGTCACAATCTTTGTCCATGATTCTTGAGATAAGTGGTTGAGAAGGCATGACAGGTTTAGTGAGTTGCACTATTCAGTTGTAAACATAGAGAGATGAAATACATTTCTTGACCATTGTTTATATATTTATTTATTTATTCATGTGATTGCAAACAGGCATCTAAGGTGCACACAGTCATACAAGTGCTGTAAATGGTTCTCTGTATGTGTAATTGTAGTGCAAAGCTTTTGAATGTTAATCATCAGCAGAAGGACACAAGGCTGTGAAAAATGCAGAATTGACTTGCATCTTTTCATGATGCAGTAAGGGTACATTTTTTTCTGGTACAGTTATGTAGGTATGCATCCACTGGCACTTTTTTATAGGTTGCACCTGGTTAAAGGAAAACGTACACATTTGTGCTCTCACCCCAAGGGGAGCAAATTTACATAAATATAAATGTTTAGTGCTTTGATTTTGGACCTTTGTTTTTTTTCTTGGCCCCTGCTATGATTTTTGAACATTGAGACCTTAAGAGTTAAGCAGACAGCAGATTCATACTTGCAGACTTCATACAAAGTATAATGAAGTTATATTTGGCCTGGTTTCTTTATAATCTGCTATGTTGTCTCTCTTATATTTGCTGCTGGTAAGCAGGGTACAGTTACCTGTTCTTTATACAAAACTGTGATTTATGTGCTCCTTTTATGGAATGTAGAGTCAACAACCTAAAGTACACAATTAGAGTTGTGTGATCTTTCTATGATCATACCTGGCTTTGGAAAAAGACTAACTTTAGTAGAACACTCCCAAATGTTTGTGCACTCCCAGCTCTGTGTAATGCCCCAACATGGTGAATTTATTACTCTGAAACAAGAGCTCTGACTGCTGGTTTTGGACTACATGTTCTCATTTGGTGAAATAGCAGATATTCCTCAAGTTTGAATAGTTAGTAAACCTTTGACTAGAGAGATCCTGAGAACTTCAGCATATAGTCTCTTAGGAGAGTCTACATTTTCAGCTTGAATAATGCCTGCAGATTGACAGAATTTTACCTCCACTTCCAGTGGAGACTTGTGTCGCTCACAGAAATAAAGAGAAATATCAAAAAGCAGAATGTTCGAGGGTAGCATGACAGAACTCTTACAGTGTCAAACCCAGTAGAATCTGCGGATTTTAAAAAGTAGAGTGTACATATGACTATCTAGTCTCAGTAAATAGGTTCCATAGCTATGTATTAGGCTAGCTGCCCTTGCAGACCATTTTAACTATAGCCAGTTCCCATTTGTACTTGAAATAACGTACCCCATTTGGTTATAGATTGGCCTTACCCATCCCATGGTCGATAATTATATATTACTCCTAATGAGAATAACTGGAATCATGCCATAGATAATTTGAGGTGACCCATGCATGGGGTAAAGGATTTAGGAGCTGCTGCCTCTGTTCATCAGTACAGGGGGCAGTCCTGGGGTACATTTTCTGTTTCCTAGCCATATATCTAAGCCGTACATGAAAATGAACAGGAATGAACTGTTTTATGTGGATGGGAAGTCTGTTCCACAGCAGGACAAAAACATTATGATACATCCTTTAATAGCTCTTACTTCTATTTGAAGGTTTAGAGAAGTTATCCAAATACAATATAAGCACAAGATCTAGAGGCTACTTTACAGAGAAGTTTACTGGTAGTTCACCACTTAAAAAGCTTATCCAGTTAATGTTATGTCATTAATTTAGTGTGGAAAACTAAACTACTTTAAATTTAAACTGTACAAGCTCTTTATAATTACTTTACAAGACAATATAAAGTACTGTTATTAGCTGAATATTTTAAAAGCAAATAACGGGTCACATTTGTGCGCATCAGAACTGTGCAATTACTGGGTGCAAAGGTACAAATTAGAGTGTAATTACAGTTCAACAGTGTTTCTTTAAGGGGACATGCATTTACAATATTGTCTTATACTGACCACCAGCACTGGTGAATGAAAGATGTATGGGATAATTAATAAAGGTAAACAGCATAAGAGACAGGCACCACAAGAACCACATGGTTTAAAAATACAACAGGAAAATGGTGGGTGAGCTAAGAAAATCCAATTGATTCACACAGCAATATGTTCTTTAAACTTTCTGAAGAAAATATTAAATGGTATTCCTTTACAGCTCCTCCTTCAATTTAAGTTATAAATCCCCAAGTCCTCACAAGAATAAACATAACATTTGCGTTCTTTCCCAATCTACAAATTTTAATACTCAAAAAATAAATATTTTAGTAAAATACTTGTTAGACGATGTAAATATGTATATACTCTGAATTTGTTAATCATGTCATTCAAATTTTGAAATTTTTTCCTTAAATATTCAAACTATAATTCTTGCTTCTTAATGTATACTTTTATTGTATCTTTGTGTTTGTTTTTCTACTTGATTTTTTTTATAATCTGTGGAGCTTTTCTCCCCGGGCCACTGCTGAAAAAGGGCTTTGGCTTAGTCGGGCTAACCCGGTCAACAAGTGTCAAATAAATAAATTAAATGTGAACAACCAACAGAAAAAGGTAACAAAATAAATACATAAATAAAATGTGAACAAACAAGAGAAAAAGGTAACAATGGTACACAAATAAAACAGATATAAACATACAGAGCAAAGAGCTCTAGGGGCCTTCTGAGGAAATACTTGAGGTGACAGTCTTTGTTACTTTTCTCAAACTGTTTCTAGTTCCCCCAACAATTCACAAACAATTACTTGTCCCCAACCTTCACAGGAAGAAACACAAGATTTGCTTCTGCCATAACCTATAATATCAAAAAAAAATTTCAAAGAAAAATCTTTGATAACGCTGCAGTTAAATAAGACAAGAAAGGTAATTTTAGTATATGAACAAAAACATATTTACTCACTCAGCAGTCTGCTCTAGAAGAATTCTAAACAGAACAAAACAGATGTCTAGTATTGTGCAACCGTGCTGAAAAAAATGACCTCAAACTGCAAGGCATATGGAAGTTTTAAGAAAGAACATCCACCAATCCTCAAGCTCACTATAATACATAAACTGGAAAACATGCTGGTTATATGTTTACTACTGAAAATTCACAAGATCGAGCAAAAGACAAAGGACAGGATTCGGAGATAGACCCAGCTGAAAGCAGTAAGGCAATCATGGAAAACAGTTATTCATTCAGAGGCACTTTAGCTGTGACAAGGAAAATACCTCAGCTAAGCTGGGTGAATCTGAATTACTTGGTGATTACTGCAAGTGCTAAAAGCCCCTTTTCTGCCACCCTTGTGGCATTCACAGCAGGTAAGTGAAACATCATGCTAGCATAAGCACTCCTTCTCATTCACCCCCCCCCCCACGCGCACGCACACACACGCACACACGCACACATCTGCATACCACCATACCTTGTGCCTGTCCCAGAGTTTACAGAACATCCCTGATGCTGTATCATCTTCTTCTCTATCCCTCAAATTACGATGACTGGCATTATTGGTGGATGATAATTCATAGTTCATTACTCTTACTGTTGAGAAAATGTATCCTGCTGTTCTATTGACTTTTTCAGTGGATTAGAGTAATATTTATACAGACTCCTTGGGGGACATCTAGTTCCACTTGGCTTTATCCAGAAATCTTGAGCTTGACCTTAATTGGTCATAGACCCTTACAGTCAATCAATAATACGAGATATTATACTTTAATGCTTCCTACTGTTCAATAAATGCATCTAGATATAAAACCTGTTGTTCTTACCTTTTAACTGGCTTAAAGTCATTTGTAGAAATAATCCCAGGTGTCTAGTGTTTCCCACCAGTTAAACATACTGCTAGTTAGTTTGGGGCAGCCACCTCACACACACAAACACACACACACCATCATCCCCCATACATACATATGCACACTTCAGCAAAGAACCCCCCCCCCAACACTCTAGGACGCACACACCCACAAATACACCACTGTTCAACAAACACCTCCTCCTGGTTACATTCACAGAAACACTCACCTATTCACACCCCACACACATGCACCTACCCTACCTATCCCCTAACTCCCCTAGGGTAACCACCCAAGCAAGCACTCGGACACACAACACTACCAATCCTCTAAACTCCCCAGCACTCAACACTAACAATATATCACCTATTGGAAGTAATTGGTGAGCATGAGCTTTTTTCCGAGTTAATTTATGCTAGTGATAAGGATTTATATAGCAGAATGGTTCTTTGAATTGCATGGCTGCATATACCACTTACCAAAGGCACTTCCAGGGGAATAGCACATGCCCAATTACCATATGGCCCTACCCTGGAATGGATCATTATCCTTTGCAGTCAGCCAGGAAGACCACCCACCTCAGTGCTGCAAATCTTCAAGATAAGCACTGCAGTATGTTTGTCAAAGAATTGGAAATGGTTACTACGAGCAATGAAAAAAAGGCTTACCACTGGTGGTAACCTTTCTGAATCCCAGCCAAAGTGATAAAACAGTGGCCAAAAATTAAAGAAAGCACACAAAATAACATGTAAATTGGAAAAGACATTTCCTTTACACCCAGTAGTCTGTAGAAGTATGAAACCTTAATATAATCTGTTTAAAATGTTTATTGTAAATAACCTTTTCTTTTATAGCACTGATTTCTGCCATGTTCCTCTGTCAACCAACCTCACATTTTAATTGTAAATATTTGATCCAGCCTGTAAATATCAGTATTATGTCATCTACCAGAAATGCTCTTGGTGACCAAGCTTTTTCAAAGCAGTGATTATTATTTTAGCTAGTGCATTATGGAATGATTTTAAGGAGAAAGATGGACAACTGAGTGTACACTAATGAGATATTTTCTTTGATTCCATTTCTTAAAAGAAAAGCAGCACATTTAAATTGATGGAGAGGCTTCATTTGTTTCAGCAATGTTTGATTTTATATATACACACAGATGCATATGTATACATATGTGGGCAGGCGTTCGTCTGAGTGTGTATGAATGTGCTGTGCACAAGTGCATCAGTTTAGTATTTTATTATTCCCTCGTGAAGCTTATTTGTGACTGGGTAAAACTTACTTTGGGTCTTAAAGAACTTTGGAAATATTTGCTGTGTGTTCCAGGTTTCTGCTTAGTGTTGTACAATCTAACAGAATGAATGCACTTTTTTTGTTCCATCAGTATCGCATCCTTATTTTTATGTCTTCCAATTACTCTATGTATAATTCGTGCATCTACTATCTAGCCTGTAGTTGAAAAAGACTCTGCTGAACAACCCTCAAATATTGTTAACAAATAAGCTATAAGGAAGATTTGTATCTCTTCTCTTGGCTTTTCCCAGTTAGGGGTCACCACAGCGGATCATCTTGTCCGCTCATGATTGGCAGTGGAGTTTTTACGGTGTCGAGTTGCCAGCCCGGCGCCCAACCTTACACGGAAGGCACACACGCACGCACTCACGCCTAGAACCAATTTTAGTGTGTCCAATACACTTTCAGCATGTCTTTGGGGATGTGGGAGGAAACCGGAGCACCCGGAGGAAACCCACACGACCACGGGGAGGACATGCAGACTCCGCACAGAAGACACCCCAGCCGAAGATCGAACCAGAGAACCTCTTGCTGTGAGGCGACAACACTAACCGCTGCACCACGTCTCTTCTCTAATAGTGACCAAATGGAAACATCCACATCAAATAACTTAAGGCCACTAAAAGTATTGTTCTGCAAAATGATGACGTCTGTCTTAAGACCACAGGACTATTAAAGAAAAGAAGAATCAAAGGACATCACACCTCTCAGACTGTCTAGATTTTTGCCTTATATTTTTGGTTTGTTTCTCATACAAAATGTGGTTTTCTGGCAAATCGTTGAGGGTTGAAGTCTGAAAATAGAGACATTTGAGTTTCAGACTTCATACCCTTCAGACAAATTTAAGAGAATAACTAACAAATAGTGTTTAAAACCACTGACTGCATAAAATGAAGTCTAAACACTATTAACAGGATGCCTGAAGGAAGAAGCTCACTCGCACCAGCTATAATACAACCTGTTTATTGTACTTGAAATAACACTAAATTCAAAGATTTCACGGATCTAGCGCTTTCATCCACTGCAGCGTGGACTTCTTCAGAATCAATTAAACAATCAACTAAAAGTCTTTTTATATGTTTTTTGGTGCCAAACATATATATCTAACTTAAAGAAACATACTACATATAACTTGCACCAAGAACACAGTGGGTCACTGATCTAGTTTGATAACACATGCTGACAGTTGAAACATACTTAATAGTATTGTAAAAATGTTATAATTAAAATTAAAATTCCATAACTACTAGTTTTATAATATAACAAATCAATTTACATATGCTAAAATTTAATAAATAAAATTTAATAAATATATCGTAAACAATTAATTACTCAAATATTCCTATGACTGCAAAAAACTCAATGTATTGTAAAATAAATACTCATATGGAGCTGATGATCTCATAGTAAAACTCATTTTGCTCAGTTTCTACCATTATAACTACTATATAACATAATTTGTCTAAATTCCTGATGTTTATTGCTCTATGCCCAATAGATGTGCTATAAAATAAATATATGCAAGTAATATAAAAATTTGTTAAACAATTTAATAATCAATAATATACATATTACCTAAAATTTGTTCCAGTAACTTGTACAATAAAGTATATTGGATTTAAATACATACTACTAAAATTAAAAGTCATTTAGACATGCACCTAACCCCTTACGTAATATACTAACTGTCATAATAATTAAAAATAATAATATAATAATATATCCTTCACTAAGTGAACCTCTGTAGAATGGGTTTAATAGTAATGTAATAATTTAACCCCGATGTAGTTGATGCATCTGTTAAGATTTGCCATCTCACTTCCTTCTCTGCTAAGAAGGCTTTGGTTGTTCCCTCCTCTACTAGTCATTCTCACTTGTTCCAAAATTGCAAATCGGAAATTATGACTGTTCCCATATGTAGCTACATGTCTATAAAGTGCATTAGTGCTGTCATTTTTTCTAATCGCGTACAAATAATCGTAAATTCTTTTTTTAAACATTCTTTCTGTTTTCCCTATATAGAAACTAGGGAAAGTTGCTCATTTAGCCATATATATAATATTTTTAGTGTTACAATTGCCATTGCCATTATAGAAGCTTATTTTAGTTCTATTAATATTCTCTAATGTGATATCTTCTTTCTCTAATATGGCATGACATTGACCACAACTGCCACATTTTCTAGTTCCCTTTCACTGCTGGTTTATATATCCATCAACGGGTCTCCTCTCCAATACTAGTTTCATATTATTTCCCATTTTATATACAAGAGGAGTCACACCTACTATATCTTTTAATTCTTTGTCCACAGTAAGAATGTTCCAATGTTTACATAATATTTGTTTAGCTTGAGGGGTGTATTCCAAAATACACGCTCGGTTGTATTTGATTTCATCTTCACTCCCTATGGTCTTATTTAATAATTGTTTACCTAGTACAGGGATAATTTTTTTCCCCCATTCATCAATTACATAAGTCTTCGTCTCGTTCAATAATTCCAAAGGGTACCCTCTAGTACTAAATAAACCATAAATAAATTCTATTTCCTCAATTATGTCACTGAAATTGGATGTCATCCTAGCAGCACGTATACACTGACCCTTAAATATACTCTTCTTAGTTTTGTAAGGGTGATTGCTTGAATACTGTAAATAATTGTTGGAAAACATATTTTTCCTGTAAATACAAGAATTAAATCCATTATTAATACTGGAAATATAGGTGTCAAGGTATGCTATGCCTTCAGTACTATAACTATATGTGAATTTTAAAAACTGGCTTGTACTGCTCAAATAGTCCATAAATATTCCATAAATATACCAATAATATTTTCAGGTCCATCCCATAATATGAAAATATCATCCAAAAATCTAGAATAATGTCTAATGTACTTGTAGTATTCACTCTTAAATAAGTTTTCAATTTCCCAATCAAGCATAACAAGATTTGCAAATATGGAAGCACACTCGGCCCCCATTGCCACTCCCCGAGTTTGTTTATAATATTCTCCTTCAAAGTATATGTAATTATACTCAAGTACTATAGACATTCATTCCATAATTAAGCTGATCTGGTCCCATGTTAAGTTCAAATTTTGTCTGATACTATTACAAAAGCTCTCTAACCCCTCTTGCTTAGGGATACATGAAAATAAATCAATTACATCTACTGTGATATGATTCCCTTTTTCCACAATTGTGGGGTTAAATTCATCCAGGAATCTTTAACTAAATGGGGTATCTTGTCATAAATGTGCTTTAGCCATTTATCTATAGCTATACCCAAAGGGAAGGTTTTGGAATGACTTCCTGAGATTATTGGACAAAATGGTGGATCAATAATATTTTTATGTACTTTAGGTTCTCCAACCATTGTAGCTAGAGTGGGGTGCCCTACAACCATTGGAGCTAGAGTGGGGTGCTCTACAACCATTGGAGCTAGAGTGGGGTGCTCTACAACCATTGGAGCTAGAGTGGGGTGCTCTACAACCATTGGAGCTAGAGTGGGGTGCTCTACAACCATTGTAGCTAGAGTGGGGTGCTCTACAACCATTGTAGCTAGAGCGGGGTGCTCTCCAACCAAGAATTTATATGTATCAATAGTTATACGTCCCTTTAGAAGAAATTCTTCTAAAAACATTTCTATTCGTCTATAACTTATATTTATTTCATTAATTGATACAGATATATAATTCCCTGATTCCATAATTATTTTAGACATCTTATTTATATTTTCATTTTGATGGTATAATACCACTCCACCCCCTTTATCGGCTTCATAATTCTAATATTGTCATCATTCTTTAGCCGTTGAAATAATAATATTTCTTCTTTAGATAAGTTACTTTTCATTTTTTTGCATCTAATCTCATTCTGTAACCTATATATATCATTAGCCACTAATTTTTCATAGATTGCTACATTAGGGTGGGTGGGTGGTATATATACACTTTTTTTCTTTAACACTTCTTTCTCAACTAATGGAGGTTTGTTGTTAAAGTGGATGGCTAAATTGATTTTCCTGAGATATTTTTTAATCTCAGTAATACAATCCACTACTTGGAATTTCCTCTTGGGTACATACTTCATCCCCTTAGAGAATAATGTAAAATGCTCATCACTAAGCACTACTCCACTATAATTAAAGATGTTAAAATCATTTTTACTATAAACAATACCATCCGTGTTAGTCTCATGAGTAGAACTGTCAATGTTTAACTCTAACAATATAGTAATAATGTTTGATTCTTCAGAATTTTCTACTACTTGTAGTCTCTCCATTCCTGATTGTTGAACTGTCTCCGTCCTCATCCCTGTCTGTTCTTCCATTTCCAGTTCCCCCCTTGGTTTCGTTTCCTTTCCCCATAAAAATGTACATTCTCATTAATGGACCGATAGTCTTCTGTATTATCATGTGAACCCCATGTGTCCCTCACTACTTCATTATTCCATGTCCTATTTTTCCATGGATATGCTTTATTAGCTTTATAATCCAATGTATCTCTCAATTTTTTTTAATTTCTTTTGAACAATATCCTGGGCTTTCCCGTCAGCCTCCGTATATTGTTTATAATATAACTTCACCCACTGTTCAAACAGTAAATCATCAGTTATTAATTTATTCAATTTCTCAATTAATACACATAGTTTTTCATCATTCTTCTTAATTAATAATTTCATATATTCAAAACCAAACTGATCAAATAGGACATCAAATTCATCTCAAGTTTGGTCATTTAACCATACTCCCATAGGCATCTTGAAAAATCGAAGTCCCTTAGGGATTACATTTAATACCAAACATTTATTTAAGTAAGCATCATCAGTTTTTATCCCCCTAATCATAGTGAGGTTTTTCCCAAAGGCATAAATTAGTTCTCTTAGAGAATCAGAAAATGTATCACTAAATGAACTATTCATACCAACGGTCTGGCTTTTTTTGTTGAAACACACATCTTTTAAAATAAAATTATCCAACTTATCAGCATTGTGTCCCTGTTTGCAATTATTATCCTGAATCATGTTGACATACGCCCTAGGACTAGAGCTGTGTTTTACAGTACCTTGCTCGTTTTGTCCATGGTAAACAGCCGATGAGTAAGCTTTCCCAGCCATATGTCATTTAGGTTTAGTTCCTGTATGCCGTGATTCGTCGTCAAGGTTGTACAACGAAAAATCAAAAGTAAATTCCTTTTCGGTAAACCGACTGTTATCCAAACCAATTCCTTGTGCATCCACTGTAGATTTCACTGTAGAAGCGACTGTTCTATTCTTTTGTCCATTAGGCAATTCCAAACCACTATCGTTTAACCTGTTGTCCCTTCCGGTCTGTGTGTTAGGCATCAGCCGTTTCGGCTCCAATTGCGTCATCATATCAAGAAGGCATGTAACCTCACCCTTAAGTGAGGAGACTTCCAACCGAAGTCTCTGCAGTTTGCCTTCATTTCCAGGTGTACGCTTGTGGGTGGCGACTTCCTCCTGGATATCCATATCCACCACCACTGAAGGAAGAAGCTCACTCGCACCAGCTATAATACAACCTGTTTATTGTACTTGAAATAACACTAAATTCAAAGATTTCACGGATCTAGTGCTTTCATCCACTACAGTGTGGACTTCTTCAGAATCAATTAAACAATCATCTAAAAGTCTTTTTATATGTTTTTGGTGCCAAACATATATATCTAACTTAAAGAAACATACTACATATAACTTGTGCCAAGAACACAGTGTGTCACTGATCTAGTTTGATAACCCATGCTGACAGTTGAAACATACTTAATAGTATTGTAAAAATGTTATAATTAAAATTCCATAACTACTAGTTTTATAATACAACAAATCAATTTACATATGCTAAAATTTAATAAATATATTGTAAACAATTAATTACTCAAATATTTATTGGAATATTTATGGACTATTTGAACAGTACAAGCCCGTTTTTAAAATTCACATATAGTTATAGTACTGAAGGCATAGCATACTTTGACACCTATATTTCCAGTATTAATAATGGATTTAATTCTCGTATTTACAGGAAGAATAAGTTTTCCAACAATTATTTACAGTATTCAAGTAATCACCCTTACAAAACTAAGAAGAGTATATTTAAGGGTCAGTGTATACGTGCTGCTAGGATGACATCCAATTTCAGTGACACGATTGAGGAAATAGAATTTATTTATGGTTTATTTAGTACTAGAGCGTAGCCTTTGGAATTATTGAAAGAGACGAAGACTTACGTAATTGATGAATGGGAGAAAAAATTTATCCCTGTACTAGATAAACAATTATTAATTAAGACCATAGGGAGTGAAGATGAAGTCAAATACAACCGAGTGTGCATTTTGGAATACACCCCTCAAGCTAAACAAATAAAACAAATATTATGTAAACATTGGAACATTCTTACTGTGGACAAAGAATTAAAAGATATAATAGGTGTGACTCCTCTTTTTGTATATAAAATGGAAAAGAATATGAAACTAATATTGGAGAGGAGACACGTTGATGGATATACAAACCAGCAGCGAAAGGGAACTAGAAAATGTAGCAGTTGTGGTCAATATCATGCCATATTAGAGAAAGAAGATATCACATTAGAGAACATTAATAGAACTAAAATAAGCTTCTATAACGGCAATTTTAGCACTAAAAATATTATATATATGGCTAAATGTGCAACTTATCCTAGTTTCTATATAGGGAAAACAGAAAGAATGTTTAAAAAAAGAATTTACGATCATTTGTACGCGATTAGAAAAAATGACAGCACTAATGCACTTTATAGACATGTAGCTACATATGGGAACAGTCATAATTTCTGATTTGCAATTTTGGAACAAGTGAGAATGACTAGTAGAGGAGGGAACAACATAGCCTTCTTAGCAGAGAAGGAAGTGAGATGGCAAATCTTAACAGATGCATCAACTACACCGGGGTTAAATGATTACATTACTATTAAACCCATTCTACAGAGGTTCACTTAGTGAAGGATATATTATTATTTTTAATTATTATGACAGTTAGTATATTACGTAAGGGGGTAGGTACATGTCTAAATGACTTTTAATTGTAGTAGTATGTATTTAAATCCAATATACTTATTGTACAAGTTACTGGAACAAATTTAAGGCAATATGTATATTATTGATTATTAAATTGTTTAACAAATAATTTTTATATTACTTACATATTTTTATTTTATAGGACATCTATTGGGCATAGAGCAATAAACATCAGGAATTTAGACAAATTATGTTATATAGTCGTTATAATGGTAGAAACTGAGCAAAATGAGTTTTACTATGAGATCATCAGCTCCACATGAGTATTTATTTTACAATACATTGAGTTTTTAGCAGTCATAGGAATATTTATGAGTAATTGTTTACGATATATTTATTAAATTTTAGCATATGTAAATTGATTTGTTATATTATAACACTAGTAGTTATGGAATTTTAATTTTAATTATAACATTTTTACAATACTATTAAGTATGTTTCAACTGTCAGCATGTGTTATCAAACTAGATCAGTGACACACTGTGTTCTTCGTGCAAGTTATATGTAGTATGTTTCTTTAAGTTAGATATATATGTTTGGCACCAAAAAACATATAAAAAGACTTTTAGATGATTGTTTAATTGATTCTGAAGAAGTTCACACTGTAGTGGATGAAAGCGCTAGATCCGTGAAATCTTTGAATTTAGTGTTATTTGAAGTACAATAAACAGGTTGTATTGTAGCTTGTGCGAGTGAAATTCAAGAGAATGTAATACCTGTTATTCATTCAAGAGAATGCAATACCTGTTATTCTATCAACTTTCTAAGTTTGTAAGTGCAGTATTTAAAAAGTGTCCGTATTTTTGGGCCTTTGTCCCCCCATTATTTAAGGCTTTGTCCAGATTTCTTGCTCTAAGAGGTTGAGAGTTATGAAGCACATCTGTTAGTATAATATAGTTTTTTGACACAATGTTGATTGTTGGTAACATGCTACAATTGGAAATTTGGAAAAGTTTATTTTAAATAGTTGGAAAACATTTATTACGCTGTAAACCGCAGCACAGCAACATAAGAAATGTGCCAACACAAAGGTAAATGGATATCCCACACATTATCTGCATATTCCAGAACATACCTTTTTGTATGCAAGTAAACACATTTGACGTATTCTTTTTTTTTTTTTTTTGCTCAATTTTATTTTGTTTTCCTAGAATATCAATAATTATAATTACATTTCTAAAAGAATGAATAAAGTAACATTCTATATACAATATTTACATTTGGCCCAATAATGAAGGGAAAACAGTGAAAAGGATAGAGTTGCACATTCATTTGACGTATTCTTGAAAGCCTGTATGACTGCTGCATTTTTTACTGTCCTCTTAAATCACATATGCAGTACAAATGACGCATCTCATTAGTTTTAATCAGTGGTCTTTGTCTTCATTTCATCCATATTATTGTGTAATTCTTTTTGTTTTGATTACTCATTTTATTACACTTCAGATTAAGGGAAAACTGAGAAACACAGGCAAAAGATGTATATACATCTGCACTGTGCATGACACACACACACACACACACACACACACACACACACACACACACACACACACACACACACACACAACCCCCAGCCTGGTAGGACTGTAATTACACGGAATAAAATCCTGTCAATAATTGGTCACTAAAATAGACAGTTTATTGCATTACCATTTCAAAATTATGCATTTGAAGTAAAGCATAAAATAATGTGTGGTCAATATTATGTTCCACAGTAAGCCTTTATACAGCACATCTATACGTACACAGTCAATTCCTCATTCAACATAAGCTGTAGGGCACATTTCCAAGAAAAGGAAGAATGCTACAGCTTTAAATTGTAGATCCTCATTAAAATTCATCTTTTACTGTCACTTAGCTTCACAAAGCAATTTATGACCTCCAGTTTAACTCTTTGTTGTCTCAAAAATAAAATTAGTCCCTAAGCAAACCATACAAGGATTTTCCAATGAATTACTTAATCATTTGTAATGTCTCTGAGAAGCTTACTTCTAACTTTGAATTCTGTCCTATTTCTTTGTAAATAAAAGTACTGGCATTTGTACACAACCACATAAGTAAAACCTTTTGCTATAGTAAAAACACTATTGTTAGCAGTATAAAGTACTGTGAGATACAAGCTGTTCATTTCCAAATGAGAACAGCCTTAATAAGTTTGCCCAGGGCTTTCATCGTGACCTGTGTCAGCAGCCTTGTACATTTGCTGCTATATTTCTAGCAGTTTTGTATAAAAAATGTGGTTTACTGGAAGAACAATCTTCTTAGAACGCCGCTACCTCTCAGATAGCTTGGTCATTGTATTTAACACCTATCTTACTGAAGTTATTTAGATAGCATATTGCAATAAATCTCACAGTAGCCTTTAGTAAAGCTTACATTTAGAATTTTATAGCAGTCCATCAAGCTGCAAGTTTACAATGTCATCAAGAAATGTGGTGAAATAATGCCTCTCATCTTCTGATAAGAATTAGGAAATTCAGGTTGCAATGAACTCTCCCATTTCAGAAGTTAGCCATGTTCAATGGGTCATAAATGCTAACTCCCATAAAATACATTGTCTTAATTTCTTTGCCTAATACTTACTGCATTTCTTTTTAAATGGATTATGAAGGCCATGCATAAATGCATGATGAAAAAAAAAAAAGAAAAAAGTTTCCTGAATGGTTCAGGCCATGAAAGCAAGACACCCTCTGGTTAGTAGTGAATCAGGAAGCAAGAACATAGACGTGTAATGAATTATTCCTTCGTTGCTCAATTATTCACTTAATCGATTTCTGGGTTGTGAAGGGAGCAAGAGCCTATCCCAGCACTCATTATGTACAAGGGAAAAGGGGGGTCTATATCACCACATCGAATGGTGATAGGTTTGAACCAAAGGGCATTTGAACTTAACAGTCCGAAAACCCTAAACAACGAACTCATGGAACAGCGATTTTTTTTCCCAGGGAAAACAATCATTGCTCCGTGAAAAAAAAATTCACAACTTTAAAACAAACTGAAGTGGGGGGTGTGCTGCCCCCCCCCCCCACTTAAATATACGAACTCCGAGATCTCACTACAATGGAGGAAATAGCAAAGCCCCGAAGACAGCCCACCAATTTTTTTCCCTGGGGAAAAAATCGATGTTCCGTAACTTCGCGGTTTAGGGCTTTAGGACTTTTTGGTTCGAACAAAGGGCATTCAACCTTATCACCATTCGATGTGGTGATATAGACCCAGTAAAGGGACAAGTCCAAAAGCAGTACCGACCAATCACAGGCCACACACAATCACAAACCCACACATACACACACAGATGACATGCATATGATTAATTTAGAGGAATCTTTGAGATGTGAAAAGGAACCAGAGTGTCTGACTAACACAAAACTCATGTAGACACAAGGAGGTGCAAAGCCCCACAGAAGGCATCTTAATGAAGAAAATTAGAGTATTGTTCTGTGAGGCAGTAATGCTAACAACTGTGTCACTGGGCTGCCCAGCATTTGTCAGAAATGACTGGCCTTTTCAAAGACTGTATGCACCTTTAAACAGATGTTCTGCTTACCTAATAAAGTAAAGATCTTTATCTTTACATCAGCTCAATATTTCTCGACTCCTGATTAGTCTAAACAAACCAA
Organism: Protopterus annectens; assembly: GCF_019279795.1. NCBI lineage: Eukaryota > Metazoa > Chordata > Ceratodontiformes > Protopteridae > Protopterus > Protopterus annectens. Next base: position 1,288,172,364 of record NC_056737.1, read on the forward strand.
TAGCTAAAAAAGCAGAAGCTAAAAGCAAGAAAAAAACACAAAAATACCACTGCTGCCAACTGCACTTTTGTCCACTTTATGTCAAATGCAAAGACTCCTGATGGTTAGAAAACCATTCCATTCATATAGTAAAATTTCAAAACAATCACTACATCAAATAAACATCCAATTGACTAAACTCCCTAATTAAACAATAAATGTACATCATCATACCCCGCCCTTTCTCTACATGGAGTCAGAGTGTCACATTAACTGCCAACAGCTCTCTTGATTTAATGCCACTCTTGTACCTCCTTTAACGGTCATGCCTGACTGTCGCACGTCTTCACACAATCCACCCATTTCTTTGCTAGATGCCCTTGTTTCCTCTTGCCTTCTTTCTGTCTGCTCCCAATCTTCAACAGATGCCCAAACCAGCATAATCTGATGTGCACCACAACTGATGCCCAAAATGGTTTAGTCTATACAACTCTTCCCCCAATGGGCACCATCTAGAGTCTCTGCTACCCACAACTCCATTCTTGGCTGGATTTGAGTTTGAGGTAGAAACAACCAGCATGTTTTCCTGAGGTGAGATGAACCACACAGAGACACAGGGTGAACCCGCAAACTCCAAATAGTTATTGGTTGGAGGTCAAAATTGAACCTTGTACATGGGAGGTGAAGATTTTAACCATTAACACTATACAAGCATCCTCAAAATCATCACACCACATACCTCAATATAAAATACATTTTCAATGATCGCTGTATAGACCCCAGTGCTGCCAATGTTTCATTTTTTAAAATATACTGCAATTTAGTTTCTAACATGTATCCCAACCTCTGCTGCTTGAAGTAACATACAAATGCAGAAAAAATTGCTTGAACATTCCCATGCACACTATTGATATGTGCGTCAGCATCACCAATAGGTGATAAGTTCTACAGTATGTTCTCGGATAAGTACTTTTGTTTTGTAAATAGCTTTACTTATACATCCTAAAGGGCAGCAATCAACATATGGCTTCAATCACTTTGGTAGTATAATCATATTCTGATTAAAAGAAAGTTTATGGCCATTAGTCATCTACTTAGAACCCATTGTCATGTGTGTGCAAACATTACAATATCCACATGTAAACATACCTTTCCCCATATCCCTTACATTTTCCTTAACAGTCTGTAAGTTGCAAACATGCCATAAATATTTCTTGCTCTTATAAGAGATTAAATTCCTTGGAAGGATGTCACACATACTCTGATATCCTATTACAATATGCACCAGTTTTTAAAGATCACAACTAAAAGTGGAAGAAAATTCACTATATGTAGTCACCATAAATAAAGTACCTATATTGTCCTCTCTTATTTTTATTATTTTTGATCTGCAACTCCTCTTGGTTTCTAAAGTTTTACAACATTAGACAATCGTGTAAAACTTGTAAAGAGTAAGCCATACATGCAAGTTTCTATATCAATCCATATCGCTTTTACAAATGTCTTGCATATGCATTGCATCCCTTTTAGTATGCAATAATTGAAGACACAGTAGAGACAAAGTAAATAAAAACATATTATCTACCTGCCTATGTGATAATGTAAGCAAAAGGTGAACTACTTTCAGTGTGGTAATTGTGTTAGTTTCCTTGTTAAAACACTTGTATCCGGGGGCACTGGTCATTTGTTTTAGAGGCACTGGACATTTGCTTCAGAGTTTGAGTAGTACTCAAGTTATTTCTCAAACTAAATTTTTATTGGGTTTCAATAAATGTAACATGTAAGTTCTATATAGGGGAAGGTTTAGCATCTTTCATTTAGGTTCATAGGAAGATACTAGGCTACTGGCCCGGAGGCCCTTATAAGCCTAGCCAAGAATTTTGCCCATGTTCCCTCAAAGTCAGCACCTGTTTCCACTGTCCAGCAGGGACACAGGTGGGATCCCAGGGGTGTATTTTCTGTTTCCCATCCAGTCATACAGGTTCCACTTAAATAGGACTAGAGAGGTACTGTGCTTGACATGGAGAGACTATTCCTCAGATGGAGGAGTCTTTGGGACACAAATCTGTCCTGCCAACAAGTTCTATTAATGTCACAGACCAGGTTAAGGCCTTGCATGCAGGTTGCACAAGTGGTGTTTGATTTACTTATGCAGCAACTCCATCAAGGCTGGGTCTGAGATGGCCTTGTATGCCAGACACAGGTTACCTCTGAGCAGTCTGTACAAGACTAAGTTGAGGGCAGGGCTTTTGTATTTATGTTGCTAGTGAATGGTGCTGACAGCATTTTGCCAAGATCAGGTGACAGGGGAACATAATTCACCCTTTTCCCCACTGCTGTATGATTTCAGAGCTCATTTATAGATGTTGGGGGTACTGGACATGCAGGTGGGCTTGCTCCCAGCAAAACATTTGTTTTCTGCAATAGAGAGAGAGAGAGAGAGAGAGAGAGAGAGACCTATATCAACCTATGAACTTAAGTTAATTAGAATAAAAACAAAATATCCTAAATGAAGTACTAGACACTGTGACCAATATCAGACATTTACTACCAAATACTATCACCCCATTACCATTACTGGCATTATCAGGTTAGAAAAACTCCTTTTAAATATTTTCAATTATTGCAGCAGTACTCCAAGCATTCACATTTACTGCAGCAGTACTCCAAGCGTTCACATTTACTGCAGCAGTACTCCAAGCGTTCACATTTACTGCAGCAGTACCAAGCGTTCACATTTACTGCAGCAGTACCAAGCGTTCACATTTACTGCAGCAGTACTCCAAGCGTTCACATTTACTGCAGCAGTACAAAGCATTCACATTTACTGCAGCAGTACTCTGTATATGTCTCTCATTTTATTTTACATTTGATAATAAAGTAAGTTATCCTTCTGCGGATCATTTTCATACTGTCAGCCACAAGGCACAGAAAAGATTTAGCCATGTTAAACAGAATACCCTACTCAAGTAACATTTCACCAGTTTTCTTGAACCCCAAAATGTAACAAGTACAAAGAAAAGAGAAGTAGCAGCATTTTTGCAGGGCTCACTGTCCTAACTTGTATATTCCAATGCTCCCATTGTACAATAATAGTATGAAGAAGTGAAATATCCCACTGTAGTGCATGGTAATCCCAGCCTTAAAAGTATAGCCACTTTCAAATCACAATAAGAGAGAGACAAGCTATACCTGATTTTGCAAAACATCTCTGATTTGTGTTTCATATTTCTTGCTCTGTCCCCCGATTTTCTGGTAAATCACCATGGATTACAGACAAATCAATGCTACACATTAGACTTTCACACGTTGTTTAGAAAATGCATGTTGATGCAAAACCTGTTTAATGTTTAAGTGAATTAGAGTAATAGTTATAAATCCCCTTGATTTTGCCACCCCATTATGTTTGTTTGATTCTACCCAATTTTGTCACCCCATTACTTTTGACTATGATAAGAATTCTTGAGGAAAGAAGTCGAGAGATATGCAGGGACCCGTCACCTACAATTATTGCTTGTGCTAAAGTCTGCTCTGGGCAGTGTTTTCTGTTGTCACTGAACACATTTTCATCTGGCTTCTTGCCACAATAAAAGTAAATCCACCTGCAAAACAACTCTACAATTCCTGCCAGCCTCAAGTCAAGTGACTACTAGACTACAGATTGTCAGGAAAGCACTGTGATTGGTTGCCAAGGGCAACTGATTGCAAGCATGGTAGTCTCTACCGTAGTAATACATGATGAGACTGCCAACTCGGCCTTGTGGTTGGTTGCCAAGGGCAACCAATCAAGTGCTTAGACTTCATAGTATAGGTCATGGTTTGCTTACCCACATCCTGTTACCATGGTCAGAAAACAAATAAAACTACTGGTCATTGCACATATTTATGGATTCACAGCGTGTTCAAGGCAAAGTTCACCCTTGTCAACACCCACCCACCTGTCTCCAGGGGAGGCAAACAAGTCAGGATGGGGATGAATTTAAGGGATCTCATCTAATCATTAAGGTTTGCCTTAAAGCAAGAATGGATATCACTCTGTTTTTTTATGCAACATATTCCAGCACATCTTATTTGTATGTTGATGGAGATTCAAATCTATTTTTTGTGTTTGTAGGACTATTTGTTTTGTGAAGGTGTAGGAGATCAAGGAGGGTTGGGTCATCAATAACACAGAGTGGTAGACAGAAATCACAGTACTGGAGTCTATACAAAGAATATAGGGATAGACCATCAAGCCACTCTTGGTAAATGAGGGTCTCTAGTCCGGTGATCTTTTTAGCTAGGAACTTCTAGGGTATTTGTAGCCGAGTGATGTGTTTCACAGATGCATACAAAAAAAGAGGCATTATATTCTATAACTGGTCTGATCATGGCAGAGGACAGAGGAAAGATAGCTTCTTTTGACTTGGACGAGATACTGCAAATTATTAAGTGGGCTAGACAGAAGGACTTCCTGACTATGCTGCTGTATATGGTTGTCAAATGATAGGGAGTGGTATCGAGATTTCTGATGACCATATCATACTAGAGTGGGGTGCCAGCTAAAATGTACGCTGCTGTTATGATTTATTTATCCAAAGTGACAATGCTACACTCCTTTGGCATTTAACTTAAGATAATTTCCTAATACACTATTAATTTGTATGGTTTAGCCCTTACTGGTCATCAACTGCTGAGTGAATGACACCATCAGCTTATAGTCATTAGCAAATTTAATTCACAATATGCCCCAGTTAGTCATCTGAACATCCAACAAGAAGATTCTGAACAGAAGGGATCTCTGAGCCCTGAAGAATGCCTACAAGTACCATTTTACTTTCTCAGGTGGCATCTGCTGGCAAGCTAGCTTGCTGTCTGTCTTACAACATAAGAGTCGGTGTACAGACATTTAAGCTTACTTGAAATAACAACATGTGGAATAGTGTCAAAGGTCTTGCTACATGCCAGTAAACTGTATGAACTGTATAGTTTCATAGTTTCATAGTATAGTACTAGGCTATCTGCCCTGGGGCATTTGTAAGCCTAGCCATAGTGATGTGGCTTTTGCCACCCCATGAAATGGTACAAAAATGTACAGAATAAATCTAGAATACTGTGCCTCTGTCTAGTAGTGACACAATGAAGATCCCCTTGTATAATAGAATTAGTTTACTGTGCCCCTGTCTAGCAGTGACACAGATGTGACCCCTGGGGTAAACTTACGATCTCCCATCCACTCATCAAGATTTCTCTTGAAGAGAGTCAGTGAGGGGCTCTGCCTAATACGAACTGGGATCTTGTTCTAAAGCATGGGAAGCCTCTGGGTTATGAATCTATCCCTCCAGCATGTCCTATTCATACTTGTGCTGAGGTTTAAGTCTTTAGCTCTCGTGGTCCTGATGGATTTGGATTTTTTGAGGTGGAGCATGTCCATCAGATCCTGATTGGACATGGCCTTGTACGTCAGGCAGAGATCACCTCTAAGCAGGCGGTATGCTACTGAATAGAGCTGAAGTTTCTTTAGTCTGGCAGAATAAGACATATGTTGGAGACCCTTGATCCTTTTGGTGAGGTACTTTTGTGGTCTCTCCAGCTGTTGCAAATGCCGGGTGAGGTACATACCGAATGGGGCATTGTACTCAATCATGGGTCTGATGAGGAAGGAAGATAGGGGTACAATGACATCCTTGGATCTGGATGTGAATCCCTTCATGATGAGGTGTGCAAGGTAGAATGTTTTTCTAACCACTTTGGCAACGTGGGTGTCAAATGAGAGGTCGCTGTCTACTTGGGTCCCTAGGTCTCTAATTACTTTTTCCATACTCAGTGGGTTGCTGTCTATGTGATAATTTGTGGGTACTTTATTTTTTCCAAAAGGGATGACTATACATTTTTTGGCATTTAGTTTAAGGCCGTGACTACGGCACCAGTTATCCGTTTCAGTGAGGCCTTTTTGTAGGATGTGCGTGTCTGCTGGTGTACCGACTATGGCGCCTAGTTTGCAGTCACCTGCGAACTTTGTCAGCCACAGCCCTCCCCTGTTTGCTTTAACATCTGAGAAATAAATGCTGAACAAGAGAGGTCCCAGGACAGATCCCTGTGGGACACCACTCGTGACTGGCTTTGAGTCTGACATTGCTCCAGCGATTTTAACTTTATGGGTTCTGTCCTTTAGCCAGTTTGCAACCCATCTAGTGACATAAGGGTTTACTTTTAAGCTGTTTAGCTTATCTATGATGCCTGAGTGGGGTATTGTGTCGAAGGCCTTAGCCAAGTTCAGGTATGCTGTATGGACTGCTTTGCCCTCATCAATGGCTCTAGTGACTGTTTCAAAAAAGTCAACCAGGTTTAAAAGGCAGGATCTGCCCTTTACAAAGCCGAACTGGGTGGGGTCAAGTGTCTGTAGGTCCCCTATGTCTCTGTTTATAAGTTCCATAATGATTCTTTCCATAGCTTTGCAGACCAGGCTAGTTAAGCTTATGGGGTGGTAGTTTCCAGGGTCTGTAGAGGCACCCCCCTTGTGGAGTGGGACCACTGTTGCTGTACGCCAGTGTTCAGGTACATATCCCGAAGTAAGGCTAAGGTTAAATAGCATTTTTATGTGTGGCTTTAGCTCTTCTTGGAGTTCACGTAACACGCACCCCGGGATACCGTCAGGTCCCATTGATGCTGTGTTGTTTGCTTTGTTTAGGGCAGTTCTCACTTGGACATCTGAGATGACAGGGAGATTACATTCAGTTGGGATAAGTATTTCTACTTTTGGGGGTGAAGGAGGGCAGAAATTTGCACTGAACCTGTCAGCCAGAATGTTAGCAATATCTGTGGGTTCAGTGAATTTTTTGTTGTTGTGAACCAACTCTGAGCATATCTGAGGGTTTCCGCCCAGGTTTCTAACATAGCTGAAGAAGGCCTTGTGGTTATCTTTAGTGTCCTTAGCGATTTTTCTCTCAAAGTTTGCCTTGGATGTTTTTATGAGAGAACGTAGTTTTCTGCTAATGTTGATCAGAGATGTCTTCCCTTCATGGGATTTCGCTCTGACGTGCAGTAGCTTCCTTGTTTGTTATACAATTTGTTTATGGCTGAGGTCCACCAGACAGGACGCTTACATTTGGTGGAGAGGGACTTGGATTTGTTTGGGATTGCATGATCCATGCATTCTTGGAGATGTCCATAGAAAGCATTTGTGAAGGATTCGGCATTGTGGGATGTGTTATCCACTGGCACAGTGGGCTTAAAGGATACCATCTCAGTCTTAAGAAGAGTGAAGTCTGCTTTTGAGAAGTTTTTCACTGTGGTCTTTTGTGCTGGGGGTGGAGGTGGGATATATATATTCAGGGTGATTAGTTTGTGGTCAGATCTCACTAGTGAGGGGTATACTTCCGGTGTGGAGCATTTTGTCCCCATGTTTGTGATGATCATGTCTAGTATATTATCTCCCCTAGTGGGAGAGGTGACTAGTTGTTCCAGTGCATTTGAATTTATGAATTCCAGGAACCTTTGGGCTAGGGTATTAGGGCTAGAATAATGTACCCAATCTATGTTTGGGTAGTTGAAGTCTCCCAGTATGATGGTATTTTGTGATACATTCATATCCTCCAATGTCTTCAGGAAGGCTGAGTGGGGTTCTTGAGATTGGGAGGGCGGTCTGTAACATGCTGCCAGTTGTATAGCAGTTTTGCCTATGGTTAGTTGCACCTGTATGGTCTCTGATGCTTCATGTGTTGCTACTAACCTGGAGGTGTGGGTGTCCCTTATGAATATGGAAACTCCCCCTCCCTTTGTGGTTCAGCCCGAGTTTTGGGGCCGAAAAGCATGATACGAGTTATAGCCTGGTAGCGCTGGGGTGCTCTCAGGAGCCTTGAACCAGGTTTCAGTTACTGCACAGACGTCGATGGTCTCCATGCTGAGGAGTGCATCAAGTGCCTGCATCTTGAGATTTAGACTTCTGGTGTTGAACAGAATTACCCTTAGTTTTTTTCCATTTTTGTTTTCTAAGGAGGTGGGTTTGTCTTTTGAGCCTTGCCTAAAAAAGGCACTATGGGGGTGGCAAGAGCCTTAGCCAATATCCGGAAGCCCAGTGGTGACAGGTGTAAGCCATCCCTTGCGAAGCAGCGTGGCTTGTCCAACATATCATCCCAGGCAGACAGACATTGGATCCCCTTAGAATGACACCAGTACTTGACCCAATTGTTAAACCTGATCATCTTGTCTTTGTATTGTGGTATCATTCTTGGTGAGGGCAAGATGCTGCTCAGGGTCAGGGTCATACCAGCCTGGGCTACATAATCGAAGAGCTCCTCTATGTCTCTTTTCATGTAGTCCAGGGAGGTACGTCTCAGGTCATTCACACCAGCATGGACAATGACGGAGTCATATTTGTACTTGCTTTGGAGTGACCTGAGTGCGTGTGAAATGTGGCGGATCCTAGCTCCTGATAGACAGCTCACAGTCACCTTCTCCTTGTTCAGCCTGGTCAGTGGGACATCAGTGTGTCTGACTATGGAGTCACCTATTACTAGTGTATCAGGCAAGGTGTTTGGCCTTAAGGGCTGCAATTGGTCGACACACTGATTTATTGAAGTATGTGTTGCATGTGTTTTGTTTTGAGGTGGTGGATTTTTGGATGTCTGCTTTGGGAGCCTCTGTTGCTTTGGTAAGTTTTTTTATTAGAGCCTCCGAGTATGTCTTTGTGTTTTTATGTGTTTGGTTTGCAGTTGTGGTAGGTCTATGTGGGACTGGGATTGTTGTGTGTGTGGTTGCCATCTCCTCTTGTCTGGTCATGCCACCCCTGAGTTGAGAGAGTTCAGCCTCCAGTTTGGCTATATAGTTGCATCTCTCGCATGTATTTGTGTTTGTTGGGAGGAGGAGAAGGTTGTCTGTGTACATGAGACAATTGTAGCATTGTCTCAAGATACCCAGATTGACCAGCTGAACTGGAGACGACGCCAGTAATCTACCAATCAACATGCTAGAACTGTATAAGGGAGTGGGATACCTTTAAGGGAAGTGGATATTCACAGGGGTGGTAAGTAGATGTAGTGCTTTACTTAGTACGAGAGTGCTTACTTAGTAGAGAAGTATTGAGAACAAGTGCTAGGCTTATAATACAGTGAGTAGTCTGGTTATACTAAGAGTAGAGCTTCCTTAAGGGAAAATTTGAATAGCAGACTTGGCGGAGCCAGAAAAAGTTTAACCTTGTTTAACCGGCGCTATGCTTATGCGACAGCAAAAGCCGATGCAAATGTGGATTTTAAACAGTGAACTACAAAAGAGCTAGAAATGGTCCCAAACAACCAATTACTACAGCTTCTTGTGCTGAGGTCACTTCCCCCAAGGACAGGTAGGCTGCTCAAGGCTCCCCACTCCCACTGGTGAGCAAAGAAACTTCCTTCTATCCAAGTAAGGTAATGGACAGCACAGGAACTACACCACAGCCCAGAATACAGCAATGCCTGTAAACTGGTCTAAACTAGTCGAGGAAGGCGGGAAAACAAGGATTATTTTTTTTTGTTTTTTTGGTAGAAACACACAGAAAATGCAGAAACAGTGATAAATTAGTTACACAGGCTAGCACACTTTAGTGGGCAGCCTCCACATTTAAATTAAACAAACAAGCCAACTTTCGATCAAATTCGACTAAAATGTAACTTTAAGTGTAGATTTTAAAATAATGCAGCAATCAGTTAAAAAACAGTTCAGGCTAGTTCAAGGTAAGCTACAGAAGCTATATGCCTGCTATCCATAACTGCAGGGATTTTCTCAAAGTAGTTTACCAAATTAAATAGCCATGATCTCCTTTTTATAAAACCATGTTGTTGTGGGTCTAGGGCATTACTGTTTTTTTTTTTTTTTTGGCTTTACAATCTGATGGGTCTATAGTTCCTAGGATCTGAAGTACAGCCCCATTATGGAGGGGCGTAATGATGGTCATTTTCAATGACTTGGCCTAACTCTTTTAGTAGCTAAAGGATTTCTTATTATCTTTGACGACAGATGCAAATTTTAATTTTTGTTACACTATGGTCTTCCTTATGGTAACTTTCATACTTTTTCTGAGCTCTTTGACTGAATTTTGAAGTGAGTAGAGTTTGGCTTATTATAGGCCTTCAATGTTTTCTTTTTCTTTTATTACATAGCTTATTAATGTTGTACTCCATTCAGATGGTGTAATTTTTACATTTGCTGGTATATTTGATGCTGTGACATTTTGGTTTACACTGATTCTTAGACTGGAGTAAAATTCATTGGGATAAGTGGCAGCTGAGGCTGCATGAGGTCTGAAAACTTTGCATTTGAATTTTGAGACCTCATCATATGGTTTTAATAGCTTAGTCATTTTGAAGTTCATGATTTCAGATGTTCTCATTGTGGTGAGCTTAGATGCATCAATTGCATCAATGTTCTTACTCTGGTCATGGGTAGAGGGTTAAAGTATACTGTATGTGCTCGCCTAGCTTGCCTGTGCATAGAGGATGAATGTTACTTTCAGGACCACCTTCTATGTTGTGACAAAGAGACATGTTAGTGCTAAATATTGTCATTTGTGTGACTGGACCCATGGGACTACTTGCCATGATATAGCACACAGACTTGATGCAGAACACTGGCACTGGTGTGACTGAACCTCTGGGAGTAGCTTCTGTCATATATGGTGCAGAAGCTTAGTGCCGAATGTTAGCACCAATGTGAATGGACATCCATGGAACTGGCTGCCATATGGTATGGAGGCTTGTCACAGTACTGCCTTCTAAGTGAAGGTCTTCTGGCTCTTCCACAGACACCTGTTGCAGTGGAGCACTGTAACCAAAAGGCCGTCTGTGTGATGTGGCCAAAGAGATGATGTACTGCAGTACCAACTCATAGCCAATGCATATTTTTATTTTACATTTGTTGACCGGGCTAGTCTAACTGGATATATGTCCATTTTCAGTAGAGGCCTGGGCAGAAAAGATCCACATAAGCAAAATATTAGCAGCTACAGGTACAAATAAGTAAAAAAAGTAACAAATTTAGGTGCAGTACTATTTTAAGGTGAATAATACAAATGTTTTATAGACAAAAATTAGTGTTAAAGTAGCAGAATAATAAGAAAAATGATTAAACAATAAACAAATTTGAAGTGGTGCTCTATTAAGAAAGAGAAATATAAAAAAAAAAAACCAATAGCAAATATTACAGCTCCAGGTACAGTATTAAGCAGTGAGTCATCCCATTAAACTCATCCCATATTAAACTCAAGGACAAGAAAAGGCACTATTTAAACAGACTCAGCATTGTCAGAAAGTACAAAAAGCTATTTTCTGTATTTGAGCAGGTACCCATGGATGTAAGGGGAGGCAACTATAAGAAAAAGTAGAACAGAAAAACTTTGTGGCAGTTAAAATCGGGGAGGTTAAAAGTACATAAGCAACACACTAATTTAATTATTTTATACACGTATTTATTTATCCTTGCATTTTTTTCATATTTTTAATAGGATTACCAAAAGGTTTTTATTGAATGTGGGTGTGTTAATTAACTGATATAATATATACTGGATAGGATTTATAAATTGAGTTATTCTGAAGATGTCTCTGACAAAAGCAGCAAAAAGGATTACTACGCTTTTTCTTGACTTGTTTCTACAGCGCTTACTGTGGTTCATCTATTTATTGCACTTAATTAGAGTTAGGAAGGGACTTTGTTTCACAAGGATGGACAGCCCATTACAGATAACTGAAATTCTCTGAGATACATATCTGTCCCTCCGACATGTCCTGTTTATGGTGTAAATAAAAAACTTGGGTCTTTGGATTTGGTAGTTCTGATGCCGTTTGCTTTGCAGATATGCAAAAAGTTCATCAGAGCAGGGAATTCTTGTATGCCAGGTATAGATCACCTTCAGTAGTCTATAGGAGATGGGGTTTGAGTCGATCCACATGACATTGTGTTTATGCCCTATGTTCTTTTTGTAAGGAAACTTTGTGGATGTTCCAGTTGCCGCAGGTGTCTGGTCCACATACCAAAGGAGGTATTATACTCAATGATGGATCTGATGAGGGACAAGTATGGTGTACGACTTCCCTGGACCTAGATGCCATGCCCTTACTTTTAAGTTAAGCAACACAGAAGGATTTTCTTACCACCTTGAACACTTGTTGGTCAAAGGTCAGGTTACTGTCTACATGTGTTCCCAAGATCCCCGACTAATGGGTCAACTCAGTTTCCTGGGGTGGCCAACTTCCCCAAAGGTACTATAATGCTTTTCCTGGCAATGAGTTTTAAGTTGAGACTTTGGCACTAGTCATTTATCTGTGTTAGACCCTCCTGTAAGATGTTTGCATCTTGGGGGGATTCTACAACAAACTCCACTGACAACATGACTCTTTGTGGAGGTCGTCTCACCAACTCTAACTTCCTGAGTCCTATGTCTGAGCCAGTTAGCTATCCAGCACTTCAAGCAAGGGTTTATGCCTAATTCTATACGTTGGTTAACAATGCCCAATGGAAACACCTTAGCCAGGTCAAGCTAGCCCTTGTCCATTGCCTTGGTGTCCTGTTCAAAGAAGTCCAAGTTCAGAAGGGGCATGATGGATCCAGTCAGAAGCATAGCTGGCTCAACCAGCACACTGTGCCGGTACCATGAACCAAAACCCTACCCCCCCCAAGCCAGTACCATGAACCAAAACCCTACCCCCCCCAAGCTTTTTAAGAAGTGAAGAGTAAAAGATCACCACTGTAATTAGCAGATCAGCTGATTATAGTTAGCTCTACCCCCCCACCCCCATCCCTGTTCTTCCATTTAAGAGCAAAAAAAAAAAAAAAAACTCATTCCTTCTACCTGCACACCAACCAGGTGGTAAGATGCACAACACACACACACCTTCCATACTGTCCCAGTCATTCAGGTCCTGTTTCTCTGCCCTACTCCTGACCCTCCTTTCCCACATTTTATTCAAAAAATATCTTTTTTTTTTTCTTTAACTGCAACAAATGGCTTCCTACAGATGTTTATAACCTGCCTGCATGGAGCACTACAGCACTCAGGTTTTGGTTAAAAAAAAAAATCAATTTTTTTTTACCTTTAAACTGTAGCAAACTACTTTACTACAGTTTAGACCACACACAAAGCAGTAAAGAGCTCAGGTTTGACCACAAATGCAATATGATAACACCTCCCACAACACTTTGCACCCAGGGCAGTTGCCCTCTTAGCTCGCCTTAGTTACACTACGGGTTCAAGTATTTGAAGGTCTCCCTTGTCTTTGCTGATCATTACCAGGTTAATTCTTTCCACAGCTTTGCATACAGGACTCTTCAGACTAATGGGTCTGCAGTTTCCAGGATGTGTTGATGGTTTTCCCTTATGAAGAGGGATGACCATTGCTGTCCTCCATTGCTGTGGCACAAACTCCGTTTTCAGACCATAGTTAAATAGTAACTCCACTGGCCCTGATCTGTCATATTTTTGACTATCCAGGAGGCATCCTGGGATATTATCAGAGCCCACTGAGGCTTTGTTCTTGGCCTTGGTGAATGCAGCCAGGACAGACTATTTACAGTTGGAGGGTTACATTTGAAGATATTTCTGGGGTGGGGGGGGGAAGAAGTAAAGTTGAAACTGAATTTGTCAGCCAGCAGATTTGCTTCATCTCCCAAGCTCAGTGAATGTGGCACTATTAACCACAAGTTCAGTCCACTGCTGTGTGCTGCCTTTCCAGTTTTTGATATAGCTAAAGAAGGACTTATTGTTGTCTTTTTCCTGGGAGGCTATCCTGACCTCAAAATTGGATTTATTGCACTTAGACAACCAAGAGAACCGATTGATTAGAGAGTTCTTATTTATGAGAGTTACACTTTCTGATATTAGCCATGATTTTTTTTCCTTTTGCTGTATAACCTGTTCAATTTGAGATGCCACCAGGGTGGTTTGTTTTGTAGTTAGTTTTGGCCTTACTTCTGGAAGGTACATCAGCCACTTCATAGCCACTAACATGGCTGTAGAGGGTTTCTGTAAACAACTCTGCATAGGCTGCTGTGTTTTCTGCATTTATAGGGGCACGGAATTATGACATACTAATTGATTAATAAAAGGTAGTTTGCCTTGGAATAGATCGTAACGGTTACTAAATTTACGTCGTTTTTTTTTTTTTTTATTTCAAGGAGATGGCGTTTGATGGTCAAACCTTAACCAGGGAGAAGGTGACCATTGGAGGGGTGCAACATTCTTTCATATTTGTGAGTATGAAACCCAGTATTGTGAACTTATACTGAGCATATGAACTAACTGCCCACGGTTGTTTGTATTTACAAAGTCCAAGAATCTCTCTGCCTGCTAATTTGATGCCATGTAGGATTCCCAATCTATAGGGGATAAATTAAAGTCCCCCATAAGTAAGGCGTTACTGAAGATGCTCACCATCCACCCTAAGTCTAAGTAAGCACTATGAGTTTTGTGGGAAATAGAGGGTGACCTGTTGCTTGCTAGGATACCATATATGATATTATCTATAGTGAACTGCACATGGAGAAACTCCGATGCGACACCCAGTTCGATTTGGATGTATGCTTGGGGTCATTGTCGTGCTGAAAGGTGAAATTCCTCTTCATCAGCTTTCTAGCGGACACCTGAAGGTATTGGGCCAAAAGTGACTGGTATTTGGAACTGTTCATAATTCCCTCCAGCTTGATTAAAGCCCCAGGTCGAGCTGAAGAAAAGATACCCCAAAGCATGATACTGCTGCCACTGCCACCATGCTTCACCATGGGGATGGTGTTCTTTTGGTGATGCGAAGTGTTGTTTTGCACTAAACATACCTTTTGGAATTGTGGCCAAAAAGTTCAACATTGGTCTCATCAGATCATAGCACATTTTCCCACATGCTTTTGGGAGACTTGATGTATTGTTTTGCAAAATTTAGCCAGGCCCGGATGTTTTTCTGTGTAAGAAAAGGCTTCCGTCTTGCAACCCTACCCCATAGTCCAGATATATGGAGAATATGGGAGATTGTTGTCACATGTAGTACACAACCAGTACTTGCCAAATTCCTGCAGCTGCTTCACTGTTGCTGTAAGTCTCTTGGCAGCCTCCCTGACCAGTTTTCATCTTGTCTTTTCATCAATTTTGGAGGGACATCCAGTTCTTTGCAACGTCACTGTTGTCCCATATTTTCTCCACTTTTTGATGACTTGCTTCACTGTATTCCATGGTATATCCAATGCTGTGGAAATTTTTTTGTATCCTTCTCCTGACTGATATCTTTCAACAGTGAGATCCCTATGATGCTTTGTACACTTTCTGTGAACCATGGCTTTTACTGTGGCAAGCAACAGAGTAAATGTCAGGAAAATCCTTCGAGGACAGTTGAACTTTATTTGGGGTTATCAGAGACTCTTTAATTGATGGCAGGTATGTACCCAAGAAGACTGAATGTTGTAATTAAATCAAAAGGTGTTTCAACAAAGTATTAGTTTAATGGTGTGCACACCTATGCAACTAGCTTATTGTACGTTTTTTATTTTTTTTTTTTACATCTTTCCCCCTAACAAATTTGTTTTTCTATTGAATTGTACAGGTTATAGGTCACATTAAAGGTGGGAAAATTTTTGAAATGATTTATTATTTTTTTTATATCACAAAAACCTGGCATTTTAAAAGGGGTGTGTACACTTTTTATATCCACTGTATATATAAAACTATCCACATGTAAGCCTGTCGAACATTTTTCCTGTAATTTTAAACTAAATAATCTAGCGTTTCCTTTACCATACATTGAAGCTAGGCACCTCTCTAATCTGTGCCGCTCTTTGCTACTTTAATAGCATTTGCTACTATGGCCTTACAAGCCTCTCCATTACCTTATTTATCTTTCTGTATTATACTAACAGCAGCTTCCATTTCTTACAACTCATATATATAATTTCCCTACAATTCCTTCCCTCTTGCACCCAAGCTATTAAGATTTTCTCCCCATTTATATCATAACTGTACTCGACTGTTTTTGCTTATTTTACTTCAATACCTCACAAAACCATCACAGGATATAATGAATTTTATTATTGTTTAATACCCTGTGATAACTACATCTGACATCAATATTGCAGGAACTCTGTCACAAAGCCCTACACCTACAAGTTTGCTGAGACTTTTGTCCTTTTTCATGTAAGCATATTTATCATGAAGAACCTTGCTGCGTATTAACTTTAATCAGTTACATACACGCCTACTCTGCAACTGAAAGTCTATGTGAATAGTCCGTGCACTCTAAGGACATCTTACTAAGTTTGCCTTGTACTTAATTATACTACTCTTGAGCTTCTCCTCTTCCTGTGCCATCTTTCATCCTACCATGACTCAATAATATCTCACAACATCCTTCCAACTCTGTCCCAATCACCTATCCATACTTCCTCTTCACACTCTCCACACATTGCACCAAGCCTATTTAATACTGTCCCTCACCTTGATTTCACATATAGGCTGATTAGTTGCACTTCATCTCAAACCAAAACAAAAGTAAGTGCAGGAATCCTCTACAAAAAGACAAATACGTGTAATTCCTCAATATACTAAAATCTTTCTAGAATGAGATATACATCCTAATCCCGGCCCCAAATCTGTAACCTAGCAGCCAGTCCCCAGCCCTGGATTCTAATTTTTGCAATAAATGTTAGAAGTATTAGAAATAAAACTGGTGAACTACATGCCTGGATTACCCAACATAAGATGATGTTCTCAGTGTAACCGCAACTTAGCTTAAACCCAGCATAAATGACTCAGAAGTTATACCCCCTGGCTATACTGTTATCCATAATCACCATATAAAACGAAAAATGGTGATGTTATTGCTTTAATGTTTCCCAATACCTACCACTTTTCCCCTTACAGCAAACCAACACCAAACTTTAGTTCATCAGAGATTTTTATTGCTTTCCTCAAACTAAAAATTATAAAACATATTTATTACTGTCTTTTACATCCGTCCTGGTGACAATACAGCTACACTGGAAGATAGCCTACATTGAATATCCATAACATTTCCACAAGAAAAAAATATTACTAGGTGAAATGAATGTCTGTTGTTTGGACAAACTCCAACTCCCCTACATCAAGCATGAGCTTATATGGTTTCACGCAACTAATTAATAGCCCCACACATTATATCAAGACATCAAATTCTCTATTAGACTGGATCTTAGTATCAAATCCTAGCAATTAATCAATCACTGAGAGTCTGACATTGGGAGATACTCTACCACACATACAATCTATACAACTAGACCTCTCACAAGTCTAGTTAAACAGCATATTTATAAAAAAACAAGCAACCTTTTCAAGTTTAACCCAGAAATGTTCATTACTACACTATTATCTGTAAACTGGACTTTCATAAAAATCCTCCTCTTGGATGATGCCGTAACTGAATTCAATACAACCTTTTTAAAGATCCTAAAAAAGCCTTGCACCTCCTAGAAGGAAGAGGCTGAAAACAAATAATGCAATTTGGCTATCTGAAAAGACTAGAATGCTAATCCAGGATACAGAAAAAGCATGGAAAGAATAGCAAAAAATATAAAACACCTCAATATCTTGAAAACTTCAGAATGCTTCACATTCATACTAAAAACCAAATAAGCAAATAAAAGAAGGCAAAAAGCTACACTATAATAACTTTCAGAATAATGCTAAACACAACCCTAAAAATATAAACATCCAATAAAGAAATATTACATCCTGGCCAAAATTTCAACCCAAATCCCTTTCCAGGGAACTCAGCACTGGAAAAGTACAGTTTTGTACCTACCATAAATGTAGATGTTCGAGGATTCCATTGCTGCAGTCCTAACTATTGGGTATAGTCCGCGTCCCGTCGGCCCGAATACCAGAGTATAAGGCTGACGTCGGTCAGGGCGCATTAGACTGACGTCAGTACGTCAGGGTACTAATGCGCATGACCGACGTCATATCCTCAGTCTTTTCTTGCCCCAGATGTCAGAAGACCCTAAAAAGACAAGGCCCAAAATACCTGCACCAAAAACATGTACAATATATACAGGAATATATACAAAAATATAAGCATGTAAACTCACCTACACAACCACCCCTAAACACAGAGGGCAAGGAGGGAGGGTAAATTGGACTGCAGCAATGGAATCCTCGAACATCTACATTTATGGTAGGTACAAAACTGTACTATGTTCTTCGTTTTCCATTGCTGCAGTCCTAACTATTGGGTAGAATCCCAAAGCAGAGGTAAGGGAGGCTGGCAAATCATAAAGAAGTAGGAGCTGACAACATGCCTTGTAAAACAGCTGTGGCAAAACCAGCCCTAGACTTAGAGTAGACAGGAAGGTGATAATGCTTAGAGAAAGTATGCACTGAACTCCAAGTAGCTGCTTCCAAAATATCCTTAGTTGCCACCCCCCTTAGAAATGCTGTTGAAGTGGCAGTAGCCCTAGTGGAATGAGGCCTAATCCCAGCTGGAATCTCCTTGCCATGATGGGAATAACAAAATGCAATGCAAAAGCCAATCCACCTAGAAATAGTTTGTTTTGACACAGGCTTGCCCTGTGAACTCAAAGCAAAAGAAACAAACAACTGCTGAGACTGCCTAAAATCCTTAGTCCTGCTTAAATAATAACGCAATTGCCTGTGTACATCTAAAGTGTGCAAAATCTTTTCCCCTTTATTTTGGGGGTCTGCATAAAAAGTAGGCAAATGAATAGTTTGGTTTAAAGCCACACTAGAAACCACCTTAGGCATAAAGGAAGGATTAGTACGTAATGATACCCTATCCTTATGGAAAATCAAAAAGGCTCTACTGCCATAAGGGCCTGCAACTCAGACACCCTTCTTGCAGAAGTAATAGCCAACAGAAAAGCAGTCTTCCATGACAAGTATTTCAATTCAGCAGTAGCTGCAGGCTCAAAAGGTTGTAGAGTAAGTTTTCCAACACAAAATTGAGATCCCAAGCAGGAGTAGGAGCTCTACATGGGGGTCTTATATTCTTTGCCCCTCTAAGAAACTGCTTGAACAAAGGATGCGAAAACAAAGGTGGGTCACAATCATAGTGAGCTGAAATTGCTGCAGCATGAATCTTAATGGAAGAGAAGGACAAACCTTTGTCCAATAACTCAGTAAGATATTGAAGAGCCACACTCAAATTAGGCTCAGAAATCTCCAAATTCTTTGCTGTACTCCAAAATAAAAATCTCTTCCATTTTTCTGCGTACACTCTCCTTGTACTAGGTCTTCTAGCTTCCATAATCACATTTAAAACTTGTTGAGGAAGTTGAGACCTGCTGTGTTTCAACACAGAATATGCCAGGCTGTTAGATGAAGAGAGTGAAGCTTGACATTGAGCAGATGACCGTCCTTCTGAGATAACAGATGAGGAATCAGAGGTAAAGGCCATGGAGGCTTCTTTACTAGACTCCGTAGTAGTGGGTACCAGTGTTGCCGAGGCCAATCTGGAGCTATCAAAATCATCCTTGGCCTGTCTTGTCTGACCTTTAATAGTACCTTTGGAAGAAGAGGCAGAGGTGGAAAGGCATACACATGAAGGTTTTTCCAACTGAAAGACAGAGCATCCACTTTCCAAGCTGTGTGATGAAACCCCTTTGTGCAATACTTTGGCAGCTGGTGGTTTAGTGGAGAAGCGAACAGATCTATGTCTGGAGTTCCCCATGACACTGTCAATTTCTGAAATACATGAAGATCCAGTTTCCACTCGTGGGGATCCATGATTTGTCTGCTTAACACATCTGCTAAGGAGTTCTGTGCTCCTGGCAGAAACCTTGCCTGAAGAGTTAGTTGCAAGCTTAGCGCAGTCTCCCATAAAATCATTGCTTGCCTGCATAGAGGATAAGAATGTGTTCCCCCTTGCTTGTTGATGTACCACATGACAGTTGTGTTGTCTGTTAGAATCAACACCTGCCCTGGAAGAAGTAACTCCTTGAAAGCCATTAATGCAAACTGGACTGCTAACATCTCCTTCATGTTGATATGTAGATGCTGTAGTCTGGCAGGCCACTTGTCTTGTATCCACTTTCCATTTAGATGAGCTCCCCAAGCAATGTCCGAGGCATCTGTCGTTAAAATCTGACTTGCCTCTGGCCGGGTCACAGAGAGTCCCTTGTTTAGGTGACATTCCTGAGCCCACCACAAAATTCTTTTGAAGGCAAGGTATTATTTGAATGACAGTGTCCAAATCCTGGCAGTGCTGTGTCCATACATTTTGAGATACCATTGTAGCTTCCTCATATGCAGTTTGGCATTGGGAAGCACCAGAATACAAGATGCCATGAACCCTAATGCTTGAAGGACTGTCCTTGCAGTCAGCACGGACTGATGAGATAGTTGATGGAAGTAAAGTGACAGACTCTTTTGTTTGTCCGGGGTTAAAAGGCCATCTGGGCTGCTGTATTCAGTCTCACACCCAGAAAGCACATGTCTTGAGAGGGTACTAGACTGGACTTTATTTCGTTCACAGAATACCCTAGGCATCTTAGCACTGCTATAACATATTCCAGATGCTGTAGAAGGTCTTCCTTTTCTTGAGCCAGAATCAGGCAGTCGTCCAAGTAAGGATAGATTTGAATTCCTTGAAGCCTGAAGTAAGCTATCACTGGAGCCAGAACCTTTGTGAATACTCTGGGCGCAGTAGATAAGCCAAAGGGCAATGCAGAGAACTGATAATGAGAATTTCCAGCTCGAAACCGCAGATACTTCCTGCAACTTAGCCTTATAGGCACATGAAGGTAAGCTTCCTTGAGATCTAAAGTTACCATCCAGTGATCTTTGCCCAGCAGAGGTAAAAGCTGTTGTAACGTCAACATCTTGAACTTGGGAATGTCCAGATAAGTGTTGAGGATAGATAAATCCAAAATTGGTCTCCACGTGTTCCCCTTCTTTGGTACTAGGAACAGGCGAGAATAAAATCCTAGGCCCCTTTCTGATACAGGGACTGGCTGAATGGCCCCTATCTGGAGTAACTGAGAAACTTGCTTGTGAGCCTCTTTTCTTTGTGGAGGAGGAACGTCTGGCATGCCTTTGAAAGGAGGCATTGTGTGGAAATAAAATCTGTAACCGTGGTGAATGATATCCAACACCCATTTGTCTTGAGTAATTAAATCCCAATTTTCTTTGAAAAGAGACAGTCTTCCTCCCAAAGGAGCTGCCAGACGGGAATCTACTGGCAGCTGAAAAGACAGGTCATTGGGTCTGTTTACGAAAGGACTGACCCCTGCCCTCACCAGAAGTCTGAGCAGGTGAACTCCCTGTTCTAGGCCGAAAAGAACCTTGAGCCCTGCCCCTACCACGTCTAGACCTACCCCTAGACTGGGAATTATAAGCAGGATATGTCCACCCTTTAGCAGGCCAATTTCTACTAAACTTCGGAGGCTGCACCTGCAAAAAATCTTTAACAGTTTGCATAGACTTAGCTTTGTCCTCCATTTTCTTTAAAACTGCTTCCACAGGCGATCCAAACAACACATCAGACTGTAAAGGAGCATCCAAAATCCTTGTCTTAACATGCTCAGCTAAATTCTGATCCTTCAACCAGGCATGCCTGCGAAGAACAGAACTAGTAGCAGCCACCCTCGAGGAGGCCTGTACAGCATCAAAACCACATTGCAAAGAATGCTTACCCACTTGTTCAGACACATGAACCAAATCCAGCAACTCTTTACACTCAATACCTTCCGCCAAAGCATCCACTTTAGATTTCAATTGTGAAAGAAGATAATTCTGATATTTTAGCATGTGAAACTGACAATTCAATGCTCTCATGGCTAGAGTGGAAGATGTATACACTTTCTTTCCCCACCTATCCAAAGCCCTTGCCTCTTTATCAGTGGGAACAGGATTTTTAACCACAGAAGCTTTAACACCTTTAGGCCCTTGAGAAATAGTTTCTGGGTCCGCCCTAGGACTCTTAAACAAATACTTATGAGCTTGGCACCCTATAATACCTATCAGGCTTAACAGGAGCAGGAGGCAAAGAGTCAGGGTTCAGGAAGCCTCTGCAAAACATCTTCCACCACATTCAACACAGGAGGAATAGCTAAGGGCCTATGCTGGGGTAAAACAAGAATTCCTAAGCCTTTTCCTGGAATCAGAATAATCCTGGCCTTCCCATTTAAAGTGCTCCCTCATGGAATGCAGAGTCTCTGAAAATGAGAAATCCTCAGGAGGAGAAGCTGTAGGAGTGGAATCATCCACATCAGAATCAGAATAAGTAGGATACTCCTGCAAGTCTTCCGCAGAAGACCCTGAAGCCTCTGAACACTGTTCAAAACTATCAAACTCCGGTTCTACCCTAGGCCTCTTATCAGGCGGGGGCATAGAACCTCTAATCATAGTAATCAAATCTTCTGCCATTTTAAGCATATGTTTCTTAGGTACAGAACCCGAAATGCTAGGAGAAGCCCCACTGAAGCTGAACTAGGCCTACCTCTCAAAGAAGTTTTGGCAACAGAAGGAGAGGCCCTAACTACCTTGGGAAGAGAGGGAAGAACAGTTACCTGAGAAGGCCCCTCAGCCTGGCCTACCTCCTGAGAAGGCACATCCTGTAACAGTAAAGTTTCTGCCTGAGACTCCATGGAAACTCCTGGCAAAATCTCTGGCTCCACTGAGCCTTCTAAAGAACCGGCGTCCGGGACTGCGGTTCATCAACCCTAGGCTTCACTGTTTTGTCCTTGCGCTTCTTGGAAGCGGGCGTCGGAGCATCCGCCGGCATTTTATAATTGCAACGCTTCCCAAACACTAACCTGGCACAGTCTAACCTCCTCTTAAAAGTGCGTTTGTTAAACCTAGCACAAGGCGGCAACCAACAACGTCGTGCTCAGGCCCTAAACAAGGTATACACAAGGTATGGTAATCCCTATGAGGTATCTGTTTCCCACAAGAAATACAGTTATTCACTTTTTCTGACATCCGGTAAAATACTGAGGCAAGAAAAAACCAAAATGTTCTAGCAGTACTTAGCCAACTCTGTCTCGGTCTGAAACTCCGGTTTCGGAAATATTTCAGAACGCCAACCTGCACTCGCAAAACTGCTTCTGCATCGGACCATGCGGCAAAAAAGACTGAGGATATGACGTCGGTCCTGCGCATTAGTACCCTGGCGTACTGGCGTCAGTCTAATGCGCCCTGACCGGCGTCAGCCTTATACTCTGGTATTCGGGCCGACGGGACGCGGACTATACCCAATAGTTAGGACTGCAGCAATGGAAAACGAAGAACATCTGCAATACAGTTCAATTCTTATTTCATAGATAGTATAGAACCTCTAAACAAGAATTCCTCAACATCCAGTACCAACCCTACCCAGCAGCCACATGTCACCATATCCACTTCTACCTTCAAACCTGTGCCCACATCCTAAATAAAACTACTCAGACAAACCGTGCTGTTCTTCAGCTGATGACCTTCCAAGTAAATACCTAAAAATAGCAGCATTGCCTATCCTGTCTCAATCCGTATAAATAGGTCAATCCAGGAATCCCATGTTCCATCTCTGGAAAAAAAGTCACACATTATCCCACTACACACAGGAGGAAATTCATCAGGCATTAATAACTTTAGACCTATAGCAATCTTATCACCCTTCACCAAAATACTTGAAAAATGTATTCTTGCAATTCACAATGGAAACCAACAAAGAGAGGATACACTTCCTTGATATCACCATAGCTAAAGATAGGAAGAAGCACACATTTACATCCTCCTTATATCGGAAGCCAACATAACTCACTTTTGCACTATAATAGTGGGCAACCCTTACACCAAAAGAGATCTTTGGTGAAGGGGCAGGGGGTTAAGTTTGGCTAGGATGATTAATGACTACCAGACAGTTTTGGATGAAGTG
>NC_056737.1:1288198758-1288226258 GCF_019279795.1 Protopterus annectens
GAAGGAATGTTTAGCCTGAGTATAGGTAGGGTGGCTGGTAGTGTGCAAGTGTGAATAAAGTGCGAGTACCGTGGTAGGTAATCAGGTGACATAACATGAATACTACTAAAAACTCCTGTTGTCCACCACGGCAGTAAAACTTGATAATAAAATCAAAACTTTAATAAAAAAAAGAATATAACATAAAACAAGCAGTCCTCAGTCTTCCGATAAGTGCTTTCGGCAGATATGCCTTCCTCAGATCGTAAAAAAAGGACTGTTCAGCTTTTGTATTTATAAGGTATCACAGCCATTCATCTGTGACACTCCCTTGTTGCAAACCAAGAGGAGGCCAGCTAGCAAAGAGGTATAATTTCCTTCATTATAATTAAAGGCGCAGTGCTTCTTTTTACTATGAGATTGTATATGAGAAAACTAGTAGCTATGTATGTGAATACATCATATGAATGAAGCAACATTCAAGTAAGCTTGCTGATCGTATTCCTTCTATTCCTAAGCGCAGGTTTTAATGGCACAATGGTATTCAAGCCTGGTAATCTGTTTGCTATTAAATTAATTATCCAGCATGTTTCCCTTAACTCTGTGCGATTATGAACATCGCCTCCTCTTGTGGTCTGATAGACTGCCTCTACGGCCTTAATACAAAGTGATGAGAAGGATACTGTACTATATGAGCTGCTAAAGCATTATTGGGATCTTTCTGTTTGATGTCTCTTAAATGTATAAGGATATGTTCCTTAAGACGTTGATCTGTTTTGCCAACATAGAAAGCACTACACTGACAGCAAGTCGCTAAGTATATAATGTGGGAACTAGTGCAATCAGCATAAACATTAAAATTGTACTGTTGTCTGGAGTATGGATGTACAAAAGTATTGGAACTGTCAATGGAGTTGCAAGCTTTGCATCTCAGGCATTTGAAAGTGCCCTTTCTGTTAGAATTGGGCCTATTTCTTTCAAAACAATTTTTGTTGCAAATGAGACGTTTCATATTCTTCTTATTCTTATATAGGAATCTAGGCTGTTCCCCTACAATGTCTTACATTTTGTCATCAGTTGTCAATACTGGCCAAAACTTCCTAATAACTTCACATACTTGCTTACTGTCAGCAGTGTATGTTAACAAACATTTAAGTTGCTGTGAGTGAGTTTTAAAATCCAGACTCTCATGATGACTCTATGTAGGTTCAGAGAAGTAGGGACGTCCCTTTCCTCTCCTTAATTCCTGTAGGTCATGCTTCAGTCTTAAAGTCTTTCTTTTATAAGATCTTTTACTTAAATACCTCTCAATATTTCTCTGTTCTTCTACAAAGTCTTCATTCTCAGTACATAATCTTGAAGTTCTTAAGATCTGATTCATAAAGATGTTATCAAAGATATGTCCCGGGTGCATACTCCCCCTATGCAGATAATGATTTCTCCAGGTTTCTTTTTAATAAATTCCTGTATGTGAAGCGTTTCCACTTACTCAAATAAATCTTCCGAGTGGAAGATTTATGGGAAGCTATCAAAATATCTCGAACAGAGTGAGATAATTGAGGAAGCCTGGCTAAGGTTGAAACTGGAGGAACCAAGCAGTGAGGTTCAGAGAGGGGAGGGAGCGATGTAACTGACCCGACTGATGGATCAAAAGATCTGGAACTAGGTCCAGATGCCACGGTCGCTCCAATAGAAATTGATGTAGAAAGGGGAACCACACCTGTCGAGGCCAGTAAGGAGCAATGAGGATCAATGAGGCCTTCTGAGCGATAGCTTTCTGTATCACTTGAGAGATTAGTGGGAAGGAGGAAATGCATACAGAAGTCCCCGGGCCAAACTTGGACTAGAGCGCCTCTGCTTGGTTGGCCTGGTAAAGGGAATAGAGTGAAATATTCTCTGCACTTGCTGTTTTGGGGAGTAGCAAAAAGATCGCAGCAAGGCTGACCCCACTTGAGGAAAATTTCTCTCACTACAGAGTCTTTCAGAGACCACTCGTGAGGCATGAGGATAGCTCTGCTCAACTTGTCCGCAATTTGATTGGACTTCCCGGGGATGTGCGTTGCTATCAGAAACCGCTGAGAAGAAATCGCCCATTGCCACAATCTGAGTGCTTCTCGACACAGGGGGTATGACCTGGTTCTGCCTTGTTTGCTGATGTACCACACTACAGACATATTGTCTGTCTGGATTGCAATCGTTCCCAAGGGAAGAGAGTCTTGAAGGGCTTGCAACGCTAAAAGCACTGCTCTCATCTCCAGAACATTTATGTGCAAGTGGCATTTGTTTGGTTGCCATGTGCCCTGGACCGTCCTGCCCTGATAATGCCCCCCCCCACCCGATCAGGGAGGCATCCGTTGTCAGAGTAGCAACCGGAGGTGGAACAAAGGGTCTTCCCAACAAGAGCTGAGGGGAAGACATCCACCACATGAGATGATTTCTGCACGACTGCGTGATCATAATGGTGTGAGACATTGGAAGTTGCTGGTATGACCATTGTGTAAAGAGCATCCATTGAAGGATCCGCATGTGGAATCTGGCTAATGGAAGCAGAGGTATGGCAGCCGCCATAATTCCCAACACTTTCAGAACTAACCTGGCTTTGATTCTGTTGTTGTTGAAAAGGAGTGAGACCAGTTTGTGAATGTCTGTTATTCTCTGATGTGTTAGTCTCGCAGACATGTCTACTGTGTCTAGATTTGTGCCTATGAAAATAATAGCACGACAAGGCGACAAAACAGACTTTTCGCAATTTATTGAAATGCCTAACTTTTGACAAATGCGAAAAGTGTAATCCCTGGCCATCAGAAGGAGATGCTTGGTGGGAGCTGTGAGGAGCCAGTCGTCCAAATATGGAAACACCTGGAATCCTTGTCGTCTCAGGTGAGAAGCTACCATGCATTTGGTAAACACCCGGGGGGCAGTGGTGAGACCAAAGGGCAGGGCCCTGAACTGAAAATGACTGGTTCCCAGCCTGAAGCGGAGGAATCTTCTGGAGCGTCTGTTCATTTTTATGTGATAGTATGCATCCTGAAGGTCTATAGAGCACATCCAGTTTCCTTTTCCCAATAGGGGAAGGATGGATTGCAGCGTGACCATCCGAAATCTTGTTTTCTTGACTGATCTGTTCAAGATACTGAGATCCAAAATTGGTCTCCAGTCCCCTGTTTTCTTTGGAACTAAAAAGAACCTTGAGTAGATTCCGGATCCTTGCTGGTCTGCTGGAACTGGCTGAATTGCTCTTTTGCAAGCAGTTTTGAAATTTCCAAAACCGCTAGATCCCTTTGAGCGGGTGGAACATCTGGAAGGGATCTTTTGATTGGTTTGGAATGCTAAGAAAGGGGATAGAATAGCCTTCGAAATGACGGACTGTACCCATTTGTCTTGAGTCAGGGATAGCCAGGCTTCTGGGTACAGTGACAATCTTCCCCGACTGCCTCCGAAGGTGGGCAGTCGGGCAACACCTCAGGGATGCTGAAAGGGCTTATCAGAGAAAGCTTCCGGTTGCCCTGGTTCTATGGAGCCCCTGCCTCGGGCGTCTACCATTGTTATTCCCGCCTCTGCCTCTGGCAGGGAAACGACTTTGTGCGTCAGGCGAAGTCCCTTGAGATAGTTTACGGAACCACATTTTTCCACTTTTCTGGCCTTTGGGGTAAGGTCTAGAAGGAGTAGAAAAACGGACTCCGACGGCAGAAAGAGTCTTGCCATCAGTCTCGCACCTAGTCAAGGTTTCTTTCACTTGAGGACCAAAGAGAGATGATCCATCAAACGGGGAGTTAGTGAAAGACGTCTTGAAGGGGTCCGCAAAACTGCATAGCCGCATCCAGGCATGCCTACGTAAGGCCACACCTGTCCCTGTGGCCCTACTCGCTCCATCAGCCGCATAAGAAAGGAGGCGCATGGAGGAGTTGGTTATGGAGTTAAGGGTAGCCAGCTGAGTGTTCATCTTATCTTGAAAACCCGCAGCTGTAGGGTCCTTCAACATGTCAATCGCTTCTTTGATCAAGTCCCTTTGAAGACGAGTGAAATGGCACAGGTAGTTCAGCTTAACGATAGTAAATGTCGCTGACGAGAACATCCGCTTCCGCATCTGTCCATGGACCTAGATTCCTTGTTAGGTGGATGGACAGGTACTGAAGGATCAGCTAGTTCCTTCTTAGTGGCAGCAGCTACCACCATAGCATCCACAGAAACTCCTTTTGTTAAGAACTGTTTGTCTGCTGGCGCCGTTATGAATTTGGAGGGTCTCCTGGGAGTGGGGTCCACTGAATCAGGAGCCGTCCATGCCTTTTTAGCAACCACCTGCATGAGGGGTTCAAAGGGGGGGGACACCCAGGAGGTGGAAGGGCGAGAGCCAAACGCCTCAAGGTACACAGATTCATCCTCCGAAGGGTTAAGGGCTGGCCAATTTCCCCTCTGCTTCAGGATCCCTAGAATGTCTGCAAAGGAGACATCTTCCGAAGGGGAACGGGGGGAACCCTCGGAATCATCTAAATCTGTGTCAGATGTGATGGACTCAGGTGAGTCAATGTGTTTCCTCTTACACTTCCTCTTCCGAGGGGGCTCTTCTGCCAAATCAGGAGAGGCCTCGGAAGAGGATGAAATCCCCACAGGGGGTTCCTGAGGAGCTGGCTCTCTGCGGTCCTGGATGAGGGAGTGAGTCGACTTGACCTGAGGCACCGTAGAGGGAGGGGCGGACGGAGCCGACTGTGGAGTAGAGCCAGGCTCTAACACACTCCGCATGACCTCGAACGCACCCCTGTCAGGCAAAGCCAGAGGTCCCCGCTCCGAGAAGCTGAGAACCCCCCTCGGCACCGACAGTGATGGCTCCGAGGCCGATGTCGGAGCCGAACTCACCAGCGCCGAAGCTCCGAGAGGAAGAGCGGTGTCGGACAAGGGTCCGATGCCACTCACCCCCTCAGAGCCGACGATGGAAGTCCGGCGCCGAGATTCTTCTAAGGAAGAAATCGGAGCCGACGATGGAGCCGAAGACAATTGTATCGGCTCCGACGCTACCACAGTCTCGGTTCCGACACGACCCGGCTCCGAGCTCAACGGAGTCGGAGGAGGAATATATTGAAGGGCAGGCATCGACTGATGAGTCGGGCTCTGAAGCATCTGGGCCAGTGCCTCGGACTTAAGAAGTCGACTCACTACCCTCTGAAGGTCATGATCCGACAGCCTCGATGATATGGCTCCGTTCAGACAGCAGGGGAGATCCTGGAGCCGAATGAACGGAGCCAAGGGATGGTGACCTGGACCTCTTCCTAGATGTTGGCTCCGAAGGTCTGGTCGGAGCCGACACGGGAAATTCTAACACCTCGGCTCCAGCCGGAGCCGAGGGAACCACAGAAACTGTGGACTGAGACTCATCGGCTCCAGCCGGAGCCGATGTAGGCGGAGGTTTAGAAGCCTTAGGTCTCGGCTCAGTTGCTGGAGCCGAAGACCTAGAAGCCTTGGAGGGCTTCCCTGAAGACACAGTAAGGGAATCCTCAGGCTTGAGTAAACCTCTTAAAATTAACTTATTTTTTCTTTCCTGCAGGACCCTGGGACTGAAGCCATGGCAAACAGCACAGGAGTCCTGCAGGTGCAAAGGTCCCAGGCAGTAGACACAAGAAGTGTGACCGTCTGTCAGAGACATTTTCTGACAGCACGCATCACACTTCTTGAAGCCTGAGACCTTTGATTCTTTAGACATTCCGAAGTGCAATCACACACACAGTCAGAAACACACTGATTACACCCTGTCTAGTTTTAGCTTAAAATAAAACAACTAACTAGGTTTTAAATTAAGAAAAAATAACACACACACACACACCCACTAGGGAAGGAAGAAGGCCTGAAGGCCCAAGGGAAGAACTTAAAGTTCTTGTGGGGAAAAAACAGGAATTTAAGAAAAAGGGGCAAGAATTCCTCTAAACTAAGGGAAATAAGTATAAAATTTAAAAATAAAGGGGTTTAAAAGCACTAACTTTACTAGAAAGTCACTTACCAAGAACCGGTAGAAAACCAACACCTCGATCGCTGTAGCGGCAAACGAGATCTGAGGTAACTCTCGCCTAGCATTGTGGGATATAAGGGGAGCCTCGAGCCGGTGGAACCAACTCTCGAGCTTTTAGAGTGGCCGAGTCGGAGCCGAGGTCGGCTCCGAACCCATCCAGCAAGATGAAGGCGAGATAGACAACTTAACATCATCTCATTTGCAACAAAGATGGTTTGGAAAGAAATAGGCCCAATTCTAACAGAAAGGGCACTTTCAAATGCCTGAGATGCAAAGCTTGCAACTCCATTGACAGTTCCAATACTTTTGTACATCCATACTCCAGGCAACAGTACAATTTTAATGTTTATGCTGATTGTACTAGTTCCCACATTATATATTTAGCGACTTGCTGCCAATGTAGTGCTTTTTATGTTGGCAAAACAGATCAACGTCTTAAGGAACGTATCCTTAAACATTTAAGGGACATCAAACAGAAAGATCCCAATAATGCCTTAGCAGCTCATATAGTACAGTATCCTTCTCGTCACTTTGTATTTAAGGCCATACAGGCAGTCTGTCAGAACCCATCTGTTATGACTGCAGCTGTATGCACAATGAACATCATGCTAGATAATTAATTTAAGAGCGAACAGATTACCAGGCTTGAATACCATTGTGCCATTAAAACCTGCGCTTAGGAATAGAAGGAATACGATCAGCAAGCTTACTTGAATGTTGCTTCATTCATATAATGTATTCACATATATAGCTACTAGTTTTCTCATATACAATCTCATAGTAAAAAGAAGTACTGCGCCTTTAATTATAATGAAGGAAATTATACCTCTTTGCTAGCTGGCCTCCTTTTGGTTTGCAACAAAGGAGTGTTACAGATGAATGGCTGTGATGCCTTATAAATACAAAAGCTGAACAGTCCTTTTTTACGATCTGAGGAAGACATATTTGCCGAAATCGCTTATCGGAAGACTGAGGACTGCTTGTTTTATGTTATATTCTTTTTTTTTTATTAATGTTTTGATTTTATTTTCAAGTTTTACTGCCGTGGTGGACAACCGGAGTTTTTAGTAGTGTTTGCCTTTTCTTTTCCTCGTTGTTGTCCTTCACAGTGTAAGAAAGTTTTTTACCTAACATGAATACTAGAGACGTGAAGATGCAGAAGGATTACATGGTAGATAGAGAGGGCTATGGAGTAGTTAAGGGGAGATTATAGTTAAATGAAAAGAAAAATATGCTAAAGGAGAAGGAAGAAGAGGGGAAAACAGAGGACAGCAGAAATGGCTTGCCGGAGGTTCCAGGCGGGGGTCCCTTATTATGAAAAAGGAGAAAGGTTAAGATGTTAATAAAGTAGATTTAGTTGGAGAAATGTAGAATATACTGTGGTGTGGTAAGGTCAAAGTCAAATACAGGAAGTATTAGGAGAATGATGAAGTGGGTGATGTGCATAATAAAAGTTTTGTGGGGGGTATTATGTTTTCTGTCAAGATTATGAAAGGAAATGTAATACTGAAGGACTTGCTGAGGAAGAAGTATTGTACAAGGTGGAAAAGGAGAATTAAAGTATAGAATGTGAAGTTAGGCTAGAAAAGAGTAAATTAAGTAAGGAAATAGAAGTGTGGAGGGAATGTGACATAAGACAGTAAAGGGTTTGTGTGAATGCTATTGGATAATGTAGTAGTAGCAGGGGTTGATGAGGCCAATAAGAGGAAGTAGGAGATATGTATGAAGTTAGGTAAGGAGGGATGGACGGGAACTGGGGATGGGTAAGGGGGGTGTAGTGAGGGTGAACACAATGGGTTAGGGAGCCCTCACAGATAGATGTATTAGCCTAAGAAAAACAATCGGTGACAACAGAGGTAAAGGAAGGTATAAACAGCAATGTCAGTGGTTTTGTTAGGATAATGTAAGAAACTCAACAGTACAGTGAAGCAGGCAAAGTTTAAAAAAGTTGCTCATTGGTAAGGAAGCCAAACACTGAAGCCAGGACAACCTGCTCATGGGCAATAAAGCCATACATATCAAAAGTAAACCGGCTTTAACAAGCCTGAAGTACATTAACATATGAAGTGTCCATTTTCTTTGTCAATAGCACTGGCTGCAAGTTCAGTGGTACAGATGCTTTTAGCAGCTTACCTAGTGGCAGTCTTGTTTATTGTCTACACTGAAAAATACTTTTGTAGGCTGCAAATCCATCTAGCAGAACAAAGATAATATTATGCAGAAAAATGGGGAAATGACAACTTTCAAGAGTGGGTGGAAGAGGCAGTCTTGAAGTCCTGAGCAGTTTTTCTGTTGTGTGTGTGGTGGTGGAGAGAAGCTGTACATCCCATGTTGACCACTGCACTTTACATTTCTTAGCAAATCATGTCCAATGTTGTATGACAAGACAGGGTAGCATAGTGCTGTTTTTTGATGATGCAGAATCTGTGCGAGTTGCATCTTCAACAGTATTTCAAAACAATATTAATCTACAAATCCACACGTTAGAAGGCAAAACACTGAATGCCTTAATGTCCTACAAAAACATATGATTTGACATAGTAGTATGTTGCTCTGACTGTAGTGCACAGGGTCCTAAGTTCAAGTCTTGGCAGTGAAATGCATGGTGGTAACACAATATTAATGGGGTAATTGGCTAGGCTTAAAATGGTCCAAAGGGGCAGTTAGCTTAGTACTAATCTATGAACCTATGAACATAAGAAGGCACCAACTGCCTAACTGTAGGTCACATAATTTTTGAGAAATTGAGAGTTATTAAAATAGAATTAATAATCAAGTGATAACTGCTTAAGAGTACTTAACATGCTTTAATGTCATACTTTTGTTAGAAATACACACAGCTTGCATACACCACCCCAACACAATGTTATCACATTCTATTTTGTATTATTAATGTAAACATAGAGAACATCTTACATGTCTCATAACATTTTGCAAATATTTCTTAATTCTAACTCTGTACATACCATGATGTCCACTGCACAATTCATACTTAGCAAATCATGTCAACTTGTAAATGCCACTTTGCTGACTTAGTTTTAGGTACGTATCTATACAAGGATGTAATCAATTATTAAAAACAAAAGATAATAAATCCATGGTGGGAGCGAAGTACCAGCCTGGAAACTGAAGATTATAGTCTGTAAAATTTATTATTATGTTGTTGAACACCACACCACTCCAAAATGTATCAAGCGCTTTCGCTCAGCTGATGCTGAGCTTTATCAAGATAAAAACAATTAAAACTCAAACTTCATTTATATATGTAATGCATAAATCATGTGATCACTTAAATTAATTTAAATCAGTGTATTGGAATAAGTGCTTAAAGTTGTACCAACTTAATATTGCACTTTATCATTAAACAAACCTAATGAATAAATTAAGAATATGCACATAGTATTTTGTTTAAATATTAGTCAAATAAAAACCTTAAACTGAATAATTAAACATCATAAATGTGCATGTCCTAAAAAATGCACCACATAAAAAATATGTTAAAAAATATTGATAATAAATATTTACATTACAATTCTGAACCACAAATTCATAAATTACAAGCAAAATATAACAAATCACTAACAACTTTAAAATAATTAATAATTAAATAATTATAATTTGGCCCTTCTTAATTTTAAAACACTACTCAGATTCACACTGTCATTCAACCTGGGCCATTTTCCAGCATTTAATTTTAACTGCCATAACAATTCCCTAAATTCTAATTTGGATTCCCAGTCACCACCCCTATTGTCGGGGATAATTTGCTCAAAAACAAAAAACTTAATTTCCATATTGGGGCAAACCAATAAGTGTTTATAGAAAGCACTGGATTCTTTTTTCTTAGAGACATCATAAAAATGTTCATAGATTCTACGTCTAAGTATCCTTTCCGTTTTTCCTAAGTAGAAACTGTCACATTTTATACACAAACCCAAATAAACCACATACTTTGCATTACAGTTGAAATAGCCATTAGCTTGACATAAATATTTTCTTGATGGGACGTATACAGTGTCATTATTAATGATAGCTTTACATTGCTTGCACATCCCACACTTATAGGTTCCCTTCCTTAACCCATCAAAGGGTGTGTTTGTGATCTGTTTTCTTTCAAATATTTCTTTCATGCTGGTGTCTCTACGCCTAACAAATTTAGGGTGATCCAGAATTACCCCTCTTAGTTCTTCATTTATTGTAAGAACCGGCCAATATTTTAATATTACTTCCTTTATTGAACTTGAATTGTTGGAATATGTATGAATATAATCAGTCCAGTCAGTGTTGTGAATATCAGCATCCACCTTTTTTGCATCTATATCCGTCATTCCTAATAAAGGAGGGTATTTTTCATTCCTACATGTAGTTACCTCCAAGGCCAAACCATTAATCAATGAAATAGGATAGCCTCTTTCAATAAATCTCTCTTTCAAAAAAGTAACTTCTTCAAGAAAATAATCCATAGTACGGGACATTTTGGATGCACGTATAAATTGTCCTTTAACAATTCCTTTTTTCTGATAAAAAGGATGACTGCTTTCAAAATGCAGAAAGGAATTTGAGTATGTGGGCTTTCTATAAATTTTGGAAGCAAAAATGTTGTCACCCACATCTTTAATAAGGGTTATGTCTAAATAATTCAAAGTATTTTCACTAACTGTGTGTGTGAAGGTTAGAAAAGATGTGGTTGTATTGATATAATGAATAAACTCATTAAAAACATTTAATGTCCCACACCACAAAAGACAAATGTCGTCCAAATACCTAACATAGTGTTTAATATATTTCACCCAATCTGTGTTAAAAATAAAAGTTTGCTCCCATTTGTGTAATACAATGTTAGCATACAAGGATGCACAGGAGGCACCCATTGCCACCCCTGTTTTTTGCCTGTATAATTCTCCATTGAAACAAATAAAATTATTCATTAAGACCATCTCCATAAATTCAATTAGTAACATTAGCATTCATATTTGCTTCATTCACTATTACCTCATTAAACCATTCCAAACCCACAGAATGGGGTATACTGGGAAAAAGTTGTACTATGTCAATAGTTACCATAAGTAGATCTGGGTCATAGAGGTCTGACCTTATACCCCTTAAAAAATCCCAAGAGTCTTTACATATATACTTTAGGGATGTAACAAATTGCTTTAACATGTGATCTATATATTTCCCTAAGGGCTCAGTGATGCCCCCTTGACCGGAAACAATTGGTCTAAAATTCAAAGGGTTTAACCCTTTGTGTGTTTTTGGAATACCAAAAATCATCGGGGTTCGTGGTTTGGGAACTAATAAATAATTATATAATTTCTCATTTATAGCTCCTTGTAGTAAATGATCCATTAATAAGTAATTAATTTTAGCATATGCTATATGTAACTCATTCCTTGAAATTAAATCATACTGTTCAGAATCTTGTAACATACAATGAATGCAAGTGTCATAGTCTGTTGTATACATTAAAACCAAACCGCCCCCTTTATCCGGCTTCATCACCCTACACTTTTCATCCTTGAGAAATTTTATCAAGTTAACTTCTCCTTGTTTTAAATTAGAATTGGCTGTTTTTTTGTTATCTAACACTCTAATATCCCTCTCAACCAATTCTTCAAACACCTTTATAGAAGGATGTATAGGGGGGTTAAAAGTGCTTTTTCTAGAAAGTGTATTATCTGGACAAGGTTGACCTTTAAAATGAAAGGCCAAATTCAAATGTCGAACAAATAAGATCTACTAATTCTGTTTCTAGTTTAAAGGAGCATGCTGGAACATAATGCAGACCTCTTGTGAACAAGTCAAAGTATTCATTCTTGACCTCTATATCAGTGTAGTTGTAAACAGAGAAATTATTCTTTTTAACTACAGTATAGTCTGTATTGTTAGAAAAATCTTCAACCGCAACATATGAAGTTTCAGAGTTCATAATAGTAACTATTTGTTCCATCTCTGCTGCTGAAATTTCATCCCCCTCCCCCCCCCCCGACCTGTCTGGGGGAAATGTAAAATCCTGATGTGAATTTTTTCTATCTCTTTCTTTTTCTGCTAATCTTTCACTTCTCCTAAGCAGGTCCTGAAAAGGGGTTAAATCATTATTATTTTGCTCATTGCCATGCTGTACAGGATTATTATTCACCCACCTAGCCCTAGTTGGAAGTGGGTATGCAACCCCCTCCCTATATTCTCTCAGGTCTCTTTCCAATTTGTGTATCTTGCGATTCAGAACTTTACCACAAAACTGATCAATTTCTTTAAATAAATTATCATAACTTTTCTTAACAGAAAGAAAGTTTGAGTCACTAGTTAAAGAATTATTAAGCACATTTAAATCTTTCAGCAAAGTATCAGCCTTGGCCAAGGATGTAATAAATTATACTTCCTAAATACTAACATTTATACTTATTTCGGGACTATAGTGAAGTCTCCTGTAAAGACAAGTATACTTTTACAGGATACACAGGAACTCTGCTTTCAGGAAGAGAATATTCTAGTAGGAAGTAATGAATTGGTAGTGATCACTCATTCTGTTGAAATAAAAGATAACACTCTTGAGAAAGTTAACACATCCCACAGCAATGATAATGGATTATAATTTCAATAGTGATTATGGTGAACTATATGCTCCTGCTCTTTTCAGAAGACCAGATAACATTCACACACAAGTATCAGAAGAGTCTTCTTCTTCTTTCGGCTTTTCCCAGTTAGGGGTTGCCACAGCAGATCACCTGTCTACTCATGATTGGCAGTGGAGTTTTACAGTGTCGAGTTGCTAGGCCTGGTGCCCAACCTTCCACAGAAGGCACACACACACATGCACTCACACCTTGGGCCAATTTAGAGTGTTCAATCCACCTACAGCAGGTCTTTGGGATGTGGGAGGAAACTGGAGCACCCGGAGGAAACCCACGCGACCACAGGGAGGACATGCAGACTCCGCACAGAAGGCACCCCAGCCGAGGATCGAACAGGAGAACCTCTTGCTGTGAGGTGGCAATGCTAACCACTGTGGCCGCCCACACAAGTATCAGAAGAGTTCTCAATCAAAATGGTTACTCCCAAGGTATAGTAGCAGCCTGTATAAAAGCATCGTGTCAGGGCGACTGAATGTGTGAGAGAGACAGAGACTGAAAAACAAAGTTTAAATATCTTACTTTCACAAACAGACTATCAACCACAGTAATGGACCACAAAGTCACTTAAATGAGATGATCACTATTCACCAGTCAGACATGCCAAGAACACATTGTGTGGTGTGTGTGTGTGTGTATGTGTGTGTGTGTGTGTGAGGGGGGGTCTGACTGTATTAAACATCAGTCAAAAAGTGATTATTTTGGGATATAGCAAAGTGGCCTGTGTGAGAAACCAGTAAGCTATTGATCTGACTTAGTTTACAAGAGTCATGTTAAATGTGTATAGGGAGACTGGTGTATGAAAAAAGGTGCTCACAAGTGAAACCCGTGATTACTATATATGTGACTTTTATTGGCAAATGTGGTGAATCCTAAATGAATGGGTATATTGTGCTGGGGCTGTGTGTGTGTATGTATAAAAGGATCTGAAACTAGAGTTTTGTGGTATTTTATCAGCAAAATAAAGATAAAGCACATGCATTGGCTTTCAAAAGTGTTACTTTATTATTCTACAGTCACAACATACCTACTGCACATTTCCTTACATCCAGCTTACAACAAACATGCACCTTTTCCTTACAGGATGTCACTACATGAATATCAAATATACATTTACTGTTCTGGGTACCCCAAATGTAGCTTTAAGTTGGGGGGACCCTCAACATTTCTCAGAAGTCACCCTCAATGGTATGTCCCTTTTTGGTGCAGGGAGTGAGGTTATCAAACAGGAGTTGCGGGTAGCACCCTGACCCAGTCCTACAAGGGCTAGTAAAGTCCCTAGCTGTGGTAGTAATTAGTGCAATGATGTCTATAACAGGAGGAGATGGCCAGTGAGGTTCCTGGTCTCCAGCAGTGGTTGAAAAGGTATCGGATTTCCCAAAATCTCCTTCCTGGATAGGACAGCTGGTCATCAGCCTCCTCATCCTATCTGCCCCAACCATCTTTAGGAACAGATGAAGGACATTCCCAAACATGAGCCCACCAGCACTACAGACAAATTACTCACCTTTGCACCACTAGTCCAGCAGTATACTTCTCTCATATTTGTAAGGGAGACTGGCATATGACCTTGTAAGCATAGCTATAAAGTGCATGGTTTTAAAGGTATGTGATGCCAATGTCTAGCATGTTGCATTATACTTCAATACCACTACAAGTGAGTACACAACTTCTTTTCAGGTAAGGAATACAGCACATCCAAAATACATTATTTTTCAGTTGTTACTGCAGCAGAAAAAAATGTTCATTTCCCCTAAACAGGGACGTGCATTATCGCTGAGTTTATGTTATACCCTGCAAAGATTCAGACTCAAATGCAGTGACAAACATTAAATGAAAATAAATAATGTTAGAGATGGACTGGCATGCTTACTCTTATCAAATTTAAAGTTTTTAAGAAACTCACGTTTGCATGCCAGAAGATGCTATACTAGCTTTGTCAAAATATATGCATATATATGTTGTTAAGGGATTGAGACTTTATGCTCATCTCAAATAACTTCAGATTTCAAGGTATATATTTTTTGAACTGGCATTACTCAAAGCTATTTTCCTGGACAGGTACTATAAAAAAGTGAATTGACTGATCAGATTTTTGTAGAAGTTATATTGGGTCTAGATTTTAGGTATATACCCATTCTATGGGAAACATTAATTGATGACATTTTAGTGTATAAGAAAGGCGAAAAGTATAAATCTGTCTTGGACGGTTCTGATCAAGCAGGTCATTGCTGACCAATGTAAAATCTTGCAAGGTAATTGAGTGATTGACAAATGTTGGTCATGGACAGATTTTTTTATAAGATCAACTCCAACCTAAAAAGGAGAGTATTTGAAAAGAACAGAAGCACTTAAATCAGCAGTAAGTACCAACAAACTATAAGGTATATAAGACTGCTGTTTTTTTTTTTTTTTTTTTAAGTACTGTAAATATGTGATGAATAGTCTCTATACCAATAGCCCTTAAACTGTTGTCAGCAATTTTAAGAGACCATCAGGGACAAAAACATTTTGACTAACTACTTTTTTGTGGTTTATTTTTCCCTGTATGGTAATTATGATCCTTTCTAGGAAATGCCACCCATGTACTCTTTCAAGATTTATAAATACCTTTATGCAATGAGATTTCAAGTCAGTACAAGTGCCTTTTTAAAAGACTAGTGTAAAAAATCTTTTTAAACAAAATTATTTTAGGTTGGATTATGTTTAAACAACCAAACAGGGAGGTGATCTTGTGATACACCATGTAATTAACGGAGTTAAACTGCCATTTTAGGTTAAAAGCTGCCCAATTTCCTGGTTTGAATGGGACAGTTAATATAAAAGTGTTCTTAAGAAATGATCAGCCACCTTATGAATATTTAGTATGTTTCTCTGTTTTTATTGATTATTTTGTACCATATGACTTATTACTTTGGTTGTCTAATCCTGCACTGTGTTGCTACATTAATTTCCAAGACTTATTAATAACAGAGAAAAACACCAATACAGAGTGTGTGATTCTTAAGAGTCCTGTTGTAGAGTCTCTTTTTGGTTTTCTAGTTTCTTTCTGTAAATGCAGGAACAGTACTCCACACAGCAGCATCCTTGAGACTCTGTACTGTTATATCATCTTGCCAAGATATTCCAGTTTATATGGTCATATGTTTTCACAAAGGTCCATGAAACACAGGTAGATAATACTGTCAGACTGCAATGATTCCTCCACATCTCCACAGCAGAAGGAGTTGATCCACTTGTCCCATGCCAAAGACAGAATTCACCCTACTCCTCACAAATCACAGCCTTAACTACTGGACAGTCTCCTTACAAACACCCTCACACATATTTTCCCTGGGAAGCTAAGGAATATGATCCCATTAAATGGAACATATCCTTCCATCCTCCTTTTAGATAATGGGGACCACTACTCCTGTTTGCCAATCCAAAGGCACAGTCCTGTTTTCCTGGAGACCACCACTCCTGTTTACCAATCCTAAGGTACAATTTTGCTTTCCATGAAACAAGAATAGGGGTATTAAACATCACCCTTAAACAATTTCGAGTTATCTTTAGCATTTCTGAATGGAGCTAATGCACTGGTGCAGTCCTGCTACCTCAGAATGATTCAGCTACTGCAGTGACCTTATTTACAGAAAGAGCCTAATCCTCACTTGTTGCTTCTAGCACTTTCTCTTCAAATGGAGGAGATGACAGCTTACTTTAGGAGTTCAAAGTATTCCTGCACTTCCTAGCAATATCTTCAGTCAGTGTGAACATTTTACTATAATGTCTGCCAGCAGCAGTCTGAGCAATGTTCAGCTGCCCTCCACCCCAAGTTACTGTATGTTTTTATCTGAACCTCTAGAAGTAATACCTAGGTCTTTCTTTTGGTCAGTCACAGCTGTTGCCTTTCTGACTGGCTAGTCAACATTTGTCAGAACTGACCACCAGCTATCCTCAGAAATGCACAGAAGGCCTTGTTATTTAACTTTATGACCATCTTCACTGATGGTGCCTATCAGCAAGTCCTTGGGTTTGCTGCTTGCTGGCACCTTCCCTTGCACAACTGAGGGATGACCAGCATGGACAGTGCATTGCACATAACCTTCTGGCTCCAGAAGCCATTCACAGGGACAGAAGGGCTGAAAGAAAACCTTTTTACCACCTCTAAAGGCCATCTAAATGACATCTCCTCTAAGAAGACCCTTGCCCCAATGATAGAGAGCAAACAGGCAAATTGATTGAAGAGGTCTGATGGTCAATAAGTCAGCATCTGTCTTGGCCAAAGTCTTTAGAACATATGGCCACAGATCTGATAACGACTACAATCGATCAGTGGGCTTTATCCCAATCTGTTCTGGTGTCACATTCTATAACTCAGCCTTATGTTTGAACATATTTTTCAATGCAGTATACATGTAGCACCAACATCCAGTAACAATTCACCACATTCACAGGTTTTATCAGAAAAAGCAGTTAAGGCCTCATCTCCCTCCTGGGATTGTTACCCTATAATGGCAGAAGGGTTTAGATGCCTCCATGAATTTTAAAGGTATTTTGTGTGATGCTATGTACTCCTAGTTGAGTCATCCATGCTAGGCTAGTCTAACAGGAGGGGTTAGATGAACAGCTCAAAATATGACCAACAATGGTTCTTTGAAAGAGTAGGTTAATCCTGCTCATAACTGGGATACGGATGACCCATCTCTGTAGCCACAAATGTAAATGGTACTAAATAAGTGTTTGATGGCTGGAAGTCTCACATAGCTTGTTTGGTTCAGGCAGACAAAGCTGCATGGAGCCTAGACAGGAGTTCACCACCTAAAAGGTGAAGCAGACAGTTAGGTGTCAGATGTTATATCAGTCAAGTGGCATGAGTGAGAATTAACACAATGACCTTAGCAATGGAAACCGACTCTTGGAATATGAAACTGTTACCTCACTACTGGAAGGGAACCATTGTTTGTTCAACATGCTGAAATGCCAGCTAGATATCAGACCTCCCAATCAGTGGTCTTGCTCCTGCTCTTAAGTTTCATGGGGAGGGGTAGTGTTGAGGATACTGAAGTTCATATAGCTGGGCCTCCTAATATCGGCTGTAATGTCGATATTTTTGCTAGAAGACATCAGTTTTCCCTTTCACCTTTCAGGGACTATATGCGGTTTGTAAATAGTTAATTGGAGTAGTTTTCTTGCAGACCATATAAGTGGTCAGTGATGGGTGCCATCTGGTGACTAACTTTGTAGTTCTATTGTAAGATTTCAACATACAGTTTTGGAATGATAGAGCTCATAACATGCAGAAAAATTACACTGCATGCAACACAATGTATGAAATTTTAACTCCTTGCACATTTCTTATGCTTGCCAGTATTTCAAATATCATATGCAGCTTTATTCAGCTGGTTGGTATCAGGAAGGGAAGGCCCAACACTTTTCAAAGTACCATATACATTAATGAAGATGTTCAGCTTTGTAGAACTTTGTGTAAATATGCAAGATTTATTCTGTATTTACATTAAGGCAATCAGTATACAAAAATGTGCAAAGAGCACAGGAAACATCACACCACTTTGAGAGAAAAACACTGATATCTATCTGTATCACTTAAAGTTAAACTGGAGGGTCTGTGACTTCTGTACAGGTGAAACAAAGAAAAACTCAGCCCAGTCACTTTTGGTTAGGTACAGTAAGAAACCAGGAAGTGGTTTTGCCACTGCAATAACCCTAGGGTCTTTGCTTGCTATGCCTTTATATGGCCAGACATTCAGCATAAAACTACTAAGATCACTGGGGAAGGGCAAATATATTCAATGTTATGTGCAGAGTTACCAGAAAATGGAGATACCTGTGGCACTGGATCAGCTCAGACAAATCACTGGAGACAACTCTGCACTTAATTGAGGACTTCAGACTGAACACTCATTAGGATCTGAGAAAAAGATGCATTCGTCTGAATTTCAAAACACTACAGTAACTGGTATCAAATAAAAACTTGAAATCTCACAGGTATGTGCTTATTTCCACTGAGGCATTTGAATACATAATGAACTCGGTAACACTTAACCCCACTTTCGGAGGTGTTTTTTTATTATTTTTCTCTAATTTTCACTGATTTTATGAACTGTGGCTAAAACAGCGTCTCAAATGCATGTTTTTTATACTGTTGATGTAGTCACATTCTATGCAAGCAGTGAAAATAAAAGAAAATTACTGGCTTACAGCATGAACCACTAACCATTTCTGAATACTCCCCAAGATCTATAAAATTAAGACAACTAATATTTAAACAAAGGTCTAAAAAATGTTAATACAATTTTACTTACTCCTCCTAGCTGACATTTGTAAAAATTTGTTTTGTTTAAATTTTGTTTTGTTTAAATTATGTTCGTTATCTCCCACCCCCCCAACTCCTTGTTTCACTAATTCCTTCTGGCCTTCCCAATACCTCAGTCCGTCACCAGGTCTACCTGCACGTTGTTCCTCCCCCAACTTCTCAGAATGATTTGGCATCTGACTTAGATCTTAATGGCACCCTGGGGTTGTGGCAGCAACTGCTTCTGCTGCTGAAAGGGGGGTGACTATGACCTACCCTTAATTCCCTGCCCCTTACCCCTTTGTTCATGGACAACCTCCAAGAACTACTCCCCACTGTAGACTATGCCTCCTCTCAGACAGTATCTTCAATAAA
This sequence comes from Protopterus annectens, assembly GCF_019279795.1. Taxonomy (NCBI): domain Eukaryota; kingdom Metazoa; phylum Chordata; order Ceratodontiformes; family Protopteridae; genus Protopterus; species Protopterus annectens. The sequence goes on from NC_056737.1 coordinate 1,288,218,041, forward strand.
CAGCCTCTTCCTTGGATGAGCCACACCCATCCCTCCTTGCCTGCAGCTCAGACACCCAAGCTGCTAAACAAACCCAGGTCTCCTAGAATATAGTTAAGGCTTTATCCCTCTATGCCATAGCACTGGCAAGCTTATGCTTGCTATCTGATGTCACTGCAAAGATTAAGGCAAACAAATGTTTTCAAATATAGAAATTTAACAGATTTTCAAACAACGTACATCTAGAATATTTTAATTTTCCTTCTACGTTTAATCTAGTATATTCAAATATGCATATTTGTGAACTAGAATATTTAAGTGAAAATTTCCGATTTTTACAAAGAATGTCAATTTAAAAATATATAGTTTTTCTGAGAAATTGTTTGCAAATAGCTACATTTTAATTGTCTAAATAGACGTATTTGCCAATTTATTATTTAAGTTTATGACTCCTTAATTGATTGAAATGCTTAAGGGTATTTGCACAAATCAATGTATGGAACACACACTCAAAAAAACAAAAAAAAAAAAAAACAAAAAACACCTCAGACTCCACACTGCGGCGCATTCAATTTATCAAACAAAAATAGTTAAGCTCTTTTGCCCCCTTATTCATGGGGCTTCATCAGAACAGAGGACATGAAACATATAATTTAGAAATGTCTCCCATCACATCATGTGACACTGTTTACCCAATCATATTAGGTCATACAGAATCTCAGTCTACCATCACAACAGTTTAAAAGCATAAAGTGGATAAATGCATTAAAATAAAAAAGGATGAATGTGTATTTTATAAAATGTGAAATAACACGAACAGTCAAGTTACTTAAAATATAGTAAATACGTTTTTACCCCTGGAAATTAAGGCTTAAATACCATTACATGCAATGATGATCCCCTTCAAACAAATGGAACTAATAATGAAAATAAATCTAGATCTATATTCATGTGAATTAATAAATACAACCCACCCACTATGTATAAAACATTATGCTCTGTCAAATCTCATGTGAGCAAAGTTTTAATACACTAGAAATAGACACTACATCCTTTAATCCCGGGTGGTTACTTGCGTCGAATTTTCATCTGAAGCCAAAGTTCTCTCATTACTACATTTTAATTGTCTATGGTGGTGTCTTGCCTTGCAAAGAAAGGGAAACTAAGCCACCTCATCAGACTAAGATGAAATGCATCTTCACTGTGCCATTAGCTCACTGACTATGTTCTGAATAATTAAATAATGCACAAAGTGCCTCAGGTTTTCTGTACCAAAAGATTTGTATCTAGTGACCCTTAAATGACAAAAATAAGGAAAGACTGGCATGCCTGGGAGAAGTACAATTAGCCTTCTTACTTAGTTTATGCATGCATCACAGAATTAAAATAAAAAAAATAATTATGTGCTGATTGTTAACGAGGCACTGCTGCATACACTAATAGTCAGGGATGTGTTTACCAGTTGTAGTGTACCAAGTGTTTGCGGGCATGGGCGGTACTTTTCAAGTTCACAGCAGTGTTCAATCACACAGGATATTTACAGGGTTAATCCTTCATAAATCTAATATGCAGTAGTGAGATTAAACCGATGCTCACCAGATTTCCCCATTCATTGGCAGGGCAACTGATTTGTAAATTGGATTTGCAGAGCCTTTAAAACTGCTTTCTGATGGGAAATGTGTGCATGCTGTAGTCTCAAGGTAAATACACAAGTGTACACTGCAGAGCATTTTTATTTATTTTTTTTAAGACAAAATGAGTGAGGTATAACAAACAAAATCATTCCTTTTAGTCATGAAAGAAGATAGTTCCATAAATATGCAAGAACTGAAAAAAATAATATATGCTGGCTTAACTAAGGAGTTAGTTAAATACAGAGCAGACACAAATTGCCTTGATTAGTTTCAAGGATCTACGCTACCTTTTATGTTCCACCTTACTGCCTTTCTTAAGGTTATACCTTTGACACAAAATACAGTGAAATTATGTGTCTTTCCCACCTCAGAACATACTTTGGACAGACTGACAGCATACTCATATCTCATAGTGCATTCCTTGTGTTACTGGTTTCCAGAGCTCAGGGTCCAAAATATTTCAGGAAAAACATCTGCAGTATTTCCAAACTCTAGTAATTTGTGAACTTCGCAGGTCATCTTCTTTTTGTACACTCAATACTAGGATTTTCTTGACACCTATCATTCCTATGTGCCTAATTTATAGATACAGTGGTTCTACCTTTTCTAAACAAGCAAGCCATATCTGTCAGTCAAAACAGCCCTTTTCCCTGGGGCCTGGTGAAATTCCAAGGACAGCAACAATCATCCTTGGAATTGCGGAACTGCAGACGAGAATAGAAGACATAAAAAGTCAGACTGTGGTATCCCAGAGTATCCCCCTCCCCAATCCCACAGACATATCACAGTCAGTATTTTTAGGAAGGAGGGTGTGCAGAGGGGGCAGCCCTACCATATCAGGGGTTATGGGGGGGATTCTGTTGCAAAAATTACATCCCAATTCTCATAAATTTCATTAGTGGCTCAGGCAAAGGGCAAGCCTGACAGGGGTTAAGACAGGAAGGATGATGACCTCATGTCTGATCATTTCTCCCAGGGAAACGGCAGGGCAATCACTCCCATTTCTACACTGCATAGCCCACAATAGATACCACAGGGGAGGCTAGAGAACACATCGAGAAATTGCCACAAGCAGGGCAGTGCCTTTGAGTGTTACAGCACACGTGCAAATGGGTAACATTCCTCAATTTAGACAATTGCATACCCCTCACTTAGATTTCTGCAGACATGCAAGTCATGCATGAGGAATATAGAACTGTAAAGCAAAAACCTTAATAACCTAATATTTATATTGGTACCTCTCCCAGCACATTCAGCCACTGACCCATGAAGAAAAAATGGGCTGTATGGTTCTCACCCCTATAAGGAGGTATGCCTGAGCCAATAAGGGAGCAATGGAGTCTCAATAATCAGACAGACTGGAAACAAAACGTACATTTAAAGCATTACAAATACTTACAGAATTATTAAAAAGAAAAAAGCAACTTGAGGGTGAGGTTGGGTGCAAAATGAACATTATAATGAAAAAAGAACAACAAATGCACCCAACTTACACAGACACCGACTTTAATTGAATAAAACAACAGAGTAAGTGCTTTCACGACCAAAAACTGTTGCTTCATCAGGTTGTGAAAGCACTTACTCCGTTTGTTTTATTCGATTAAAGATGGTGCCGATGTAAGTTGGGTGCATTTGTTGCTCTTTTTTCATTGCTTAACAGAATTCACTTTAGAAAATATCAGCACACAGTTATTGGGTCTCAAACATGTGAAAATGGGGCCATTGGGCTCTGTGGTTTTGAAACTTGACTTACATTGCAAACTCATTCCATTATAGCCATTTGCCTCTGACAATGTAAAACAAGCTAGCAGCCACTGAGGTTTTAACACTTCTAGTGCCATGTACAAAATCCCCAACCCCACATAAGTGCATAAAATACATAGTACTACAGTATATACTACTAGATAGGCAGGGGGTTCTAATCTCATAAAGGGCAACTGTGTGTGTGTGTGTGTGTGTGTGTGTGTGTGTGTGTGTGTGTGTGTGTGTGTGTGTGTGTGTGTGTGTGTGTGTGTGTGTGTATATATATATATATATATATATATATATATATATATATATATATATATAGAGATAGATAATATACACACACACACACGTGCATATATGGGTTTACTGCTTTACATTGAAAATACACTTCTTCGAAAAAGAGCAGTAGACTCTACACTTCAGTGAAAGTCCACTTAAATGAAAGTGCACTTTCGCTGAAGCCTAGTTCCCCGGGCTACCCAAAAAAAAAAAAAAAAAAAAAAAAAACACAAACATGTTTTTGCAGGGGGGTAATCCCTCCTGCACCCCCATGTGGGGGGCTGTGCCCCAACACCCCCCCCCACTTAAATACACCAACTCAGAGATCGCACTACAGCGGGGAAAAGGGAATATTCCCATTCCGCGCTGTAGTGTGACTGCCAAAGTCAATGTTCGAAGTTTCACTACTTCGAACAAGTGGACTCGAAGTGGGGTTCGAAGTAGTGAAACGTCGAATATATTGACAGAACCCATATATATATATATATATATATATATATATATATATATATATATATACCGTTTGACTCTCAGCTAGAGCGTCTTCTGTGTGGAGGCATGCGTGAATGGGCGTGCCTTCATTGAAGGTTGTGCATCAGGGCTGGTAACTTGGCACATAAAAATCCACTACCAAACATTAGCAGACCGGAGTTGCGCTGTGGCGACCCCTGGCTGGGATAAGCCGAAAGACACAACACACACACACATATTTTATATATATATATATATATATATATATATATATATATATATATATATATACACATACATATATATACACACATATACAAACTGTATACACACAGATTATATATATATATATATATATATATATATATATATATACACACACACACACACACACACATATATGCGGTGGTGCAGCGGTTAGCATTCTCACCTCACAGCAAGAGGTTCTCCGGTTTGATCCTTGGCTGGGGTGCCTTCTGTGTGGAGTCTGCATGTCCTCCCTGTGGCCGTGTGGGTTTCCTCCGGGTGCTCCGGTTTCCTCCCACATCCCAAAGACATGCTGTAGGTGGATCGGACACTCCAAATTGGCCCTAGGTGCGAGTGTGTGCATGTGTGTGCCTTCCTTGGAAGGTTGGGTACCGAGCTGGCAACTCAACACCGTAAAACTCCACTGCCAATCATGAGCGGACAGGTGATCCGCTGTGGCGACCCCTAACCGGGAAAAGCCGAAAGATGAAGAAGAATATATACACACACACATATATATATATATATATATATATATACACACACACACACACACACACACCCATATATATATGTATATATACACACACACACACACACAAACTGTATATATAAGATATATATATATATATATATATATATATATAGATATATACACACACACACACACAAACTTTCTATATATACACACAAACTTTGCATATATATATATATATATATATATATATATATATATATATATATTACTGTAAACTGCTTTTTCATATTGAGAGTTGTATTTTCTGTTTGTGAGTGCTTTATCTGTGCTTTTCTGTGCATTTTTGATTTTTTGAGGTTTCTGTTGTTCTAATCAGTTTGCAGTTAAAAGCTTTCTCTAGAGTCTGCTTGCTCTTTGTTCTGTTCATTTAGTGGCTATAGCTAGTAGCTGTAATAGTTTCTCACCCTTCCTCCCTATTGTTGTGGTGTTCTTATACTTGGTGGTTTTGCAGTTGCCCGCCCATACTATATATTTGATCTGTGACGCTCCTCCCAATCTAGTGTCATTAGTTCATTCAATCTAAAAGAGAACATTTGTGAAGGCCAACCCACTCATATTCTTAACCTTGAATTAACTTCTGTTCCAGCTTTCTCCATTTCCACTTTACTGAAAAAAAAAATCTAAGCTTGTTTACCCCCCTTCCTGTAACAAGTGTAGTCCAGATAGAGATTTGCTGTATCCAAGACTGTCTGTAAGCTCCTGATCTCCCCCCCCCCCCTATTTAACTAAGGTTAAACTATTCCTGGCGCCATAAAGTCTGCTCTTCAAATTTTCCCTTGCAACTAGCCAGCTTTTTAGTTTTAGCACTCAAATCTGTTTGCTTTATCCGCGGTAGTGGTGCTGCGGCAGCGTTGTCGCCTCACAGCAAGACATTGTCCCGTTCGATTCTCAGCTAGAGCGTCTTCTGTGTGGAGGCATGCGTGAATGGGCGTGCCTTCGTTGAAGGTTGTGCATCAGGGCTGGTAACTCGGCACGTAAAAATCCACTACCAAACATTAGTTCTGCTGTGACGACCCCTAACCAGGATAAGCCAAAAGACACACACACTCAAATCTGTTTGCTTTGTGCTCAGCACTTGTTCAGAACTCGTAAGCACTAAATAAGCTACAAATTACTACAGCACTCAACTTTCCTCACTTGTCTAGAGGAAAACAGTTTTTACTTCTTAATAAATAAGCACCTATCCAGGCATGTCTAAAGGTCAGCTCTGTGTTTTCTCCTATCTACCCGATGAATCTGGGTATCTTGGGTCAATGCAGCAATTGCAGCAATTGCTTCATGTACACAGACAATCCTCTCCACCTACCACCCAACATTATAACCTGTGAGAGATGCACTTGTATAGCCAAACTGGAAGCAAAGCTCTCTTCACCAAAGACTGGACTAGACGGTCAAGAGGATAAGGTAAACACTTGCACCACATCACACTCATCACATAGTCCCTCAAAATCTACACCACCAAAACACAGACACAGAAGCACAAAACACATGCCTACATTTGTGGAGGCTCTCAAAAATCTGCCCAAACAACTGAAACCTCCAAAGCAGAAATGCAAGCAACCTCCACCCTCCAGCACAACCCGAATGAAACATAGCCCACAAACTCAGTGTGCTACTCAACTACAGCCCATAAGGCATAACGTACCCAACACTCTAGTCATAAGTGACTCTATAGTCAGGCACACTGATGTTCCACTCACCAGGCTAAAGAAGGAGGAAGTTACTGTCAGCTGCCTGTCGGGTGTCAGGATCTGCCACATAATGCACGCACAAGTACAAATATGACTCTGTCATTGTCCATGTTGGAGTGAATGACCTGAGATGTACCTCCCTGTACTACATGAAGAGAGAGACATGGAGGAGCTCTCCGATCTTGTAGCCCAGGCATGTATGACCGCAGCCCTGAGTAGCATCGTGCCATCACCCAGAATGATAACACAGTACAAGGACAAAATGATTGACTTCAACAATTAGCTAAGCTTCTGGTGTCAGTCTATGTGAAACCATTATCTGTCTACTGGGATGACATGATAGACAGACCACAATGCTTTGCCAGAGATGGCCTGCACCTGTCACCCTTGGGATTCCGAATACTGGCAAAGGCTCTTGCCACCCCTATTGTGCCTTTTTTAGGCAAGGTCCAAATGACAAATTCACCACCATAACAGGTACAAGCAAGCAAAATCTGAGGGTAATGCTTACTCAGTGCTAGAAGTCTAAACCTCAAAATGCACTCACTCGAGGCACTCCTCAAAATGGAGAACATCAACATCTGTGCAGTGACAGAAACCTGGTTCAAAGCTCCATAGAGCACCCCTGCATTACCATGCTATAATTTATACCACACCTTTCGACCACCTAACCCCGACCGAAACACTAAAGGCAGAGGCGTGTCCACATTCATTAAGGATATCCACACCTTCCAGCTAGTTGATCAGCAAAATGCATCCGAGATTATCCAAGTTCAAGTAACTCTGAGCAAGACTGCAATCCAGATTGCAGATTGCTACAGACCACCAACCATGCCCCAGGATTCTCACTCCTCTTTTCTTGATACACTGGAAAATATTAGGGTACAAACCAACACCCTAATAATGAGTGATTTCAACAACCCCACCATTAACTGGGAAAACTACTCATGTACTAACTCTTTTGCTCAACATTTTCTGGAATTCATAAATTCCAATGCCTTGGATCAACTTATCCAAACCCCCACCAGGGACAGCAATATCCTAGACCTGGTCATCACCAACATGGGTGACCGGTGTTCCGCACCAGAAGTCAGTTCCTTGTTGGTCAGATGATACCACAAGCTAATCACCCTAGACATCCACATCCCACCCCTACCCACCATTAGGGAAACCACCGTAAAAAAAATTTCCCCAAAGCCAACTTCAGCTTCTTAAGACAGAAGTGGCAAACTTCACGACACCATGCAGATAGACAATAAAGGTACGGCTGCTGAATCCTACACAAATGCACTATATAAGCACTTACACAAGTGCATGGATTGCGCTATCCCTAACAGAACCAAGATGCTATCCTCCAAAACAAGGAAGCCAATCTGGTGGTCTTCTGCCATAAACAAACTCTACAACAGAAGAAAGAAACTGTTGCAAAAAAGAGTAAAATCCCATGACTGGAGGAACACCCTGGTCAGCCTCAGTAAGAAGCTGAGATCCCTCATAAAATCCTCCAAAGCTAGTTATGAAAACAAAATCCCCACTGATTCTAAAGACAACCACAAGGCATTCTATAGCTATGTCAAGAATCTCAATGGCAACACTCAGATCTGCTCAGAGTTACAGCACAATGGCATTAA
>NC_056737.1:1288234554-1288314292 GCF_019279795.1 Protopterus annectens
CCTACAGATGTATACTAAACACAAATGCCACTAAGTGAAAATTTGTAGCTGGAATACCTCAAAAAGGGTTAAAAAACATGCAGCTGAAGCTCTGGATGCCACAGACCTGTATCTAGACTATGCTACTCAATTTTAAGGTTATGAACTCAATAAGAAAAAACTCACAATGAAGCACACATTAATCACTTACAGTCAAAAGAATAGAACTCACAGTATGAGAAAATACAGTTAAACAGCAACAAAATGCAGCAAAATGCAGTTAAACCATAATGAATTGCAGTAGATAGCAATGAAATATAGTTAATCGGTAAATTGCTTTGAAACAGTAGCTCACAAATCACAGCAGTAACATACAGCACAAATAAAGCAGCGATTCAGTAGAATACGGTCATCAATTTAGTGAGGCCACCAACAAGCAGTAATAAATACAGCAAACTAAATGCAGTTGAACTTCTAAGCAGAAAGCAGAAGCAGCAAAATTAAGTAGAAAGAGGTGTGATGACCATGCCCTGGCCCAGCAATCAAGAAGCCTCAGTCCTCACCACTAACACCAGGAAGGTCGTCTCATAGAAGAGGAAAGGATAACGAATACACACAGTAAAGTACAATTTCCCTCAAGTGCACACAGAGATCACAGTCAGAGTGGGGCTGGTTGCTCCTTTACTCTCCAGGTCCCCAGTAAGACTCCCCACTGGCACAGCTATAGGGTCCAGATCTCAGCCTAGCTGGCAAGCTAACATCCAGTACCCTCTCTGTCCAACCAGTGCTTCATGTCCCTACCCAGGTAGCTGAACACCCCTACACTTTTAAGATAAGTATTTATACAACTTGACAGACTCCTGGGAAAGGCGGACAGATTCTCTAGCTGTGCCCCTTTACCCAAACTATACGGTAGTAATTCCTGCCACCACCAACTAATATTTATCAGCTACCCAAAGGCCCTTAAAAGTGTGTCCAATTATTACTGTGCAATATTACTATCCAATTGGTAATGTGATTATTCAGTCTAAGGTGTATCAGAGTGACTTATTACAATCAACTCTATAAATATGCAATGTACTCTAGAGCCTATTATCTCTACACAAACCAGCCACAGGTAAATGTTTTAAAATATTTAATAATAAATAATTAAAACACAAGACAATACTACTACACCACAGAGATATCTAAGAGTTCAGAGATCACACAAACTTAAAATAATATGGTAGGACAGGTCTGTTGTCAAAGAAAAACTAACTTTCTAATCTTTAGCTATTCTTAAGAGAAAACACAGTGCTATAATCCTACTTACATACATAAAGAGCATAAGCAGTGCTGGGGCTGATGGTCCAAGACAAAATGCTTTTAGTCTTTCTCTCAACAATAGTTTTTAAACTCACTAACAAACAGCTCTGCTAAGGCCCTCCCAAATTACATCATTTTGACACTTAGGTTTTCCCAGTATTCACATTACATAATTTTGACACAGTCTGGAGTCCCCAGACAAACAAACTGCATTATTTAGCAAGCTAACACCTGCTCAGGAAACTACAACAATAAAAGACATTTCATATGTATAGTCTAACAGTTAGAATAAGTTAAGACAATAGAAAGAATGTGTTCAGCCAGCCGCTTCGGCACACTTTTTAGATAATTGTAACTTCAAAGAACATTTGAAATGTTTGGCTTGATTTTCCTTACAGCAGATGGCAATGTTACAACAATCTTGAAGTTCACACAAGCCTGTATTTTACATTTATTTATACAAATGATAGAATTGTGTATCAAATTCTATTTGACTAGTCTGGCAGCCTTCGCCCATCTTTCCCCAATCTTCACATCTCTCCCCCCCCCCCAAGAACTCAAGCTAGTTTTTCAAGTGACCTTTGAGAAACACCGCTTGAGATGGTTAGGTCTATCTGAGGGTACCTCACCCCATTTCCCTGTCCCGAGAGCCCATCTGCATTGGCATTGCTAATCCCACTGCGGTGCTGCACTGACATATCATATGCTTGCAACCCCAGGCTCCATCTTAACAACTTGGCATTTTGCTGACTGGCTCTATTTAACCATGTTAGAGGGTTGTGATCTGTCATTACACTGAATTTTCTTCCATACAGATAAGGCTGAAGTTTCTGCAATGCCCACACTATAGCTAGACATCCTTTTTCTACAGCTGCATAGTATTCCTCCCTGGATTGGAGCCTATGACTGAGATAAACCACTGGGTGCTCTTCCCCCTCTTTAGAAATCTGGCTAAGTACAGCCCCCACCCCATGGTTCAAAGCATCCACTTGCACAACAAATTCTTTGCTGTAATCTGGACTGGCTAACACAGGGGGTCCTCCCAAAGCTTCTTTAAGCTTCTGAAATGCCTGCTCACATGCTGGGGTCCACACTACCTTATCTGGCCTGTTCTTCCTTGTCAGGTCTGTGAGGGGAGCAGCTATGGTACTATAACTAGGGATGGACTTTCTGTAGTACCCTGCTGTCCCTAAGAATGCCCTCACCTGCTTTTTGGTAACAGTTGCAGGCCTTGCCTGAATAGCTTCCACTTTGGCAGGTTCTGGCCTTATCTTACCACTCCCCACTCTATGTCCTAGGTAGGAGACCTCTGCCATACCCATCTGACATTTGCTCGGCTTAATGGTCATCCCTGCCCTCTGTAGTCTGCCCAGCACCTCCCTGACATGCTGAAGGTGCTCTGGCCAGGAATGGCTGTAGATGGCAATATCATCTAGGCAAGTAAAGGCAAACCCTCCTGCTCCTGCTAAGATATTATCCACCAGCCTCTGGAAAGTCACTGGGGCATTCTTCATCCCAAACGGCATCTTTGTGAACTCATACAAGCCAAAAGGAGTCATAAAGGCTGACTTTTCTCTCTAGCACTGAGAGTCAAGGGCACCTGCCAGAAACCCTTGGTAAGATCAATGGTTGTAAGATACTTAATCCCACCCAGCTGCTCTATGGCCTCATCTGTCCTAGGCATGGGGTAAGCATCTGACTCTGTGTGACTAATTTCCTGTAATTCACACAGAACCTGGTGTTGCCATCCTTCTTTGGCACCAGCACCACTGGTGAGGCTCATGGACTGTTGGACTCTTGAATCACCCCTAGTTCCAACATCTCCTGTACCTCTTCCCTCAGAGTCTGTTTGACTCTCTCAGGCACCCTATAAGGGGTCCTGCCTAATAGGCCTTTGGAGTCCGGTATCCACCTGGTGCTAAACCAGGTGGGTGCTCAAATTCCTGCAACTCTGTTTGGATTTCTCAAACCGGAGTAGGAGACAGCTGCTGGGATATTGCTTCCCCTTCCACCGAGGTGACAGCCAGAGCCTCACTGAGGAGATCAGACCCCATATCTCCCAGACTCCTCTTGCAATCCATTGCAAATGCTCCGCACAAGGGCCTCCCTATCATGGTAAGGTTTCATCATGTTAACATGGTACAGTTTGTGCCCTTGCCATCTGCCTAGCACTTCCACCATGTAGTTAACATCACTTACCTTTCTTACCACCTTGTAGGGTCCTTCCCAAGCTGCTTGCAGCTTGTGTCGGACAGGAATGAGAACAATTACCTGCTGCCCCACAGCATATTCTCTAGCTCGAGCATTCCTTGTCATACCACACCTTTTTCTGTTGTTGGGCTTCTGCCAGGTTCTCCTGGACCAAGCCCATGAGTTCCCTGAGCCTTGTCCTGAGGTTTAGGACGTATGCCACAACAAACTCCTTGTGAGACTCACACTCACCTTCCCACTCATCTCAAATTAAATCTAGAGGTCCCCTCACCCTATGCCCATACAGCACCTCAAAGGGTGAAAAACCTGTGGATTCCTAGGGAACTTCTCTGTAAGCAAACAGATGGGGCAAATATTTGTCCCACTCCCTCTTAAACTCATCTGCAAATGCCTGTAGCATGGACTTGATTGTAGAGCTTAACCTCTCAACAAGACCATTAGTCTTGGGATGGTAGTGGGTGGTCTTCATGTGTTTCACACCACAGGACCTCCACAAACAAGCCAGCAAGTCTGACATGAAATTGGCACCTCGGTCAGTCAGTATTTCTTTTGGGAAACCTACCCTGCTGAAAATCTCTAACAAAGCATTTGCCACCTTCTCTGCCTCAATGGAGGACAAGTTCACTGCCTCAGGGTATCATGTAGCATAATCCACTACCGCTAGGATATACTTTTTCCCTGTGGAACTTGGGGTACTCAGAGGACCCAAAATATCCATAGCTACCCTCTGAAATGGCTCCTCAATCTCGGGCAAAAGCATCAAAGGAGCTCTTACCTTGTCTTCTGCCTTGCCTACTTTTTGGCACTGCTCACAGGTCCTGCAGTACCTTATTACATCTCTGGAAATTCCAGGCCAACAGAAGTTTTGCATAATATGCCTCTTTGCAGATCATATGGGCATAAAACGTACAAAGGGAATATCATGGGCTATGGCTAGAAGCACCAGACAGTAAGCTCTAGGCACTACCAACTGATGTACTCTCTCACCTTCTAGTCCTCCCTCAGGAGTCCACTCTCTGTATAGTAACCCTTTATCCCAGTATACAGATTACCCCCTTTCCTTGAGAATCAGGTGCCTCCCTAGCTACCTGCCTCAGGCCTTGCAATGTAGGGTCTGAAAGCTGAGCCTGTCTCAACTCCCTTCTTGTAACCCTTCCCAGCTCCCCTTCCACAGGAAGTCAGGCATCCGCTGACACTGGTGCCTCACTGTCAGCCTGGGTACTACTACTAACCTCTACCTTTGCAGTTACCCTGTCCAAGGGAAATCAGTACCCACAAGCAGCTGTGGCTCACATTCAGTCTCACTGCTACAGTGTAGCTCACTCCCTGAAGTAACTACCTCAGCAGTCCTGGCTGCAAGCCTGCAGTCTGTCTGAGTCTCCCCCCAAGCACCCAGACACACGTGCTTGTCTCCAAGCCTGACTGCGTGTGTAACTGCACAAGCACAGGGTACTGCACTATCAAAATCACTCCCCCATCTGGACATCTGCAAGTATATCCTCAAACACACCTACTTGCTGGCTTCCTTTTCCACCCTCCCAGTCAAGGTGAACCCTAGCCAAAATAAATAAAACAATTGTGTTCTGAACTCAGTGTACACTGCATGGCTGATTTAGAGTACAAAACACTCCCAGAGATCACTGTACATAAGCTACAGGATTCACTCTACCCACACCACTACAAGCCAATTAGTATGTGAAGTAGATCCTACCACTGCCAAACACTTGTGAGAATATCTTATCCCAACCACTTCCACCACTTGTGACGACCATGCCCTGGCCTAGCAATCAAGGAACCTCAATCCTCACCACTAACACCAGGGAGGTTGTCTCATAGAAGAGGAAAGGATAACTAATACACACAGTAAAGTACAATTTCCCTTAAGTGCACACAGAGATCAGTCGATATGGGGCTGGTTGCTCCCTTGCTCTCCAGGTCCCCAATAAGACTCCCCACTGGCACAGCTATAAGGTCCAGATTTCAGCCTAGCTGGCAAGCTAACCTCCAGTACCCACTCTGTCCAACCAGTGCTTCGTGTCCCTGCCCAGGTAGCTGACACCCTCCCACGCTTTGAGATAAGTATTTATACAACTTCATAGACACTCCTGGGAAAGGCTGGCACAGATTGTCTAGCTGTGCCCATTTACCCAGACTGTGTGGTAGTAATTCCTGCCACCACCAGCTAATATTTATCAGCTACCCAAATGCCCTTAAAAGGGTGTCCAATTATTACTGTGCAATATTATTATCCAACTGATGTGACTATTCAGTCTAAGGCTTATTAGAGTGGCTTATTACAAACTCTATAAATATGCAATGTACTCTAGAGCCTACTGTCTCTACACAAACCAGCCACAGGTAAAGGTTTTAAAATATTTAATAATAAATAATTAAAACATAAGACAATACTACTACACCACAGATATATCTAAGAGTTCAGATATCACACAAACTTAAAATAATACAGTAGGGCAGGTCTGATGTCAAAGAAAAACACAATCCAACTTTCTAATCTTTAGCTATTCTTAAGAGAAAACACAGTGATATAATCCTACTTGCATACATAGAGAGCATAAGCAGTACTGGTGTTGATGGTCCAAGACAAAATGCTTTTAGTCTCTCTCTCAACAATAGTTTTTAAACTCACTAAAACAGCTCTGCTAAGGCCTTCCCAAATTACATCATTTTGACATTTAGTTTTCCCAGTATTCACATTACATCATTTTGACACTTAGTCTGGAACTTCCAGGCAAACAAACTGCATTATTTAGCAAGCTAACACCTGCTCAGGAAACTACAACAATAAAAGACATTTCACATGTATACTCTAACAATTATTCCTTAAGTTAAGGCAATAGAAAAAATGTGTTCAGCCAGCAGCTTTGGTACCACTTTTTAGATATATGTAACTTCAGAGAACACTTGAAATGCTTGGCTTGATTTTCCTTGCAGCAGATGGCAATGTTGCAACAATCTTGAAGTTCAAATTTTATAGTGTTTTCTTTCATTTAAGAACACAAGCCTGTATTTTACATTTATTTATACAAATGATAGAATTATGTATCAAATTCTATTTGACTAGGCTGGCAGCCTTCGCCCATCTTTCCCCAATCTTCACAAGAGGAACTTTTTTTTTTTAGTAGAAAGTGAAGAGACATAAGATGATGACATACTTCAAGGTTCTGAAGCTAAAGGGGTGGGTCTTTACTAAGTTGTCACTATAAACAGTAGAATGAGCTGATGTAATGTGAATGGGGGAAGTGTCCATTATCAACTTTATACAAGAGGCGGGCAACTCAAAGCCACCAGGACTTAAGACCACCACAACAGCTAGGTGGAACAAAAAAAAACAGTTGCACAGATTACACAAAAACAGTAAAACAGAAGTGAAAAACAGTTGAAAATAAGCACTTATCTCTTTGCAATATCACAGCAGAGCACTGCAGATTTGAACAGCTTGAGCAAATAAGTACAGCTGGTTTAAAACACTGGCTGAGAGAAACAGAAACCAGCCCAGTTATCCAATCAAAAATAACAGTGTTCCAGGACTGGGTGTTAAAACTTTTTTTAAAACTGTCATTTTTAAGTCTTTTAGCTAAAAAAAAAAAAAAAGACCATCAATTTTTACTGCAAAGAATCATTTTAGTAATCATGCCATAAGGACATGAAAATGATGCAATACAATGTAGAGGTTTACTCAATTTTTCAGCTACAATGAATATCACACAAATGATTGCTGTGGTCTACATGATAAAAAAGCAGAGCAAACTAAAAGTTATGGAGGCCTTATGGTAGGTAAAAGCATGTCTGCAGCTTTGAAATTAATGGAATTTTCCCAGAAAAATAGGTCAGCTGCAAAATGCATAGTAGATGTTTTCACGTATGAAGATTTGTACACAAATTTACACTTGCATAGTGTGAGTCAATGTTTAACAGTCTAAATTTGGGGGAGGGACATTAACATAAAACAAATGATATTGTTGGTGTCTTTCAGCTTTTCCCGGTTAGGGGTCGCCACAGCGGAACTCCGGTCCGCTAATGATTGGCAGTTGATTTTTACGTACCGGCTTGCCAGGTCTGATGCACAATCTTTAACAAAGGTAAGCCCATTCACGCATGTCTCCATGCAGAAGACGCTCTAGCTGAGAATCGAACCGGACAGCGTCTTACTGTGAGGCGACAAAGCTACCGCAGCACCACCACCACGGGAAACATAAAACAAATGATAAAAAACTCACTATTTGAAAATTATATACAATCTCTACTTCTGATGTACTGCCAAATTACTAGAGATTCATCATTCTTGTCACAAATATAACATCCTGAACAGAAGTCATATGTTGTTTGTCTTTTCGGCTTTTCCCAGTTAGGGGTCGCCACAGCGGAACTCCTGTCCGCTAATGATTGGCAGTCGATTTTTATGGTGCCGAGTTGCCAGCCCGACGCCCAACCTTCAGCGAAGGCACGCCCATTCACCCATGTCTTTCGGAGGCCACTTGACCATGTGGAGGACATGCAGACTCCACACAGAAGGCACTCCAGCCGAGAATCAAACAGAACCTCTTGCTGTGAGGCAACAACACTACAGCTGTACCACCCCGGCTATACACATCCCTAATAGAAACAGACTATAATGCAGCATTCTATAACACAACACTGAAATGACAGGAATCCTACATACAACAGGTAGGGTCTTAAATTCCTTAGACAACTCTTATAAAAATTTTCAAAGAATGAGTTTTACATGGACTCTGGTATGCACTACAGTCAAGACTGACACTCCAGAGTTAAGCAGTTAAACATCTTACTAGCCCTTTACAAGAATTGCACAAGAACATTCGGGTGCATACTACACACAAGACAACCATTCCACATTTAAGGAATGAAATGCAGCTTACTACTGACACTGGACTGGACAATCCATATGGCCACAGTTTCAAAGTGCAATGGAAGAAATGTTTACTAAACTGAATAAATTTTAATCCTAATAAAATGTCATGTCTATTATATCTATACATGTTGGATACAAACTGCTAACTTTATCCTTAACAGAAGTAATTTTCCATAACCATTACTCAGAGAAAGTATAATTTAGCATGCTGTACTGGGGAAGTGAAATGCTTGCAAAGCACTGAATTTGGTACCCATTGGTAACAGTCAGCATGTCAAACACCCTTTAAGTGTTCTCAGTAAGATACTCGAGGAACTTTATGTGGACACTCAGGAACAACATACATCAAGAAGCATCATTTCATTTTATGGAGTTAAATGTAATTCATTACTAAACCTGACCTGACCATATCACCAGGGTTAGCACAGGGAGCTCTGGATTACATCTTTCCAGTGGAAGAAAAGTTCCTTACATTGCAGAAATAGGCACGTTTTTACTTCTATACTGATGTACTTAATAGCACCTAAATGTTCTGCATTTCCCACCTGGAAAAATAGTATATACCCACTATGAATTGCAGGCTTCCCTTCAGCTTTACCAAACACAGACAATTCTTCACCCAAGTTTAGTTCAGACTACGTAGACAACAATGCCCAAATGGACCACTGAACTCCACAAATCTTTTGTTCAGAACCCCCTACTCTGATCCATGATACATCTCTAAATGACCAACTTCCTACATAACCATGACAACCTTGTTCTATATAGCACTAAATAGGCAAATGATTTTCCATTAACCAATGCAACTGAATTCCTTACTGAAGTGCTCTAACAATTGTACCAGCACAATCCTCATTGCACACTGTTATAAGCATATTCCATGTTTCCATACACAAGATGTTACACTATACATAAGTTTCAGTATTCCAATCTCCTTTTGATAATTATACATAGACATACTTCCATTTAAGAACTACACATTAGCTCAGCACTGAAGATGGTGGTCCAGCAAGTGCAACAAACTTAACATTTAATTAGGCTCTGCTTTTGTCCACAAAATTTTCTTTAATATTTAAAAATACTTGATGTCATCACCTTTATGGAAAACTAAATACTAGTTTTAGCTTTGAGGTTAAAAAAGCTAATGAGAAAACAGAAAATGAAAATACTTGTTTGTTCTGAAACATATTAAATGAGATCTATAGTAGGTATCCTGTGAAATTAAAAAGAAACAATTCTGACAGCCAAAATCTGGTTAGGCTTTCTTTTTCTTTATAAAACACAGCAAACAATAGTTGTAATTCCTTTTGCACAAAACTGCCTAGCAGTACATGTTATTTTAACTGTGACAAAGTCCCATAAACTGTCTTCACCTGTCATCTTCCTTCCAAACAAACACTATCCTTACTGCCAGTCTGACAAGCATTTAACTTTGATAAAATGACTCCAAGAATACATTGCTTTCACACACAGACTGCTTCCCTTCCACAAAAACACCTCCTGACTGTGCATCACTAATACTTGTGATCAAGGGAAAGAAATTCTGGTGACGGTGATACATTTCCACTTGTTTCACAAAATCACAGCTATACACATAGACATGCATGCACACACAGGCACACAAACATACACAAAAATCTAGTCCCTGACAAGCCAGGCTGGCAGTTGCTAACTCAAAACATCTACTTTTAGAGGAGTAAACTTCTGATGATCGACTCTAAGTGCAAGAATTCGTAATCAAAGTAATGCATTCCATATTTTAATTTTGCACATACGGATGCACACTACCCTTGACAAGTCAGGTTTATGACCACTTAATTGTGACTTAATGAATGCATAGATCAGTTTCTTTCACAGACTGCTTCACCAACACCCAAAAAGTAAATTTCTAACTGAGCATACCTCTGAGGTTTAAATGAGATAAAATGGAAGAACTCAGCTAAATGTTCTCAGCTTACTACACACACACACACACACACACACACACACACACACACACACACACACTTGCCTGCACACCAGGACTTCCTTCCACAAGTCAAGTATAGCCACTTTCTGAGCTAGGATACATCATCAGTGGTCAACCCATTGAGAGACTTTCATCAAAAACAAGCTATCAGAAGAGGAGACGCAAAGAAAATTCAATATGCTGACTAAACTTATAAATACAAAATTTACAAGTAAAAAAATGCAACGGACTTTACATGCATGAAACTGACACAAAAAAAGTGAAATCAGCAAACCCTCCTGCACCTCAATGTATGGTGGTATATTCTTACACTACCAGCTGCTTGCTTACAATAACGAAGATACAACCGTACAAGTAAGGGGAACAGACAGAATTATTAAAAAAAGAAAGTCTGCTTCCCTTACTCCAGTTTCTTTCCACTTACCAAACAAATGCAGTAGGTGAATTTGCTGTCCTGTAGTACGTGTGTGAGTGAGTGTGCGAGTGAGTGAGTGAGTGAGAGAGAAAGACAGAGATACCAAACAAAGGTGTTAATAGGACCACAGGAATAATGGTACACAAGAGATCATAAAATGCATAGTCATATGCACCCTAAGTTGACAAACTAAAAAGAGTTCATGCACCCTTTTCAAACACTTAACAGTGCTTACATCCCAAATAAAGCAGTATAAATTTGTGCCTATCCATCCAGTCAAGACTAGACTTAAAAGGAGGTCAAAAATGAACTTTGAACTGTAGAGGTAACTTATTCCATAGGCTGGGAAAATACTGCATTAGGAACCTATTCTTTCAGTTTATGTTTTGGTCTAGATTTAGGTCTGTAGTGCAGGTTTTTGTAGAGGAATTGTTGCAACGAAATAGGTCAAATAAGATTGTCTATCCTTTTGACCCAAGACCTGAAGATCACCTCAGAGCAGGTGGTAGGCTAAAGAGTATAAGGAGAGTCATGCTAACCTTTCAGAATAGTTGAATGATTAAAGGCCTTTTATTTCTTAGAAATCTTTGGGGCCTTTCTAGTTTAGTGATATACTTGGATTTGTACATACCAAATGGGAAACTGCATTTGAAGATGGGTCTGATAAGGGAAGGTACAGGGAAAGGGGAGGGGTAGGATGACTTCTTTAGCTCTTGAAGATATTCTCCTAGTAATTAACTGGGCCCAATTAAAAGATTTCCTAACTATAAGATGATTAAGCAACAATGAAGAGATGTGGGGTGGGAGATTAGCAGGGGCCAAGTTGGAAAGGACCAGGTAATGGATGTTAGAGCTTCTAGTGGATAGTTTTACAATATACTCCACTGCATTGGAAAAGCAAAATGTAGAAAATCCTGAGCATTGCTATTTTATAGTGTACACGTGTCAATCAATGTTTGGTAATTGGAAGCACCCTAGAAAGGAGTTATTTGGTTTGATATTTAATGACTCAATTGTGTTAAGGTAATCTCCATGGTAAGCACTCACAGGGATTTGTATGCATCAATGAACTAATATCGGATTTGTTAAGATTGGAGTTGGCGTCTGTTAGGTTTAAATGTTCAGTATGGGGACACTGCCTAAAAAAAAAAAAAAAAAACATTATGGGAGCAACAGACCCTTTAGGCACTATATGGAAACACTGGTATGAGAGGTATAAGCCATCCTTGGCAAAACAGGAAGTCTTATCTGCTATCTCACCACAGACTGACATTTACTTGACCCCCTTAGAATGACACCAATTACATGGCCAATTTGTAAATCCAGTTATCTTGTCTTGGTAAGTAGGCATCATTCTTGGTGAAGGTAAGATACTACTAGTATGTCCTGCCTCTAAACACATGCATAGTTAGTTCCATCATGTTTCTTTCTGCATGTCCCTCTAGGTGGAGCTCACTCACACATGCATAGTTAGTTCCATCATGCTTCCTCTCTGCATGTCCCTCTAGATGGAGCTCACTCACACATGCATAGTTAGTGTCATCATGTTTCTTTCTGCATGTCCCTCTAGGTGGAGCTCACTCACACATGCATAGTTAGTTCCATTATGTTTCTCTTTGCATGTCCCTCTAGGTGGAGCTCACTCACACATGCATAGTTAGTGTCATCATGTTTCTTTTTGCATGTCCCTCTAGGTGGAGCTCACTCACTCTCAGAGAGGTCACCACTAGGCATCAATTGTATTTCTCTGGATTAAAGGTCCTTAAAGCTCTCGGAACATGACAAATTCTGGCACTGGAGCATTTAAAAGTAACCAGTTCTGTTCTAATCTGGTGAGTATGGAGTCTGTATACCTAACTATAAAGTCACCTGTGACAAACATTCCCTTGGGAGAAAGCAGACTTCGTGGTCTTTATGGTCTTAAGCCTGTCTTCCCGATAACTCTTGGGTAATCTGTGTGCAACTGCAGTATGTGTGAGTAGAAAAGTAGTAGGCAATTCCTTGTGTGTGGCAGGCAGAGATATTTTAAATCCTGTATTAAAGAGATTTTGGAATTTTTTTTTTTTTTTTTACAGCCTCAGCATAAGCCTGATTTTTTTACAGCCTCAGCATAAGCATGATGTACTATTGTAGAGTTCTGATGCTTGTCAATAATAGGCCAATGCAAATATTTAAGAAACAAATTCAAACTTCTTGCATCTCTTGTACATTGTACTACCAATAGGAAGCAGCAATGACCGTTCAGTAAGCATAAGGCAGTGGTTACTCCGATTCCCTACTTACGTCCGGAACTCTGTGGATTATTACAGTTTACAGTTGTTCACAGGTCCACTACAGGACTCAAATGTGACTCAACGACACTGGGAGTCATTGGCATAGTTTTCTCACATTTGAGCTGCTGAATCACAGCACTAAATACCACAAATCCAGCATAGTGGACAGTCTGCTTTTCACATACTGCACACTTGAATGACAGCAGGGAGCCAGCACAAGTAGCAATCCAAGAGCGAACACAGCAGAGCGCAGGGCAAGATCACAGGCATAAATGTGATTAACTGTACCAATATGTACATCTCTGAAGTGTTCCGAGGTTGGAAGCAATTAATTTTAATAATATTTAATAGTTTTTGATTTTAACATTAAAAATGGTACTCTGGAAAACAGAGTTATCTCCACGTTTGATGTTCTGGTATGTTCACTGAATGCCAAGGAGCCTCTTCACCCATAGCATTGGGATGCATTTGCTTTGCTTTGACAAATGATTAACTAAGACTAATACCACTAGCAGACTTACAATGGCAGCACATAAGGGAAGAACATGTTCTTGGTATTACAGTCAAACTCTGAGATAATTAGGCAGAACATAAGAGTGTGTTACTGTTAAAAACACGAGTACCAAGACAGGTCTCTGTATGCTTAGGGGGGGGCACAGATACAAAAAGGGCCATATGGAAGCAACATCTGGATACAAGGAAAATCATTCTCTTGGCAGTACAACAACATGGTGAACAGTTCAAAGCCAAGCTGTATAAGAAAACTGTATATGTAAATTTAAATATCACACAAATGCAAATTATTCACAATCTGGGAAGGGGCAATACCTTTGTCTTGGTGAGAGTGAAGGCAGTATTGCAGCAGGGTTTTCCTTGAAGTAGCAGTATATCTTTATCATCATTTATTTATCCTTTGTAGACCAGGTTAATCCCATTACGCTAGTAGCCTCTTTACAGAGGAGACCCAAAGTGGTATTTATATTACTAGGGGAAATTTAGCCATGGCATCAGGGAACTTCCTCTACTTGTCTTTGTTGCAAATAGGACCTATTTTTAAGGGGCACTTTCTGTTTCCATTCCAGGCAGCCTGGTAAAACAGTGAGGCAGATAGAGAGAGAAGATGATGGTGGAATGGTGAAAGAAATAGAGGAGAAAGCAAATATCAAGACCTTAGAATGTGTGCAGGATTCTGAGGAAATGTTTTCAAAGAAACGTGTTTGATGGAAAGGGTCAGCAAATGATGGATGTATAATTATAACCCTCCAGTCAGGTGGGTTGCAGGATGATTTACTTCAAGAAATGGTGGTGCAGAGTGAGCCAGAAAATGAAGGAGATGTTTCTTGGGGGGGTGCCTTATGGAGAAAATACAAAAGGAGGATATAGAGACGATCATTAAGAATAGTGGCAAGATGGAAAAGAAAAATACGCAGAGAAAGTAAAAAGGTAGACATGGAGACAGAAGAAAATTAATAACAGAAGTAGGTGGTTTGGATTCAAAGTAAAGAAGACAAATGGACAGGTATGAAGTGTGGGACAATTTAATAGCTCCTTTGGATGTAAAAGCACATGAGGTAAGAGCATTTATTCTTATTAAGAAAGAAACATTTTGTGACGTACTTGAAACTGATTTTTAACAAATGAAGAAAGATTACAAACAGAGAAACTATGAGGAGGAAAGCATCTGGAATTTGGGAAATGAGAGATGATCTGGAATAGCTATAGTCTGCAGAATTATGGTAAAAATATTGCATTACCATCAGCAAAAAAACAGCAAGATTAACCACTGCAGATTTAAAATAGAATTACAACATTATATACTTATCCTAACTTAAAGAAAGGGAAAGTTATTTCATCAGATTTTAGACTCTGTAGTGATAAATATGAATATTATAACAGGAGACATGAATTGTGATTTAAGAGGAAAGCATAAAAAGAAAGGAAATGATGTAAAAAAAAATATGTCAGAAGTTATAAGATGTCATAAGTTAAAGCTCTGGGACGAAAATTCATGGACTTACAAAAGGTGTATGTATACAACTGAAATAGCTCATTTTATAGTATCAGAAGGTATAGTTATAAGAGAAGGGGAGGGAATTGAAACAGGATTTTATAATTATCTTGCAATATCGCTAGAGATAAATGAAAACAAGGAATATATAAAAATAGGCAAAGGAATAAAAAAGGATAAATGAGAAAGCATGGAATGAAGAAGGGAATATATTCATAACACAGTTATGAAAAGATCACATTACTATGAGAATATTTTATAAAATGATGTCTGAATGGTCTATGATATTGAAGGAAAATATATATATTTTTTTACACTGACAATATAATGTTAGAAAAATAAACAAATAAAAATATAAAATAACATACAATGCACTGAAAGATTTAGAACATAATGATATAAAGTACTTAGACAAAGAAGGAGTTATATGAAATAAATCATAAAAAATATAACTGTTGTATAAACAAAGATGCTTCTTTTTCCTTGTAAAAATTATCGATTTGATTAAGCAGATTTGTAAAGGAAGATGGTAGTATAATGACAGAAATAAAACATGTTAAAATGAGAAATAGAAAGAACTCAAGGAAAAGATCATGAATAGTGTTAGTATAATATGTACAAGCAATGGTTAAACAAAAAAGTAGTGAAAAAAACATGGAAAGTAAAAAAAAAAAAAGTTAACAGAAAAAGAGAATAAAGACTTGGAAAAGGATATTTCTTTAATGAGCTAGATACAGTATTAGGACAAGTAAATACAGATTTGGCTGCAGGACTAGACAGAATAGGGTATGAAATTAATACAAATTTAAGGGACTGACAAAAAAAAATTTTTTTAAAGATTTTGAATGAATAGTTAAATCAAGATTTTGTATGCATAAAGAAATATTTACTGGAATACTTGAAGAAAAATTCCACGTTCTCTTATAGTTTAACTCAACTCTACCCTTACAACATGATTGCAGTACTATGTAGGTACCTGAAACATGCTTGTACTTTAAAACTTTCATTTCCTCACTTTGGTATCAAACGAACTAAACTAATGAGTAAAAAGATCACACAGAAAAAACAATTGGTAAAAAACACAAGAAAAATTAAGCAAAGCTAGACTTTCAACTGTGTGATAGACTTTCAACTGTGTGATACCTTAAACCTCTTGTATAAGAGGCAATATGGGATATATGCAAATTACCCTTAAAGTATATTAGGTGTTTCAGCTAAATGGCAATTCTGAATGTCGATGTCTTTTTCTTTTACTTTCAATTTTATGTCTTTTTTGGACAATTTCAGGCCAATAAAGCCAAACCCCTCTACAAGCAAAGCCCTCTACAAGACTAAAGGGGTTTGGATTTATTGGCCTGAAATTGTCCTTAAAAATACTTAAAGTGAAATTAAAAGAAAAAGTCATGGCTATTCAATATTGCCATTTAGCTGAAACATTTGATAGCCTTAAAGGGTAATTTGCATATATCCCCTTATTGCGTGGTATCAAACGAAGGGAAAGACCACCCACTTTTTTTTAAGCTCAACTTCTCACACAAGTTGCAGAGGAATTTGTCTGCACTTGCAGGACATACCACAGACGCACACAAATCTGTAGTCAGGAGCTCACACTGCTGTAAACAAGACAGGTATGAAACTGTTTTCTATTGTCTTTATTGCAGAGAGGAAGACAACTTACACCGATTCACAGCTGATTCCAATGCAGCCATGCCTTTCATAGCAAAAGAGAGCAATTAGATCAGTCAGTGGTTCAAAGGCAGCTGCCGCCTCTTTTGACAAATTTACATAAGCAGCATCACAGTACTGAAATGGTAAGCTTTAAATGTTTATTGTTTATACTACTTTACATTTTAAGATTACTTGATTGTAGTATCAAAGATGTCTGTGACTCAGAGAAAAGTCAAAAAATATTTTTTCTTGTAATTCTTATAATGTATCAGCACATTTACCAAGTGTAGGGGAAGGGGCTGTCAATTCATCCTGAATTACAAAAAGATACTTTGAACAAAGACCAGCAATTGTTTTGGTTGCAGCTGTATAATTCCTTCATATACTGTAAAAAAAAAAAAAAAAAAAGCACCAAGACACACAAATGACAGCCATTCAAGAAATAAATGAAGCAGTCCTGTTACAGACAGTATACAAGATAACAGTGACTGGCACTAATCCCATATGAATGTAATGGAAATACACCACTACTTCCTTATGTCTATCATGACTCATATAAAACAGACTTGAAATAGATTATGGGAAAGAGAAAGGCTCAATGAAAAATAAGATCACGTTGATATGTCAAGCACCATTGACAGCCATTTTGCAGAAAACATTAAAATTCTATAAGAAGCAGTCAGAGTGATTTTGAGATGTTAAAATAACAAAAAATAGATAGTGTATTTTTTTTAATTCTAAGGTGGAGTTTTCCTTTAAATTCACATGGAAGAAGAAAGAACACCATTAAAAACTGGAGACTGATCGTATCGAATAATACTGATAAGATCTTTATGAAAAGAGTGCAAAACAGATTTGAAACTAAAATGGAAAATATTATGGAAGATAGTATGTAAAGGGGAAGGTTTGTCAAGAATTATTGATAGAGAAACTGTGGATGATATTATGTATAGAAAAGAAGTGAAAATCATGATAGGAGACCTTAAGATATTTGACACAACTGGACATGAAATCTTATGGGTAATAATGAAAGAATAAGTGAGAAAGTTAGGAAATTATTATTATATGCCGACATACATAAAGTAAAAAACTCCTGTAAATGGCTGGTTAAGCCAAGAGGTACATAGGAAGAGTGGTGTAAGGCAGGGATACCCAGTGAGTTGAGCAAGTGAAATGTGAAATAAATTATAAAATGAAAGAGGCGGGATATATAACACCTAAAGAGCTAAGAATTACAGTTCTGTTAACATATGCAGAGGACATTATAATAATTGCAAAAAACAAAATTTAGATAAAAGTAGTAATAAATTGCACAAACAAGTGTCTAGTCACGATAGGGATGGCTTTAAATAAAGAGAAAAGTAAAATGTTTAGGTGATGTAGTAATGATCTGGGGTATACATTTTACAATTAATTACATTTCTGTGTTGGGTATAAAATTTGGGAATAAAGATGCAAGTAGAATTCAATGGGGAAAAACATAGAAGAAATAAAAACAAACCTGTCTTTTCTGAAGAACCTATAAATTAACATTCAGAAAAAAAGGCTTACTTGATAAATTCAGTAGTGATGAGAAAAATAGCATACTTAGAAAGTGTATTTATGTTGCCAACAGTTTTTGAAAAGGAATTATTGCGGATATTTTTTTTTTCATTTATGTGGGGTTCTACATTAAACCCAGTAAAAACAGGAGTTTTGTATGTAAATAAAGAAGGAGATGGTTTAGGGTTAATTAACCCAGTAATAAATGATGTGTCATTAAATTTGTAAGAAGTGTTAAAGGGGATGAATGAAAAAGGAGAGCTTAGTAGTAAAACTGTATAAATATAAGTTAAATTTTGGGGAATGGTTAAAAAAAAAAAAAAAAAAAAGAGGAATACATAAATGAAGAAATAAAATGTTACCAAAAGAAAATAAGTTTTTATTTCCCACAAAAAATATGATATAGAAAAAGATAGAAAAGTATGGTACAAGAATGTAGTGATGAAACATTACTATGTAAAAATATGGGAACCTCTAACAGATGAAAGAATTAAAGTTGTAAACGTAAGAAGCAAATGGTGTAATCAGAAAGTAAAATGTCAAGAGTTCTTCTGGAGATTGGTAATAGATTAATTGCAGTAAAAGGAAATATGCCATGCAAGAAAAGTGATAGAAGAAGAAACTACTGAGCATGTCTTTTTGAAATGTAAAGGAATAAAAAAGTTGTGGGGAAAACTATGTAATAAAAGTTTTTAAGATATAAAATAAGTGGATAAAATAAACATGATATGATTAAATATGGATATTATAAGAATAGAAGTAAAGAATATGTTAAACCTATAGATAGTTAATTTTATGTTTTATGGGCTCTATGGAATGAAAGAATAAAATGAAATTATGTTTAATGGTAAATAAATTTTGCCAACAATATTAAGTAAAATCAGATGGTGGTTATGAAATAAAGAGTAGAGGTCTAATTGTTGTTGTGTCTTTCGGCTTTTCCCGGTCAGGGGTCGCCACAGCGGAACTCCAGTCCGCTAATGATTGGCAGTAGATTTTTACGTGCCGAGTTGCCGGCCCTGACGTACAACCTTCAAAGAAGGTATACCCATTCACACGTCTCCACACAGAAGACGCTCTAGCTGAGAATCAAACAGGACAACGTCTTACTGTGAGGCGACAACACTACCGCAGCACCACCACCACGTTTGATAAAGAGTAGAGGTCTAGTACTGATGAAAATTTAGTATGATTATGTTAACAGATTAACTAGTTATACATTTGTAAATATGTAAATATTTTGTAAATGAGAGTTATTTTTGTATATAAATAAAAGGACCTCTACTTTTTTTTTTAGAGCATCCATGGGATCTTTTCTACCACCAATTAAAGCAAATTTGACCTCACTTTAATGTTTCATCCAAAGGATGACGCACTCAGGAATGTGGCACCCTCTTATCCTACAGTGCATTCTGCAGTTGATCTACCTGGTGTAGGAATAGAACCCACATCCTTCTGCATCAAAGGCAAGTGTGCTGCCTGTCACACAAGTGACATTGACTGGTAGCTAGATCTCTACATCACATACTACTGGAGGGAAAGGAAAGCATTATGAAAAAGATTATGATATATGGCATAACTCAGAATGGAGGCATCATTGGGTCAAATGGGGCCCTGTGCAGGGGCAGACTCTGTCAAAACATGTTCCATTAAAAGGTACTTACCTGCATCCTTAAGAACAAGTAGCAATGATCACTGAATAAGTGCACATCCAAAATGCAACCATTCCTGGCTAATGAGCTTTTATTGACACAAGAAGGTCGGGTTAGATGACATTCAGCCTTCAATGGACAATGTTAGTGATCATTTCACATGAGCTAGAAATATGTCATCATGCTACTGAGATTTTAAATATAGGCAAGTCAGTGGAAACACTCAAAAAGATAAATCTTGGAGAGGCTGAAGAGGAGGCACACTTCCCACACTCTTCTCAGTAGGGGCTGATGACTAGTGGTAGGTTAAGCCCACCATTGTCAAGGGGCAGCTGTCAACCCACCAGGAACAAGAGGCCATATTTTAAGTAACATTTACAAGAAGATATCCTGATTTACTCTCTAGCACCCAATTTCTTTATCCTCTCCCAAATAGTCTTACAGAGGCCAAGGATCATAGAATAAACATTCCTGTGGTTCACTCCACTGGCAAAACAAACACAAAATATGCCCAAAATCACTGAGGAACTGATGTAGACTCAAGTTTGCCAGTGCCCTCTGCAGGTGGTTGGGTTGAAATATCACCGAAGCAATACTTTCTTCTGTACTCTTTTCCCAGACAACACAGGCAGTACCAGTGTTTTTCCTAATACTTGCAAAGCTTTTGAGTTTTATACATAAATATAGCAACTTTCTTGCAATGACTATTAAGAATGTGGCCTAGATACATTTTGTATTGTTGTTATGATTTGGAAATATGTAGAACAGGGGCAAAGCATGCCCTCCTACTCTGACGTACTGATCAGAAAAGTAAACTCCTCTCACACCCCCACATACAACAGTAAGAGAAATTTCTGATGTGCTAAAATTGGAAATACCATAACTGGCAATCCCTATAGTCAGCCGCTACAGAAAACCTTAAAAGTCAGATCTCACCTTTACAACCACCTGTCCTCCCAGTATTGACTATAGTGCCCATTTTCAAAAGTAATATTCTTTCAAGCTTTTAACACAAGTACAAGACACACGTTTTTCTTAAAAAAATAATGACAGAGTGCAGAAATAATTGTTCAGAATCAAGGATAAAAACACAGTTTTTGTGAATGCCTGCAGCATGACCATAATCCTGTTCATGAGATCAGCTAACGTAGCAGGATTTTACCTCCTGGAAAAATGTAATGCTTCTACTAATACTGCAGTTTTTCCTATAGGACAGGACGAGGGGCATACTGGGGATGAATTCGGTGAAGTGGGGGAAAAAGGGTGTTTATTATTAAATATAAATACATACATTTAATGTAAAAAGCCATATACCCAAAAGTCAGAAGGCTATAGAAAAGTAGAGGAACAAGTGACCTGGCACTTTCAAGTGCACAAAACATTACAGATACAAAATGTCCTGCCCCTGATATTTGGGAGTCTGTAGGCTTTCAGGGACCAGTTCATGGTACAGAGTTTTGCACTGACCTAGCCCTGACCTCTCTCTTTCTTACAGTAACATTCTAACACAGATTTTTTTTCTTTTCAACCAAAGGAAGAGCTTAAAAACAGCCGAAGAGCAATTTTGTCACACATTCTGAATTCTGTATACTAATCACGCTTCAGTGTGCTGATTCTTGGATATTTTTGTTCTGTTCTCTGCAAAAATGTTTTGCTTTGTCAGCTGTCAAAAACTGTGGGACGTGCCAGGATATCTAGTGTAGCACTGTTTACCCAGAGCTATGCTGCTGACTTATCCAAACAAATGTAATCAGCAGACTGACAACGGCTCGCACTGCAGAAGCGTGTGCTCCATGTGCTGCACTACAGCAGGGGAAAAAAGCAATATCACGATGCTCATACGGCTATGCAGCCCCCACCAATCAATCTGCAGCCCCCACCAATCAATCTCCAGCCAAGTCATACTGCTATCCTCCCTCACACTGGGTAATCTTAAGATTAGTCATCCTGCTAGCAATACTACTCACCCACCCCCCACCTCATCAATCTCCAGTTAAATCATCCAGCTAGCAATATCACTGTAGAATTGTCTTCTCGTTTTCTGAAATCAATGACAAGGTAGAAAGAATAGTTTTCACTACATACTATGACCTAAATATACCAACGTGATTTAAATATCGACTGTAGAAAAGACTGTACCTCAACATGGCTGTGTGTGTCAATTTGGCTGCATTCTTTTAATGCTTGGGTATTATTCATTACATTAAGTACTTTTCTGCTAGCCATTGTTGAAGACTTTTGGACAAATTAATAATAAAATACAGTCTCACCATTTCACGAAGAATTAGAGCTACCTTGACTCTACACACAGTGATTAAAAGAAAAAATATCTGATCAGTGTAAATTCTTAAGAAAGGTCAAAAGACAACTTGAAACTATTTCTGTTAAGCAATATTCATATAGTGTCTGCACGTTATGCAAAGATGTGGCAGATTTAAGATGGAATTTGAAAACAGCCTTGACAATACTGAACAAATGGATATGATCAGAACAGCTTAAACTGAATGCATAAAATTGTATCGTGTTATATTTAGAATATAAATTTCAGAAAGAGTACAGGACTAGGTGGGAAGTTGCAGCGGCAGCAATGAAAGAGCAAAGCATCAGGGGAAGTCATACTGGATATCATGAATAGAAGCATGCAAGTAATATGAGAAAACACCTAACAGGACTGCTGACGTAATGGAAAGTACATGATAAAGCATAAGCACTACAAAAGAGGATGTTTTACTTTTTCCTCCTGTACACAGAGAAGTGACCCCAGTTCTGGAAAGGATATCTCTAAAAGGACAAAATTAGGATAATTAACACTCGACTGAGGTGTGCAGTGGAAGTTATATAAAAAGATGGAAACAGAGATAAATACAACAGAACTATATTCTTTGTAACATAACAAAAACTGACACTTTAGGAAAATGCAGAATGTATACCCTGATATAAATATCTGGGGCCAATAATGGGCACAATCTTATATTTCCACACACACATTAGTGCAATAACAGACATTTTCTGAACCACCTAAAGCTGTGACACAAGCTAAGAAAAGTATTACCAGAAAACTTATTCAAAGCTATAAATAAAAATAGCCAATATTGAAATTGGAATGTGCCTTTCTTTTCATTTGTAATTCCTAGAATATCAAAGTATACTTCAATCTAAAGAGAATGTCTTGCTGCAAGTGAGATCATAGTATTGCTGCTACTAATGATCCTTTCTTTTTTTATGCTTGATATAGAGATGATATCTAGAGATACCCATTACTCCTGCAGTTTGTTACCTCCACCATCTTGTTACAAAATGCAGCGTGAAGCATCTCTGATGGTCAGAGCTCATCTTCCCTTCATGGTTAAACTGGTCAAAGTCAAAGTAAACTTTATTGTCGATCATTACATTGCTTTGGTCTCAGTGCAAGACATAACAATGAACACATAGTTTGAGTGACAGTAAGACTAATGCACATACAGTAATACTTAAAATATTAACACAATAAATCACAATTGGACAGGAAGACATTATAGCAATAACCCACGCCTGGGTGTGGGTAATGCGGGATTTAACCACAATTGGTGTGGTTTGGTCCCGAGGGCGAATAAAAGACAGTGGAAAACAGTTTCAAACCTCTGTCTTGTTTACAGCACCCTGAGCTCCTGACTACAAATTTCTCTGTCTGTCGTTCATCATGCAGGTGTAGACAAATTCCTCTGCAGCTTATGTGAGAAGTGAAACTTAAAAAAAAAGTTAGTGGTCTTCCCCTTCCTTTGATACCAAAGTGAGGAAATGAAAGTTTTATGAATTTAGCAGGTATTAAGTTACCTACACAGTACTGGAATCATATTGTAGGAAGAAAAGCAAGCTAAGAGTTGAGAAAGTGTAGGAGAAAGTTGAGTTTTCCTTTACCCAATTACTGAAGCCAGTTATCTTTTCTTTGCATTTAGGCAGTATTTCAAGGTGAAAGAAGGATAGCCGAGGTGGTGCAGCGGTTAGCATCGTCACCTCACAGCAAGAAGTTATCCCATTCGATTCTCGGCTGGAGCACCCTCTGTGTGGAGTCTGCATGTTCTTCCCGCAGTCGTATGACATTTAAAGACATGCAGGTAGGTGCGTGTGTGAATGGGTGTGCCTTATTTGAAGGATGGCTGTCGGGCTGGCAACCCGGCACCGTAAAATCCACTGCCAATCATTAGCAGACCGGAGTTCCGCTGTGGCAACCCCTAACCGGGAAAAGCCGAAAGACTTCTTTTCAAGGTGAAGGAAGGATTCCAGACAAGACTAGTGTCTCACCTGCATTTGTAACATGCCTGGAAAGTTCTGACATGTCTCCATGCATACCCCAGAAGTATCTACACTAAGTCATTCACTCCCACCTGTACAACCACTGTATTATACTAGTATTAGTCAAGAAATTGGGTCCTTAATGCCCTTGTCATGTCAGAAATTCTGGAATCTGAAAGACAGCTCACTAAAACCCAGTCCTTATCTAGCCTTTTGCGTGGCAAGTCATATGCTTGACAATAGTCACCCATCACAAAAACAAATTTTATTCTGTTATGGTTTAGATATTAATTTTGGAGTATTTTTACTCAGGCAACTCTTTATGGGACATATGCATGAAGTGGAAAATTGGCCCGATTTTTCACAAGACGTAATTTCTTATTTCTAGGAAGCTTTGTTTTACATTTGCATTGTTTTACAGCCTCAGCGCAAGACCTCTTAATACAGTTATAGAAGCATCATGCTAGAAATGTATGAAGATCTCGGGTAGGAGGGAAGCCACCCAATTACTTGGGTATTTACACCTCATACAGATGAAATTAGAAGGGTTGTCACCTTTCCACATGCCCAAAGTCAGACATTTTTTGTGGAAACATGAGATTTTGCAAGACAACTCCATGCAGCCAGTGTAAAGGACTGGACATCACTTGTCAAAATAAGAGCTTATTGTTTTAGCATTTGACTTGCTTATGCCGTTCTATGTAATATTTCAGCATTTTAAATACACAATTGTTTTATATAATTATTAAAGGAAGACTATGAAATGTTTTTCTCAAAAATCTCAGGACATTTGACTTTTTTTTTCAATTTTTTTTTTTTCTGCAGGACATAGGAGACTAAATTGGTACTGTCCTACACAAATAGAGACACGTGGTAATCCTAATGATTAGTGTTATGATTATGATTAACTGTAAACAAAAGGCAGTTTGTAAGGGGTCTTAGCAGACCTAGTGCTAAAAGGCTGGCAACAGTGGTGAAACTAGCAGGCTGACTTTTCATCTCATCTTGTGTTTAGAATAGTAAAGAAAAGTCAAAGGAGAGAAACTTCCCAGTCTGATCATCTAAAGCTGAGCATTTAAGATAACATTGGCAGGTGCTACCAAAGACAACTTACAATAAGTGAAGCAACTCAAGGGTCCCAGAGTTTAAAAGACCAATATGGACTGACCCAGTCAGCACTCTGTGTTCAGGCTCTAAGGAATACAGTTGAGGGCAAATGCATCCGAATAGCTTACGGGAAGAGTATTCAAAAAATGATACTTTTATGTTTACCCACAACATCCGATAAATAAGGAAAGTGAGAGAATTATATAAAGTATCATAAGGGGTGGACTGGACAACAGAAAACATTACATTTAAGAATACAACTATAGCAGGGTAGGAGAATGGGAAAATTTTCAGACATTTAGCTCTGTAACTGACTGTTCTGGAACTACTTAAAGCAAAAACAAGTCCTGAACTAGCACGACCATCACTCATCGCATAAGGGAGAGACCAGAGTTTAATACCAAGAATTAGACCACTTAAATGGCAAAATGCAGTGCAATTATTTACTGGAATTACTAATATAGGGTTAATGGCATTGGATAAAGCAAATACGGATTGTTAAAATATACTTAACAGATGAAGAAATGAAAAACATTTAACTTTGATGGTGTATGCAGGGACATCCTTCCTGTTGACACTCTTCTTTTAACCAATCACCGCACCCCATCAGGATTCTCTTTTGTATGCTGCTGTATCTTTTTCCACTAGATGCACTGGAAATGTTTTTCAGTGTTGCACAAAGTAATTCTCTGTGAAATAATGTATTAAACCTTGGTGTCTCCTGTCTATAGTACACTATTACCTCTGATTAGCCACTATCTGCACTCAACTTAGCATGCAACCTTAACTTGTGTTTTTATGGTGAACAAAGCAAAAGTATTTAGTTTTATTTATTTATTATTTGCTTACCGGGAAAGTCTGACTTGGAACTAAGCCAATTTTCAGCGGAGGCCCGGGGAGAAACATTCTAGATGCATGTTTTTGTACTGTGGGAGGAAACCTACATGAATACGGAGGACAGACTCCACACAGAAGGCACCCCAGCAGAGAATCGAACCGGTGAACCTCTTGCTGTAAAGCGACAATGCTACAACTGCGCCATCCAAAAATAGTTTTAATTTTGAGTAAAATTGAGTTTAAAAATAATTTAGGAACATATAATTCCATTTTCTGTTACGTGATATAATTTCCTTCAGTGCCTCTTTGCTTAGACTATAATCTGAATCATACACTAATGGCAGGTGTTGGATATTGAGAGGACACAAGACCTAGATGCTGAGGACCTTGTTGTGTATTAACCAGATTAATGAAATGGACTATACTCGCCTTACCCAAAGGAGAACTTTGAGGGGTAGGTGTCCTGGGATGAACACTCCATCTACAATCCCCAGCTAAAAAGATTTCAAGCCTGCATAAACTAATGCACTTCTGGTGACTGTCTGCTGGGTGAGGAAAATAAACTTATATTTTCTTGTCTGTGAGTGATAAAGCTACTTTCTATTTTACCTGCTCCATTTTGTTTTCTGTTTTAAGAAATCTGCTTAGCCTGATGTTTTTATTCTATGTAAGAGAGAGACTTAAAATTTGCTAATCTGCACATTTCATGTTTCTTTCATTGGTTAAATTGTTTGAGTGATACTATACAAAGTGAATTTCTGGGCCATTGTCTTTATCTGAAAATATTTTAAGCCTGCATAAAACTAAAACACTGTGGGTGATTCCCTGGTAGTTTTTCACTCTCACACTCCTTCGTTTATCTGCTTTTTAAACCTGGTAATTTTAAACTGCCCACCCTTACTATAAATTCAGCTTTAAAAAGCTCCTTTTCTACACTGCTGTTGATGTCTTCATTTATTTATTTGCCTTTCCTTGTGCTTAAATTGAAAAAAGTGTGTTTTGCCTCTCGTCTGTTCTACTGATTTACTTGCTCTGAATTCATTATCTAACTGTTGGATAAAGTAGTGCATTTTTACACTTTAGCAAGCACTTTTTTTTTTTTTTTTTTTTACATCAAGAGGTCCATGGATTTTCCATCTAGTGCACTGGAAGGCATCCTGGTCTGTTTAGGTTGGGGAAACTTGGATTTCTACATGTACTTTTACTGGCTGGAGGGTTTATTACTCAGCTTATCTTGTTTTTAGTGCCTTTATAAATTCTGTACAATTGAGCGGCACTTGGCTCATTTATACAAAGTGAAGACTTTTATTGAATAATCACACTTTTATAAGCTGTTTAAAGTACACTGCTGTATCCGTATCCAAGTTTGTTTGTGTTATCATTCCACTCTGGACACTCCTTTACTGTGCTTTTACATTAGGACTGGAATTATTCATCTTGTGGTAATAGGTGTTGACCTGGTCTGTCTGAGCTTAGAAACACACAAAAGGGCTCTTAAGTATCTTTTGCACTTCTCGTATATACTGCAACTGTACTCTTTTTTTTTTTTTTTTTTTTTTTGAAACTGCTAAAATGTATTGTCTGCTACTGCATTAAGTAGTTAATTGCACTGTATTACATTGTGTTTGTTAGTTATATGGCTGTTGTAGGTAGTTTGTGTGGTTCTGTTATACTTGGGCTCCAAACCAGCAATAAGGTGTTTTCGCACCCTTGTGGCAGAAGTGTGCTGATGTAACCTGTCTGGGATGGGGACTGCTGGTAGAAGGCTTATTGTGTGCTTTTCTGATTGGTAGTTAGATGAAAACTTGTTTCTCTTTGCTCGTACTTAAGCCTTGGGTTTGCATGGTGCTTCTCTTCGTGCAGTGTCAGTTAACAGTGCCCTTGTATAGATACAAAAGCTTAGAAACCCAATTTTCCCTAAACAACTCTCAGTGAAACACTTACAAATTTTTCTGCTGCTCTAGGAGCAACTCAGTTGCACACTGAGCAGTGTTGTCTTATCAATCAACCTTAGCCTACACAAAGTAGAGGTGCCTCTTGTAGTCTTGGCGCTAAGAGCACAGTCCAAATGAACCCTTTCATTCCCTAAAACATACAATAAGAGCCTGCTATCATTGACGGGCAGATCCACATCATCTCTTTGGCCAGCCTGATAGACATGGGCATCCTAAGGAAATGTAACAACTGTCTCATGTATATGGACAACCACTTACTCCTTAAAACAAATACGTTATGTGAGAGATGCAGTTACATTATGAAATTGGAGGCAAGCCTCTCACATAAGGACAAACTGAATGCCAAACAGGTTGTCAGTGCACACAGACTTCCCACACTAAATAAGAACACAACACAAACCCACATATGTGGAGGTACTCACTAGTAACTTACTAAAAGAGGCCTTCCAAAAGGAAACCACTTAACACACATAATGCAAAAAAAAACATATTACATGATACACACCAGGCTTGATAAGGAGCAGATTATGGTTAGCTGCCTGTCATGTGCTAGGATCTGTCAAGTCACTCGAGCACAAGTGCCAGCATGACTTTCATAGTTAACATGGAGGTGAATGACTTGAGATGTACCTCACTGGACTATAAAGTCAGACATGACTGAGCTCTCAGATTGTGTGTCACAGACAGGTATAAGCCCAGCCTTAAGCAGCATTCTACCTTCCTCAAGCATACCACCATATTACAAACAAAAAATGATAGATTATAACAATTGGTTTAGCTTCTGGTGTGGTCCAAGGGGATCAAATATCTGTCAGCCTGAAAAGACATGGTCAACAGGACATGCTGCTTTGCCAGAGATGGTCTATACCCCTCTCTTCTAGGCTTTTGGATACTGTCAAAGGCATTAGCCACCCCTATTGTGTCTTTTTTAGGCAGTGTCAAAATAGCCAACCTCCTAGCATAACAAAATCCTCTCTAGATAAAAAGTCAAAGTACTGCTGCTTAATGCCAACAGTCTAAAGAAGAAACTGCATTTCCTAGAAACACCCCTCACTTTGGAAGATGCTGATGTCTGTGCAGTCACAGAGACATGATTCAAAGGTGCAGAAAGCACCCCGGTTGTGCAGGGCTACAATGCCTTCCATATGTTCAGACCACAAACTGAGCAGGAAAGAACCAAAGAAGGTACATCCATCTTCATTAAGGATAAGTACACCTCAAGACTGGTCAAACAGTACAACTCTCTTGAGCTACTCCATGTCCAATTAACTATAGGCAAAGCCCCCTACCACATCATAGCTAGCTACAAGTCCCCCGCCATGAAACAGGAAAAGCATACCACATACCTGGACTTATTGGAGTCACTTGCCATACAGCCCAACACCTTAGTCATGGGTGGCTTCAATTATCCTACCATCTACTGGTAAACATATAAGACCACAGACATGCTGGATCAGAGGTTCTTGGACTTTGTCAATGCAAACCCACATGAGGCTCAAAATGTCCTGAACATAGTAACATAGTACTCATTAACATGGGAGAGTATTGCGCCCCCCCCCCCATGCTATGTCCTCCCTGGTATGATAGGACCATAAATGAGTATCATTTTAAGTAATAAGACCAGGTATCTAATCAAGCTCAAAAATGCTTAAGAATTTCTCTAAGACAAATTACCTCCTACTAAGTGATGGTATAAGAAGTTTCAAAGGCCCCTCGAATGCAGATAACAAGGACTTCTATGCAGATGTGTATACCAATACCCTGTATAACCACTTAAGGTGTTGTACAGAATCCGCTGTACCTTACCAGATTAAAACCAGGTCTTGCCAAGATAAAAAAAAGTCACCCAGTGGACCCCTAGTATAAACAAGTTATACAACATGAGAAAGAAACTAATGTCCAAGAACAAGAGGGAACTGGCTCAGCAGAAGAAATCCCTCTCTAGCTTAAACAAGCAAATCAGAGATCTTGTCAAGTCTTCCAAAACTAACCATGAAGTAAAAATAGTCTCCCTAGCCAAGGATATTCACAAGGCATTCTTTAATTACATCCAAAATTTAAAAAAGTATATCCAGCTATGCGCTGAACTGGTTGTGGATGGCGTGAAGATATATGAAGGCTGCCAGCCGAGCCAGATAGAAGTTTGTAGATAATTTTGTCATTTGTAAATATTAATATAAGCCACAGGTTTGTTCTCTAAAATGGAAGAAAAATATGTGTTAAATGGTGAACATCAAAAATGTAACAGTGCACTCTGCTGGAAGAAAGCGGATAAGTCAAGCCTTGTATAAATGTTTCATCTCAGACTCGGAGCCGTGATGCCTAAACCAGCAGATTCTATTGTTTTGAGACCAAAGTTAGATAGATTTTACATATACAATGTCTTTAATTACTGTGGTTTCCTGACCAGGTGCAAGATCAAAGCAATGTAAATGCAGAGTTTATTTTAGCCTGGGAAACCTGAGAATTGTTAAGAATGATGCAATCTAAAATGAGTCAGCAGGATGTGTTAAGGAGAGAGACTGAGCATTTTTGCATTTGTCTTCAGAACATCCAACATCACCAGCACTGCTTTGCTCTATACATAAGTTTATTTTAGAACTGTGTTTGCTCCTAGAAATAGCTAGGAAATAGGAAGATTAGACTAGTTTTCTGTACTGATGCCAGAACTTTTCTACTGTATTTTAAGCATTATTCTGTGATCTCTGAACTCTTGACTAGCACTATGTAGTAAGAAATACTGTCTTGTATTTTTTTTATTAATTATTAAATGTTTTTAAACCTTTCAACTCTGGCTGTTTTATGTAGAGATGATTTAAGCTTTAGAGTGCATTGCATGTATATAGTGATATTGTCCAAGCCACTTCAAACAAGCCTTGCTGTTCATCACATTTACCATTTGGATAATGATATTGCACAGTAATAATTGGACACCCTTTGATAAGGACGTTATTAGTAGCGGATATTAATGGTTGGTGGCATTACTACCTTATAGCCTGGCACAAAGGGGCATAGCTGGAGAACCTGTGCCAGCCTTCCCCAGGAGTCTCAGTGTGTATGTATACAACTCATCTTAAAAAGTGTGTGTGTGTGTGTGTGTGTGTGTGTGTGCACTACTTTGGCAGGGACACGAAGCACTGGTTGGACAGAGGGTGCTGGAGGTTTAGCTTGACCACTAGGCTGAGATCTGGACTGTATAGCTGTGCCAGTGGGAAGTCTTATTGAGGATCTGACAGAGAAAGGGAGAAACCAGCCTCAGACTGTCTGTGATCTCTGTGTGCTCTTAAGGGAAATTGTACTTTACTGTGTGTATTTGTTATCCTTCCCAATGTGGATGCCCCTCACTGGTGTTAATGGTGAAGATTGAGGTCCTTGACTGCTGGGCCACTGCATGGGAGTCGCGTATTAATTGGTGGCAGTGGTGGGATATCCACACCACATATTAATAGGTTGGCACATACTAATTGGCTTGTAGTGGTGTGGATAGTGAATTTCTGTAGCTTGTGTACAGTGATCACTGAAGGTGTTTTTGTGCTCTAAATCAGCCATGCAGTGAATATTCAGAGGTCAGATCACAACTGTTTTACTTCTTTTGTTAGCTTAGCCAGGGAGAGCAGGCAAGCATGTCAGCAGGGGAGTATGGCAAGCTGTCAAGGAGCCAGTTGTCTGAGATGTGCCAGGCTAAGGGACTGGTGCATGGAAACCTGACTAAGGCAGACATGACTGCAGCTTTGGTCACAGTGGCATCAGAAAACAGCAACCAGGAGGACAACCAGACTGACCGTGGAGATGTACAACACTCAGGGAATGGACAATGCAACCTTTGTGCAGACGACTTAAAAATCCATCTGGAACTAAAGAGACTGGAGTTGGAGACCAGGCATTTGGAAATGGAAGCTGTGGAAAAGGAGCGGCAGAGGCAGCACGAAAAGAAGATGCTGACTCTTCGCCAGAGTCATGGAGGTAATGAGGAAGGGAGAAACAGGACCCCAGAAGCACAAAAGGAGGATAATGTTCATAGTTTCATTCATATGTACTATGTAAACGGTATGATGTTGACCAAAGGCTCTGGGTACGGTTCTTGACCCCCTTACTCCATGGTAAAGCTGTAACTATTTTGTCCAAAATATCTGAACATGATTGCTTTAATTATACTGCTATTAAGAATTGTTTGTTAGAATTATTTAAGCTAACACCTGAAACTTGTAGGAAAAGGTTTCATGAGCACAGACGCAAGGCAGATGAAAGTGTGTGCGAATATGTTGCTGAACTTAGCACTTATTTTCATAGGTGGGTGAGTGGATGTTAGGTCACTACTTTTGAAGGGCTGGCAGATCTTTTGGTGAGGGAACAAGCCCTTAGCCCTTTGCCTGGGAACATGAGGATCTGGTTAGCTGATAGACCATGTGTTACTTCAGAGGAGTTGGGGAAGAAGGGAGACCTATACCTAGCAAGCAGGGCATCCCTGCACAAGAAAGGGACTCTCAGTACTCCTCATGGGCCTAAAGGAACCCATGGTGGGCAGCCCAGACTGCCCCAATAGAATCTGCCAGTGACAGAAGAAGCCACTAGTCCAGGTACATGTCCAGAACCTAGGGTTAAATGTTCTGAATGCAACTAGTGGGGCCATGTGGCATACAGATGTCCACGGAGGAAAGGTGGGGAGCAAAAGGTGAGAGCCCATAAGTGGGTTAAGACAAAATGCCAATACTAGGCTGTCTTGAGACAACAGGGGTACCAAACTACCATCATGCAGCTGTCCTGATAGGGAAGAATTTTGATGAGGTAGTACCATGTGTTTAAGTAGTTACACGCATCCAGGCTTTGAGACAAACATGTGGGACTGGTAGCCTGGGGTAGACCCAAACAGACCACATACTTGCACCCAGAACTGGTGAGGTGGTTACTTCAGGAAGGGAGCCACTCTGTAGCAGTGAGACTGAAGGTGAGCCACAGCTGCTTGTGGGTGATGATGTTCCCTTGGACAGAGTGACTGCAAAAGTAGAGGTGACTAGTAGTACCCAGGCAGACAGTAAGGCACCACTGTCAGAGGATGCTAGACTTCTTGTGGAAGGGGCACTGGGAAGGGTTACAAAGAGTTGAGCCAAACTCAGCTCTCAGACCCTTCACTGCAAAGCCTGAGGCAGGTAGCTAGTGAGGTGCCAGATTCTCAAGGGAAGGGGGAATCTGTATACTGGCACAAAGGGTTACTGTATAGAGAGTGGACCCCTGAGGGAGGGCTTGTAGGTGAGTGGATACGGCAGTTGGTAGTGCCTAGACCCTACCATCTGGCGCTTCTAGTCATAGCCCATGATATTCCCTTTCCAGGTCATATGGGCATAAAACGTACAAAGATGTATTATGCAGAACTTCTACTGGCCTGGAATTTCCAGAGATGTAAAAGGGTACTGCAGGACCTGTGAGCAGGGCCAAAAGGTAGGCAAGGGAGGAGACAAGATGAGAGGTCTTTTGATGCCTTTGCATGTGATTGAGGAGCCATTTCAGAGGGTAGCTATGGATATTGTGGGGCCTCAGAGTACCCCAAGTTCCACAGGGAAAAAGTATATCCTAGTGGTACTAGATTATGCTACAAGATACCCTGAGGCAGTGACAATGTCCTCTATTGAGGAAGAAAAGGTGGCAAATGTTTTGTTAGAGATTTTCAGCAGGGTAGGTTTCCCAAAAGAAATACTGACCGACAGGTGTCAATTTCATGTCAGACCCACTGGCTTGTCTGTGAAAGTACTGTGGGGTGAAGCACCTGAAAACCACCCCCTACCATCCCCAGACTAATGGTCTTGTTGAGAGGTTAAACTCTACACTCAATTCCATGCTACGGGCATTTGTGGACCAGTTTAAGAGGGAGTGGGACAAATATTTGCCCCATCTGTTTGCTTAGAGTGGTACCCCAGAAATCCACAGGTTTTTCACCCTTTGAGTTGTTGTATGGGAACAGGGTGAGGGGATCTCTAGATTTAATTTGTGATGAGTGGGAAGGCGAGTATGAACCTTGCAAGTAGTTTGTTGTGGCACATGTCCCAAACCTCAGGCTAAGGCTCAGAGAACTCATGGGTTTGGCCCACAAGAACCTGGCAGAAGCCCAACAACAGGAAAAAGGTATGGTATGACAGGAATGCTCAAGCTAGAGAGAGAGTATGCTGTAGGGCAGCAAGTAATGGTTCTCATTCCTGTCAGACACAAAAAGCTGCAAGCAGCTTGGAAGGGACCTTACAAGGTGGTAAGAAAGGTAAGTGATGTTAACTACATGGTGGAACTACTAGGCAGGGGCACAAAGTGTACCATGTTAACATGATAAAACCTTACCATGATAGGGAGGCCCTTGTGCCGAGTATTTGCAGTGTCTTGCAGGAAGAGTCTGAGGGAGATCTGGTGACTGATCTCAGTGAGGCTCAGACTGACACCACAGTGGAAGGGGTAGCAATGTCCCAGCAGCTATCTCCTACACAGGTTTGAAAAATCCGAGCAGTGTTACAGGAGTTTGGGGACATGTTCACTGGGAAATCAGGGTGCACCCACCTGCTGGAGCACCAGGTGGATACAGGACTCCAAAGGCCTATTAGGCAGGCCCTTACCGGGTGCCTGAGAGAGTCAAACAGACTGAGGGAGGAGATACTGGAAATGTTGGAACTAGGGGTGATTCAAGAGTCCAACAGTCCTTGGCTTCCCCAGTGGTTCTAGGTCCAAAGAAGGATGACAGCACCAGGTTCTGTGTGGACTACAGGAAATTAAATAGTCACAGAGTCACATGCTTACCCCGTGCCTAGAACAGATGAGGCCCTAGAGCAGCTGGGTGGGGCCAAGTATTTTACAACCATTGATCTTACCAAGGGCGATTGGCAGGTGCCCTTGACTCTCAGTGCTAGAGAGAAGTCAGTCTTTGTAAACTCATACAAGCCAAAAGGAGTCACAAAGATGCCCTTTGGGATGAAAAATGCCTCAGTGACTTTCCAGAGGCTGGTAGATCACATCCTAGCAGGAGCAGGAGGGTTTGCCCTTGCTTACCTAGATGATATTGCCATCTACAGCCATTCCTGGCAAGAGCACCTTCAGCATGTCAGGGAGGTGCTGGGCAGACTACAGAGGGCAGGGTTGACCATTAAGCTCAGCAAATGTTAGGTGGGTATGGCAAAGGTCACCTACCTGGGACAGAGTGGGGAGTAGTAAGATCAGACGAGAAGCTGCCAAAGTGGAAGCCATTCAGGCATGGCCTGCACCCATTACCAAAAAGCAGGTGAGGGCATTCTTAGAGACAGCAGGGTACTACAGAAAGTCTGTCCCCAGTTATAGTACCATAGCTGCTCCCCTCACAGACCAGACAAG
The DNA here is from genome assembly GCF_019279795.1 of Protopterus annectens. NCBI lineage: Eukaryota > Metazoa > Chordata > Ceratodontiformes > Protopteridae > Protopterus > Protopterus annectens. The sequence continues at coordinate 1,288,269,980 of NC_056737.1, forward strand.
GAAAAACAAGCCAGATATGATAGTGTGGACCCCAGCATGTGAGCAGGTATTCCAGAAGCTTAAAGAAGCTTTGGGAGGACCCCCTGTGTTAGCCATTCCAGATTACAGTAAAGAATTTGTTGTGCAGGTGGATGCCTTGAGCCATGGGGTGGGGGCTGTACTTAGCCAGATTTCTTCAGAGGGAGAAGACCACGCAGTGGTTTATCTCAGTCATAGGCTCCAACCCAGGGAGGAATGTTATGCAGCTGTAGAAATGGAACATCTAGCCATAGTGTGGAAAATTCAGAAACTTCAGCCTAATCTGTATGGAAGTAAATTCACTGTAGTGACAGATCACAATATCCTAACATGGTTAAACAGAGCCAGCCAGCAAAATGCCAAGTTGCTAAGATAGAGCCTAGGGTTGCAAGCATATGATATGTCAGTGCAGCACCACAGTGGAAGTAGCAATGCCAATGCAGATGGGCTCTCAAGACAGGAAATTGGGTAAGGTATACTCAGATAGACCTAACCCTCTCAAGCAACATTTCTCAAGGGTCACTTGAAATAATAGCTTGAGTTCTCTGGGGGGGGGGGGTATGTGAAGGCTGCAGCCTGGCCAGATAGAATTTTGTAGATAATTCAGTCATTTGTAAATATTAATATAAGCCACAGGCTTGTTCTCTTAAATGGAAGAAAATGGTGTTAAATGGTGAATGTCAAAAATGTAATAGTGCACTCTGCTGGATGATAGCTGATAAGTCAAGCCTTGTATAAATGTTTCATCTCAAACTCGGAACAGTGATGTCTAAACCAGCAGATTCTTACTGTTTTGAGACCAGTTAATTGATAGATTTTACATATACAAGGTCTTTAATTTTCTGTGGTTTCCTGACCAGGTGCCAGATCAAAGCAATGTAAATGCAGTTTCTGTTAGCCTGGGAAACCTGAGAATTGTTAAGAATGATGTAAATCTAAAATGAGTCAGCAGGATGTGTTATCAATTTAAGGACAGAAGACTCTGAGCATTTTTGCATTTGTCTTCACATCCAACATCACCAGCACTGCTTTACTCTCTATACAAGTTTGTTTGAGAACTGTGTTTGCTATTAGAAATAGCTAGGAAATAGGAAGATTAGCCTAGGTGTTTTCTGTATTGATATCAGAACTTTTCTACTGTATTATTTTAAACATTTCTCTGTGATCTCTGAACTCTTGACTAGCACTGTGCAGTAAGATGTATTGTCTTGTTTTTTATTATTTATTATTATTTTTAAACCTTTCAACTGTGGCTGTTTTATGTAAAGATAATTTAAGCTCTAGAGTACATTGCATGTATATAGTGATACTGTCCAAGCCACTTCAAATAAGCCTTGCTGTTCGTCACACTTACCATTTGGATAATAATATTGCACAGTAATAATTGGACACCCTTTGATAAGGGCCTTATCAGTAGCTGATATTAGTGGTTGGTGGAGGTGATTACTACCTTATAGCCTGGCAGGAAGGGGCATAGCTGGAAAACCTGTGCCAGCCTTCCCCAGGAGTGTTGGTATGTTTGTATATAACTCATATCTAAAAGTGTGTGTGTGTGTGTGTGTGTGTGTGTGTGTGTGTGTGTGTGTGTGTGTGTGTGTGTGTGTGTGAGCTACTTGGGCAGGGACACCAAGCACTGGTTGGACAGAGAGGGTACTGAAGGTTTTAGCTTGACCACTAGGCTGAGATCTGGACCCTATAGCTGTGCCAGTGGGGAGTCTTATTGGGGATCTGGCAGAGAAAGGGAGAAACCAGCCCCAGACTGACCACAATCTCTGTGTGCTCTTAAGGGAAATTGTACTTTACTGTATGTGCATTTGTTGCCTTCCCAATGTGGACGCCCCTCACTGGTGTTAGTGATGAGGACTGAGGCTCCTTGATTGCTGGGCCAGTGCACGGGCATCACATATGACACCACCCGTACTCAACCAGAGGTAATAGCCAACCTGCTAGCTGACCAAGTTGGAGAAAACTTCACCCTCTTGTCCCCTCCAGTCATCCCCAAAGTATACCTGCCACCATTCCTCAGCCTATTATCTCAAGAGACTAGGTCATCTTGGCACTCTCCAAGGCCAAAAACACAGCATCAGTGGGACTAGACAACAACCCAGGTTGCCTTTTAAAAAACTTAAAACATGACCTAGCAGACCCACTTGGATCCCTATTTAACCACAGCCTGTGAATTGGCTATGCTCTGGTAGAATGGAAGACCATAACAGTAATTCCTCTGCACAATGGGGGACCATCAACCAGCCCTGGGAATTATAAGCCCATAAGTTTGGCTAGCCTCATCTGCAAGGCCATAGAAAGAATCACGATGGATCTTATATCAACAACATAGGTAATCTCCATATTCTGGACCCAACCCAGTTCAGATTCAAAGGCAGATCATGTCTGTAAAACATGATTGACTATGAGAAAGTCACCAAGGTCCTGGATGAGGGAAATACAGGGTATGCCACCTATCCTGACCTAGCCAGGAATTTGACACACTCCTCCATTCCCTACTCAGGTATTATAAACACTCCTAAGTAACCAAATGTCTCACTGACAGAACACATACTGTCAAAAGGGGGTGACTTCACCTCTAGCAAAAGACCAATCAGCAATGGCATACCACATAGTTTTGTGCTGGGCCCCTTACTGTTTAGAATTTATTTCTCAGAAGTCCAGAGAAATTTGGACAGCCTGTGGCCAACCAAGTTCACTGAGGACTGCAAACTGGGAATGTTCATTGACTTCCCAAACTATGTTAATATACTGCAGACAGGGATAACGGAGACAAATTATTGCTGCCAAAGTCACAGGTTAAAGCTAGGCTTATAAGGGCTCTAGTGCCATTAGCCTAGTAACTTTCTTGGGACCCTATGAACCTATGAAATACAGATAGGAGATACCTGTGTATGTGGGGGAATGGTACTGATGAAAGTAGGGTCACTCAAGGTGGATGGCAAGCCCTCGTACCATCCCCCAACTGCACGTCTAATTCCTGGGGCTTCAAGGCCATGTACAATGAGCAGCAGAGATAAAGTGAAATTTCTCAGATGGCTGCCTTGGGATGGCCACACCTCAGCTTTGCTCTTACCCCATTGGTGTCTAGAGCTGCAGTAGTGTTGCTGACTCGATAGCTGGCAGATGCAGAACAGAAAAAAAATGTTCACATCAGTGTGCAGTTGTTTGTGCTATGTTTTTCCTCTTGTGCTGCACTATAAATGGTTCTCCCCATTTGTATGTACTGCATTAGCAAATATAAAATCAAACTGGTTTGAACCTCTGTAAACTATTCAGAATTTCCATAAGAATGAGCATAGCATTTGAAAAATACTAGAGTACCAAATGCTAGATTAAATATTCACTTTATTCAGCATCTATATTTTAGCACCAGTTTTAGTTTTGCGATTTTCTAATTATTTTAATAAACTAATATCAGAAAATGAAAACTCTGGCTATGCTCTGTAACTAAAGTCTCTCGTCACCGAATGGCTCATTTAAGCAATGATCCATGACAGGGTCAGTTAAGGTGAGCCTTGAACCAAACATTCTGACCAGAACAGAATAAATCCTACCATGATGAACCCCCCCATTCCATAGATTATTGCTATCACGCCACTGAAGGGGTTGATGTAATGGTTAAGGTGTTTACCTCACAAAGTACAAGGTTTGATTCTTACTTTTGAAGGAAACTTGTGCAGCTTAAAATGACCCACAAGGATAGCTAGCCAAGTACTTACCTATGAACCTATGATGCTATGCACTGGTGGTGTGATTAGCAAGCCTTTGAAATGCCAACCAGTAACTGGCAGATCATCTCTTTTTAAGTATTTCATACTAAAATACAATATCTGTAGAAATGTAATACTATGTGCATCAGGTTCTGAAGTTGATTGGAAATTACATTCCAAATGCAGAACATGGCTTCCTGTCACATCTGTGGATAGTGGTGTAATACATGCTTTGAAACATAAAAGGTTAACTTTTGGTAGCCTTTTTCAGAATATCTACAAAGTCAGTTTATTTTCCTACTCCTCCTAAAAAAAATGCTTTATTGTTAAAGTTGCAGTGAGGAACGTTACACTATACCTTCCCACCAGGACACTCTGTCGGATGAATAAAATTTGGCTTAGTTAACAAAATCCATAGTATAATATATTATAGCAAAGATGGCATTACTGTGGGATTTACTCCAAAATAGCAAGGTTCACTCTTGAAATCATGTAGTCTAACAAGTAGAGAGTTGATTGTAGTATTGCCCCAATCCCTACAAAGCATTACTTCTAAAAGAAATCAAGTTTCCTAGTTAGACAACAGTAATTGCTGCCACAGATGCAAGCATGCTTTGCATTATAAAAGTCAGAGTGGAGACCCTGCATTGTTTTCTTCCAGTCTATTACAGCGATTTTTACTCACTGTGACGAAGTGTCAGAGCATCTGCAGCTTCCGTTTCTTATCAAGCTGCATTGAAAACTCTGCTACTAATACTTCAGTGCTTCCTTTTTACAATGTGCAAAGCACCAGGCAGAAGTTTCTGAAACATGTTGGCAATTACATATGTTATGATCACTCCAAAGAATGATATGGATATCTGTTGGCCCAGATGCAACATATTTAATTATGTCTGCATTTTCTTTTATGAGCATTTAAATACAATTCATGCATACTCATTTGAAATGCCCTTGCAGCTAAGACCTACCCCCAAATATGGATTGCTGGTGACAATTAGATAGGTGCCTGATGAATGCCCGAGGACTATAACTGTGACCTTTGGCACCATATAACTGGAAGTACAAACTGAGAAATATACATTAACTCAGTATCTCTGAATTCACCCTACGCCAAGACACCATACCTCAGAGCTAGGAAAGAGGTATGGAGGTGACACACTCCTCCATGTTGGGGATGGAGGGGAGCCTTATGACTGAAAAGTTAAATAGTAAGTTTTCAAATTTATTGTTCTTTAAACCAAATCATTATTTTGCAAAGTGTCAGGATTTGCACTACTGCATCTTGCACTTCTGATACTGAACCTGATTACACCATAAGTTACTAACAAGCTTTAGCAACATTAGTGGAACAGTTTTACTTCCAAGGATGTTTATATAATGGTGGAAGTAAGGAGTCAGATCTGTAAATTTTATAGCAGTTTTTACACCTCTCATCTGTAAGGGGTCAACTATATCTTTCTTCTAATAATTTGAAATACCCCTAGACCAGGTGGACACATTTACAATGCTAATAACAAAATAGGCGATTAGGAAAATGCAAGCTTATTAATTTTGGGTTTAATCCATTACACTCTGACAAAGACAGACACTGTTTGGAAAGTTTAGCTACTCATTTCTATATAAAAAGACTGAATGCACATTATGAGAAGAGGACCATTATGGGGGAAGTAAACAGACAATGAGTGCAGATAGCAGGGTTAATGGATATTCAAAGCAAAACATCTTATTAAGTGCTTCAGCATGTTTTAGGATCACAAATGAACTGGCTAAACATCAAGCTGAAAACAGTACCACTTCTGAGACTTAATTTCAGTTAATAGATGATTGGCACTGTTAAAATGACCCCCCCCTCCCACCACCACATGTGCAAAATTGGGGAAAAAGGGGTTGTCAATGAATGGATGGATACTAACTTGGGTGCTGAAAAATGTAAGGCTAGATTTACTATCAATGCGTTTCCTTCTTAAAAACTTGTACTCACATTCTTACAGGCTTTTTACTTTTGTTTGGAGAAAGTAAGTTAGTGTTCATGAATATCTCTCATTATGGACATCCCAGCAGAAGAAGTTCAAGTGAAGTGAAAGAGGAAGAATACAGAGTATGGCAAGCCTAAAACATTCTAGGTCATTCTATGTGGTAATTAGGTTCCACGTACCTAAAGGTAAGGACAATCCACAGACTATATTTAAATTGTTTTATGAATGATCTGAAAGAGAACATTCTTTTTACAGGTTTGATTGTTTTACTCTTGATCATTCAAAACAAGTCCCAGTATAAAGATAAAAATATCTCAGGATAATTAATAAGAAGCCAGACTAAGGTGAATTCAACTCCTGTGTGCATGCTGGTGTAGTATATGCAGAATAAAAATAGCAGAGACACTGTTGTATATATTAATGACAGCTCAGAAATTATGAAAATGTACAGTTTAAAAGCCAGGCTTCCTAGTTGGAGCTCTGGCTTTCTACAAACACAAATTAAAAAAAAGATACTGAGCCACTGACACCTGTTTACAGAAGCTTCCTAAGCTTGCTGAAAGAAGGGCATATGTGAAAGTACTTCCCTCAGCATGACACAAGCTTCAAATATTCACTTTAAAGGAATACAGATAGCAAGTTTTTTTCTTTGCTTCTTTATGCCCGATTCCCACCACCCACCCCTTCATTTAATTTTTCCTCATCACGTCTTGATGAACTCAGAACTCAAAATAGAAGCCATGGATCTCATGTGTGGAGTAGTATTCCACTTTCCAGGAAATAATCAAAGAAAGACAAAAGTGCAGGTGTAATTAAATGCAGTTTATGTTCTTAACACAGTGGACACCTACTTTTAAATTTATGTGTATTGTTCCTAGTCAACCACTGTAGCTAGATAGCACGTGCATACAAGTACTGAGCACATGCAAGAACAGTGCCATTTTGTACAGTCAGCCAGAGTGAATGCAGTCATAAATTAAGATACACATGCGAGTGTGTTTGAAGTAACAAGTGAATCAGTTAGCCAAAATACTTGTTTCAGTTACAGTTCCTGACATGTTTTCATAAATAATATCTGAACTGCTCTTAGTATATTAAACACATCAGTACTGCTGTTGGTCTTGTTTAATATTTGAACTTAATCTATTCATCTTCATAGTTAATGACCAACTGTGGACTTGCATCAGACTTGTTCATGTTTATCATGTATAAGTGTCATTTCTTATTTACCATTCTTAAGTATGCTGATTCTTATAATACTTTCATGACATTTATATCCCACCATTCTTCTTCTTTCGGCTTTTCCCGGTTAGGGGTTGCCACAGTGGATCATCTGTCTGCTCATGATTGGCAGTGGAGTTTTACGGTGTCGAGTTGCCAGCCCAGCACCCAACCTTCCACAGAAGGCACACACTCACACCTAGGGCCAATTCAGAGTGCCCAATCCACCTACTGCATGTCTTTGGGATGTGGGAGGAAACCCACGCAACCACAGGGAGGACATGCAGACTCTGCACAGAAGGCACCCCAGCCGAGAATCAAACCAGAGAATCTCTTGCTGTGAGGCAGCAATGCTAACCGCTGCACCACTGTGGCCACCCCACATTTATATCCCACCATACTAGCTCTTTATTACATCTGGTTCAGCTTCTTACTGAATAAATTTGTGTAGATATATATTTATTTAGTGGCTTCTTAGCTGTTAAATTATTACATTTGTTTTTATAAGTAGTCATACTTTCTTTTACAGCTGTGTGTCCTAGCATGTATACATAAGAGTTTGCATTAACTGTTTATATCAATTGTGTCTGTCTTGCTCATGATGTCACTTTCTTTGCATATATTACAATACTTTTGTAGTAATTTATTTTATTTCCTTTTAAAACCATTAAATCTATACTAATATATACATATATATATATATATATATATATATATATATATATATACACATACTCAATAATGCTTTGAAGCACTTGTATTTTGGTGAAAATATGTGCTTGTCACTTTAAGAGCCTTTTGGTTTAAGTCCCATACTGCTTTGCTTCAAGTGCTAGTCACTCTCTGTAATCAAGTACTTTCATTTTTGGCCGTTTACGAATTTGCAAATAACTCTAATGGACTCTAATAACATATTTTTTTGATTGTAATACCTCGAGATGGATTAAAAACATTTTACCAGCTTGTGGCTTTGGTGGGAAAGCAGAGGACTGTAAGTGAAGCTTTTAGAGTTCTAGAATAAGCCATGAGCTTGGAGAGCAGATTTTTACTTTTAGTTTCTTGTAATTCATTTAAAATTACTACGACCCACTGCACCACAGAAAAGTGCCCCAAACAACATTTTTAATATGCATACACTCTTTTAAACTATTAGCACATAATTTACAAAAAAACAAACATTTTTTTTTAAAGTTATATCATTTTATATTTCCTAGACCATTCACACTAGAGTCAAACATAGTATAGCATTGTATCATTAAACTATTAAAGCCTGAAAGCGTGTATGGTAATTCCATATGTTAAGACATGGCAAGTTAGTAGTACTTGTTCTAGATATTAAAGCAGTTCTTTGATATTTGTCTTAATTCATATGTTTAATATTGCATTAGTATAAATAATAAAAGGCATTTACCTTGTTATTCATACCAGAGTCAAAAGCAGTACAGCATTGCATTATTAAACTATTAAAGCCTGAAAGCATGTATTTCATATGTTAGACATAGCAAGTTAGTAATACTTCATCTAGTTATTAAAGCAGTTCTTTGACAGTTGTCTTATTTTAGATGCTTAATACTGCATTAGTATAAATAATAAAAGTACAATAAATATCTTGAACCCATACACCGCTTTATAGTCTCTTGAACCCATACACCGCTTTATAGTCTCTTTTGAATGTATGAGACAAACAGCATGGTGCCAGAATGAGATCCGAAGTTGAACCAACACACAAGCCATGAGGCACACAGTTAAAAGTGGAGGAATATATCAGAGTGAACTTGTAAACAGGTCAGCAATTATTTAAAGGTACTTAAATTAATTTAAATGATTTTTCAATCGCCAAATGTGTGGCAAAACATTCAAAACATTTGAAATTAGAGAGATAAACTAAATGTCTGAAATTGTGACATACTGATAAAAGTATTCAAAATAAATACAAAAGTGTTCAAAATAATTTCCAAAGTGTTAAAATGTATGAAAAGGCTAAAACAATACATCTTTGCAATGTACTACCTTTTTGCATTAATTAAAGCTATTTGAAGTGTCCAAAGTTTTTGGAATGTTCGCAGTGGCAAAGGGAAGCCTTTTCAAAGCAATTTTTGTGCATTTGAGGATAATTAAAAGTACCTGGTCTATGATTATGTTTAAACATATTTTGTTGTTATGACACAGGGATTATGCAGACCTGATCTGCTGGTGTTTGATAATATTGCCGAGAATTGGCGAGTGTTTGAGCAAGAATATCATGTTTTCATATAGGCTGCTTTTTCTCATAAAGATGCACATACAAAAGCAGTCATACTTTTCAATTTAGCAGGCTCAGAAGCCAATGAGAGGAAAGCTCATTTGTGTATGCACCTGCCATATATGCAGGGGAGGGGGAGAACCGCCATATTGTGATACAGACTGAAATGCAGGAAGACTGAGTGTTTAAAACATAAAATTTAGAGAAATGTGTAACCCTCAAATGAATATTACAATGGAAAGGTACATATTTTACACAAGAAATCAAAAGCCTGGCGAAACTATAGCAGTATATATTACTGACTTGAGAAATAAAGCTAAAACATGCAGATTTGGTGATTTGCGAGAGGAGTTGATAAAGGACAGAATTGTGTGTGGTGTTAATAATGGTGCAGTGAGAAAGATTTTGCTTCGAGATAGTGATTTAACACTGTGAAAAGCCATAGAGATTTGTCAAATATATGAGCTTACAGAGAAGCACACAAATATGCTTATGTATGGGAAAACATGCTCGCAATGTCTACCAGTACAAACGTTAATAGTATACAACAAAGCTTAGATTAAAAAAAAGAGAGATACAAGCTGAAGGGTGAGGCAGTACCCAATTTCGACCATGAACTGAATGGGGCCAGAGCACCAAATCTTATTAACTGCTGTAGTTGTGGAGGCAATCATGAATGAGAAAAATGCTTAGCTTTTAGTCAGCAGTGTCATAAATGTAAAAAGTGGAATCATTTCAAAAGGCTTTGCAAGTCTAAAGTGGCACATAAAGTTTATTAAAAGAGAGCACCCAAAGATGCAAGTAGATCTGATAGAAAGCTGTGAGCAAAATTTCTATCTTGATGGTGTCTCTGTAATTGATGAAACTGTTAATATAACAGTTGGCAGCAAAGGGTGAAATATTTTGTAGTGTATATATTAATGGAAAGCCTGTAGAGCTTAAAGTAGATACTGGGTCCAAATGCAATGTTATAGCAGCACAAACTTTTGCCAGTGTAAAAGCTGGCGATAAACTTCAAATCAGCTAAGTGTACAAAACGTGTTGCTTATGGTGGCGGAGATTCAAACTGATGGTGCAGTAGTTCTCACAGGCCATTCTGCTGAGAACAGCTAGGACTTGCAGTTCTATGTATTCAAAAGACACGTGTAATCATTGTTAGGCCTCACAGACAGTTTGAAAATGGGACTAATTTCAATTAATAAGGATGTCTACCATACAAGTCTGAACCACCACAACAGTTTTACACAGAATATTTTTTGTGAATATGCTGATATTTTCAAAGATGGGCTTGGCAAACTACCAGTCACATATTCCATGAAGTTAAACCATGAAGTAAGCCCTGTTGTTAGACCAGCCAGGAAGGCTCCAGTAGCAATGTAGAGCAAAGTAGAAACAGCACTAGACAAAATGGTGAATTTAGGCGTGATAACTCTAATAAAAGAACCAACTGAATGGGTATCCGCCATGGTCATAGCTCATAAGAAAAGCTCAGATAATATTCTAATATGTATTAATCCAAGAGACTTAGCAGCTCTTTTGCCGAATGCCACTGTTTTTTCAGTCTTAGACGCAAAAAAGTTCATTTTGGCAAATTTCGCTGGATCACAAATTTTCATTGTTAACTACTTTCAGTACACCATTTGGAAGGTACAGATTTTCTTAAGAATGCTATTTGGGATAAATTCTGCCAGTGAAGCATTTCAACATGCAATGGAACAAATTGTTTCAAGTTATCCATGTGCTATCATAGTAGACAGTATTATTGTAGGGGGCAGTGGTGAAGATGAACATGATAGATACCCAAAGCAAATTCTAGATCATGCACATGAAGTCAATCTTAAAACCGAATCCTCAGAAATTTATATTCAAGCTGAAAGAAGTTACTTATGTGGGTCATTTGTTTACTAGCTCTGACTTACCACCAGATCCACCTAAGCAGGCAGAAATCCTTGAGATGCCAATTCCAGAAAATGTCACATCTTTGCAACATTTTGTAGGTATGGTCAATTATTTAGGAAATTTCATCTCAGACCCGAGTGAGCTTTCAGCACCATTACTTGAGTTGACATGCAAAAATGTTAATTGGTCCTGGTTAAAACACCAAAGTGCATTTGATGTTCTGAAACAGAAAATTGACAGTCCAACCACATTGAGATATTATAATGTTCACAAATGAGTAACTCTTTCTGCTTCTAAGTATGGTCTTGATGTAGCATGTCTTCAAGAGGGCATACGAGTAGCCTATGCATCCAAAACTTAAACCCACACTGAGATGCAGTATGCGCAAATTGAAAGAGCTTTTGGCAGCTGTGTTCTCAGTTTCATGATTATATTTATGGCAAATCTGTTCAAACAGACTGATCACCAACCTCTGGTAACCATTCTGAAAAAGCCAATACATTCAGTCCCAGCATGCTTCCAACACATGTTAAAGTACAATTTTAATACGGTTATACTGTTTATACAAAAGGCAAATCTCTCTACCTTGCAGATGTTTTCTCAAGAGCACCTAGGCAAACAACAGAACAGCATGACAATGAGAAGGCAGACCTTGAAGTCATGGAAGTCAAACATTTTTCCTCATTACGTCTTGATGAACTCAGAAATCACACAGCTTTAGACCCTGTTCTTCAGAAGCTGAAACATTACATCAGTGAAGTATGGCTAGTGTGACAAACAGGTTTACCACTTGACATACAGAAGTATTTTCCTTACAGACATGAGTTTCTGATCGAAGATGGAATCATGAAAAGGTCTTAAAGTGGTAATTCCTTCAGCATTACAACAGGACTATATCCAGATTTTGCATGATGATCACCCAGATACTGATTCTACCAAAAGAAAGGCAAGAGGCATAGTATTTTGGCCTTCTATGTTAAAAGGATATAGAGAAGGAAACTAGCATGTTCTATTTGCAATAGTACTAAACTGCACCAACAAAAAGAACCACTTCAACTAAACCAGATTGTTGAACTACCATGGTCGATGGTTGCTACTGATATTTTCGAATGGAATGGTCAACATTACTTAGGGTTAGTAGACTCATTTGAATTGGCTTGAAATTGACCGCCTTCCCAATCTAATGTCTTGCACTGTTCACTACAAAATTGAAGAGACATTTTTCCGTTCATGGTGGTCCACACAAAGTGAAACTGTGCACCATTGTCAGATACAAGTCAGCAGTTCATGTAATTTGTTGAGTCTTGGGGCTTTGTCCATATTACTAGTAGTCCTGAGTATGCACAGTCCAATGGATTAGCTGAGCGTGCAGTTCAACGTGTGAAATCCAAGACAGATACCAGATACCAATGTTTTTCTTAACCTACTCAAACTCAGAAACATTCGAGATAACTTTCTTGGTTCACCTGCACAGAGACTAATTTCTACACAGACAAGAACAACCTTACCTATCAGTAAACGACTGTTGATTCAAAATGCAGAGAACAGGGTAGTTAGGACTCACAAAATGTGTACTAAGATAAATCTAGCAAACCTCTTAGACCATTAAGACAATGAGAGAGAAGGATGCAAACATCTAAAGAAAATGACAGTGGGAATTATCAAAATTATTTGTGAAGAAACAAGATCTTATATTGTACAGTGCAAAGGAATGGATTTCAGAAGGAATTTAAGATGTATACTTCCAGTCGTCAAACCAGTGAAGCAGCAGATATCCTGTGTCAAAGACTAATTCTCAGAGTGACCCTACACTTGTTCAGAGGACAGTGCACTTTCCTCAAATAATCCTGATGTAATCTCCAAAGTTCCTATTGAGAAGGATTCTCAGGAGACCATGCCTGTTGCTAAGCCCAGTCAAAGCTTTTATGTGACCAGACTTAGTACAATTTCCAGACCCAATCAAAAGTACACAGCGACTTGGACTTGAGTTCTGATTTGTTGATAATATTGAAGTGATATCTAGCATGTAGATTGTCTTGTTTTCTGATTGCATATCGAATAAATCAAAGAGTGAGGATGTAGATCATTGTGTATATTTGTTCCTAGCCAGCCACTGTAGCTAGATAGCATGTGCATACACGTACTGAGCACGTGCAAGAACAGTGCCATTTTGTACAGTCAGCCAGAGTGAATGAAGTCATGAATGGAGATGCACATGTGAGTATGTTTGAAGTAATGAGTGAATCAGTTAGCGTAAATACTTGTTTCAGTTACAGTTCCTGACATGTTTATGTACAGTAAATATCCTGAACACAAAACGCTTCATCTTCTCTTTTGAGCGCATGAGACAAGCGACACATTGTATCCTATATTATACTGTACCAATGGAGCTTTCTTTAGGACAATAAATTGCAGGCAGACAAGGGGCACAAAACTGGAGAGATGTAATAGAGAAAACCAAACAGTAATTTGCAAAGATCATGTAGAACACAGTAGTTATTTGCAAAAAACATGGAAAAGAACAAACATGTACAAGACATTCTTTGTCAACTGCTTACACAAGGGTTCTACACCCAATCAGACTTCCCCAGTTAACAAATAAAAGTAAATAACTGAAATAAATACTTGCACCTGATGTTCTCATATCTGACAATGATCCACAATGTACAAGTCTGGAATTCATAAGATTTGTCAATTACTGAGAATCATACCTCTCAAATGTTCAGATGTTTACAGAATGTCTAGATTTTTGCCTCATATTTTTTGCCTATTTCCTCATAAAATTTGTGGTTTTCTGACAAACCATTGAGGACTGAAATAAATAAATGACAGACATTTGAGTTTCAGACTTCATATCCTACAGAAAATGCATGCTAACAAACAACCTTTTATTCTAGCAATTTTAAGGTTATCGAGCAATATTTAAAAATTGACCTTATTTTTGGGCCTTTGTCTCACCATTACTTTTGGCTTGTCTGGATTCTTTTTGTACTAAGAGGTTGAGAGCTATGCTGGGAATTCACCTAACTCTAGTATATACTATTCGCAGTTCAAAGAGTAAATGGAGATATTTATGCAAGCAGTAGCTAATGAGATACCAGGATATTTTTTTTTTGTGTATACTGACAGGTACCCATAGCTCATCATTCTGGTGTCCAGACCTTTTTTGGGCCTGGTTTCTTTAGTTAAGTGACTTGCCAGCTAATAATAGAAAAGGCAATGAATTATTTACAAAATAACACCAAGATTGTTAATCTACAATGGCCTACAGCAGAACAATTAATCAGTATTTGTCACTTAATATTCATGTTTATGTTCATATTTTCATAACAGAGAGACTTGCATCCTATTGAGGGGTATTGTATGAAATGTCATGGTAGAAACAGGAAAATTCATTGTCAGTGCCCATTTGCATTACGCTATACTAGAGATATTGCCAATTGCTAATAATTATAAAAATAAGCAACATTTTCATATGTAAGCAATACCTTCAAAAAATAAAACGCCTTACAAACAATCACATGGCATCTCATGAAATCTTAGACATTGAAGAAAACTGTCATTGATATTTGTTACTGTAAGTCACTTATTGACAGATATTCATGGTTATTTATACTGTTAATTATATAATTAAGTATACATTTTCATATTTTGTAGATACCTCAACAAACATGTACTCATGGAATTTCTTGCTGTTGTGTGAAAGCTTATGCCAGGTTAACAAAAGTGTTCTAACTATCTTAGTCTAACTTGTGTAGTTTCCAGGATATGACCATTTTAAAAGTTCAGCAAACATACAGTTATGGGTTTGTGTACATAATACAGTATTTACAGAAAGAGTATGACTGCTCCGACTATTTGTCACTGCAAAGAATACTTCATACTGATAATATTGCTATTTGTACAGTTTTAATAACTTTTCTTGTTCACAAAATGTACAACTTATGCTTTTTAAGTTGAATTTTCAGAAACTGCTCTGAAATACAATCTGTGTAGGTTGCTAAGAGGTGTGCCATTCACTCCACATAGGTGTTTGTGAGATAACAAAACTGCGGGAATAGACTGAAGTATGAAAGCTTTGATTCAGCACATGAAAAAGGTGAAGTGATGAACTTTGTTTAAAAAAAAAAAAGAAAATTGAAGGAGAGGGATTATACACAAGGGGTGAAATACAGAATACAGACAAGGAGTGCTGTGACACTTATTTATGCATACTTATTTCAGATAAACTTTATATGGGGAATCACAGAAGTAAGCGAAAGAAAGATGACCAGTGCCCCTAGCACGTGGTGCCAGAATGAAAAGGTAACCAATTACTTTTCATTAAAAACTGGTAAGATCTCAAATGAAATACTGCGCACAGTTCTGGAGGCCTTATATCTGCAAACTAGTTATATGATTCTTACCTCAAAACTGTACAGATTTTCGCAGAAAGTGTCCAGATTTACGAGTCATATTTTTGGTCTGTTTTTCAGAATATTGTGGTTTTCTGGCAAGTTAGTGACAAATCACTAAAGACTGAAGTTAGAAAATAAAGACAGACATTTGAGTTTGACTTCTTACCCTTCAGAAAATTCATGCCAATACAAAACCTGTTTTTCTATCAATTTTCTAAGTTTGTAAGAGCAATATTTAAAAATTGTCCCTATTTTGGGCCTTTGTCCCAATTTTACTAATGGCTTTGTCCAGATATTTTGCTCTAAGAAGTTGAGAGGTACAGCTTCATAATGTTCAGAGCACGGCTAATAAGATGGTAGCTCTGTGCAGTGTGTTTTACATGGAAAAGTTTACATAACTTAGCATACATGCACCAGGAAAGAGAGGTGGTAATAACAAACATATCTGATATCTGAAAAGAGGCGATCACAAACAGATGACAGTTGTGAATTCGTGGAACACCCTTCCACAAAAAGTGATGGGAACTCATGTTGGTGTGGGACAAAAAATAATATTCTGAGCAACTGAATTAAAGTAATTACAAAGACAACTGCTCCTGGGGCAAGAGTAGAAAATTGGCAATGAACATGGTAAGCGAGACAAAACAGCCCTTCTTTTCTATCATAACCTGTATTTTTCATGTAATGCAAGGACCAAGATTCTACAAATGTCTTGCCTGTGCAATACAGTTCTGCTGTACTGTCATCTCACAGTCAACACCAACCCAACAGTTATAATCCAGGCGAGACCAGTATCGTTGAACCAATCAGCTGGTGTATGGCTAAAGCTGATGGTGTGTGTGTGTGTGTGTGTGTGTGTGTGTGTGTGTGTGTGTGTGTGTGTGTGTGTGTGTGTGTGTGTCTTGACTTAGTGCAGTGAAATGTGACATAAAATTAAAATTGAGCCAGTTTTAACAGCACATTACATTTTTGTAAGTATCCTTTCCCAGGTAATGGAACTGACTAAATATAATGAACATTTCCGTACTCCTATCTCTTTTAAGTTTACAAGCACCTTTTACCACAAAGGCCATTAGTCATAGTCATTGGTGCTGTGGAGCAGCTTGCACTGCATCGAGAAGGTAAGGTTCATCTGCTCCATAATTTAGTGACTCATAGGTCTGCACAGTTTCTTTTCAGCAGCATCGCATGGAGGTCAATTCTGCAGGACTTTTAATTGCTCAGTTAGAATAGTACTGCACTGTCTCTCGAGTGTCCTGAAGCACATGCAATGAGGCAGGGCAGGACTTATCAGACAACACCAAAGGCACACACACAGAGTCTATGGTTCTGTACATTAGTGCCCTTGGTATGAAACATGTGATACTATAGTGCCCTTGGTATGAAACATGTGATACTACAGGGCCCAAGTTTTGCCAGTCCTGTCATGTGCCAGTTTCCCTCTCTGACCCCTCACTGAATGCATGTGCCACTCTCCCTTTTATTATGGCACATAATGTGGTAAGGGGAACAATTCCAGGTGGTCTAGTGGCTATTGATCTTTAAACTCCCTCCCCTGGCATAGGAATGTATCCCAGGTGGTCTGCCAGCTCCCAGTCCTGCCCCACCCCCTCCCTGACTACATCCAATCACAATACCTAGCCACAGCAGCAACGGTTATTCACCACACACTCCGGTACTCACAGTAGTATGTGTGCACAGATCCACTCTCACACAATCCCCATAACTGCACGCATGCACGCACGCACACACACACTCGTGCATACCACAAGTGCACCACGGGCATACACACACACACACACACACACACACACACACACACACACACACACACACACACACAGTAGTGCTTTTCTGCTTCAGCAATCTGTGTAGGGTAAGTCTGTTCTGATTCACCCTGTTCAGACTTCCACCATTCAAATATATAGGGGCATGCTAGAAATACTGGCACCTTTTCTGTGATGCTTTGTTGGCACACTTGCACCATATAAAATGGACTTATTGTACATACTACACAACTGTCCTAACAGACCAGTGCACTAGGCTACACAGGCCACTACCACATTTGCATGCAGCTCCAAAACCTTCATTACTTCATGGTACAGAACTGTGATAGGCAGCATTCCTATAAATCTCACTGGGCTTGCGCAGTATGATTTGCATACTAATTTACATATTGTGCAAGTTGACTATGAATCATATATAAAAGTATCACACATATGAGCAAGTGGAATCCAAGATATCAGGCCAGTTTGTAGTTCTCATTTTATGTTCACATATAGCTGCATTACGGAAAAAAAGCTAACAAAAGCAAAGCTGAAAACAGTTCTACTAGCTATGGAAATGATGACATGATATGCAGCATTTTCTTTTTTTTTTTTTATTGCACTTTAGATTACCAGGTTTGTCTGACTGGGTTTAGCCAGAAAACAGTTTTCAGCAGAGGCCTAGGAAGAAAAGCTCCAACATATTATATTAGTAACATTTTTCAAACAGACATTTGGTAATGTACATTAACAATTGCACATCTGCTAAATAGATTATGTTCCTATGAAATAAAGGCAATTACTGCAGTATAAAATATATTCCTCCATGAGCAGATGTTGAACATCAAGTGTTTTGAAGAGGTGTATTAGTGGGTTTGTTAGATAACAAATGTAATTGGTGCTTAAAAATTCAAACAAATGGATACAAGGGAAAAGAACTAGGTAGGGTAGAAAAAGGTGATACTGTATTTGAGAGATGGGGTATAAAGAAGGTTCAGAGATGTATAATTATATACATATGACTATCATAAGGCTTATATTAGAAGTATAAAGGTGAGGGTGAGCAATTGTCACAAAACTATGCATGAGCCTGGGAGATGGTAATAAGCTACTCAGATATTGGTAAAGATTGGTCATGAGGCACAGAATTTTGAAAGAATGTTTTGTCAATATGGCAAGCTAAAGATAACAGAGGCATTTATCCTGGAGATGTACAGTATCAGATCCAGTGATTTGATAGGTGCAGTTTTAGTTGGGCTTTAAATGAGTTTGTATTCTGAATGCATTTCAGTGGTAGTGGATGTGGTTCCATAGCTTAGCTACACAATTAGAATATAGAGATGTAGCTGCATTGTTAGATAATTTGGTTATAGTGATTAGTAATCATTTTCTGCAGCATATCCCCAGTCACTGCGGATGAACAAGCCAGTGCATTTTTTTGTCTCGGTCCCAAGCCCAGACAAATGGGTAGGGTTATGTCAGGAAGAGCATCGGGTGTAAAACATCTGCCAAATGACATATGCAGACAACAATACAGATTTCCACACCGGATCAGTCGAGACCTGGGTTAACAATGACCACTGTCAGTACTGTTAGCCAACAGGGTGTTGGTGGAAATTGGGCTACTGTTGGCCAAAGGAGAAAGAGAAGAAGAGGGGGATGGATGTGGCGAGAGAAAACATGCAGGTGGTTGGTGTGACAAAACAAGATGCAGAGGACAGGAAGAAATGGAAACAAAGGATCCGCTGTGGTGACCCGTAATGGGAAGAACAGGAGGAAGAGGAAGAATTGTTTTCTACAGCATAAAATTTTATTGGGGGGAGTAGTGTTGCATAAAATTTTATTGGGGGGGGGGGAGTAGTGTTGCATTAAGTTAAGGGCTGGGAAATTTTCTGGTTTATAGAAAAAAGTCTGTGTACTGTAAGCCAAGAAAGGGCTAGGTGATGTGGTTGTTCTAACCAGTTTAATTCTCTGAGGGCCAGGCAATGGTGTGCGTCAGCCTTATAGTTTACTTAAATGTGGCTATTTTACTATAACGTTGCCCAAATTCAGACATCTGTGAGACTTGAAGATTAGCGAACATTGGAGCAGCATAGAGGAGTGAAGGCAGTAAAAGTAGAGGCTATACATTTTCTGACCATAGCAATTGAGGTAGATGTTTTTTTTACTCTGTATAAACAGCAGGTATACCAACTTGGAGCTATATCCATACACGTTTATTTTTCTATATTTTGGAAGAACTATGACTTCATGTACAGAAAAATTTTAACATGGGCTTATACAAAAAAAAAAAAAAAAAAAAATAGTACACTGAATTGTTCAGAGTTTTACAGAATGCCCCGATTTTACTTCATTTTTGGACTGTTCTCCATAAAATGTATGGTTTTCTGGGAAATCACTGAGGAATGAAGTCGCTAAATAAATGACAGACATTTGAGCTTTAGATTTCATATCCTTTAGAAAATGCATACTAATGCAAAAAGTGTTATGTAGCAAGTTTCTAAGTTTATAAGATCAATACTTGGAATCTGTCCATAATGTTTGGCCTTTGCAACATAAACCCCCCCCATTTCTGGCCCAGTCCAAAAACTCTTGCACTAAAAGGATGAGAGTTATGGTACAGGACAATGGCATAACACAGGTGCATGAACCTGAAGAAGGTCCAATGCAAGATTTTTTCCCCATCTTAAAAGGCTTTTGTTGAATCCTAATGCCTGATCGCCAATGATGTTTAATGTGCATTGATGGAAGATGTGTTTAAGATGTTGTTTTCCTTTCAGTTTTCGGTTCACATACATAATAGCCCTGCCACCAAATGCTAAAATCATAACGCATCAAGTGGTAGGAAATATTTAACATCACTACATTTCATGAACTCTTGAGACCAGGGTGCTTATGAGAGATTAAATTAGAGTATAATCTATGAATGTTTGGTTTTGTTCCTTCTACCATTTGATTCATTAACTACTCCCTCCAAGATATAGCAAGATGAACGTCTTGTTGTTCTGCTAAACTAGGGAAAGTATTAATATTAGAATGTAGTGAGACACCCAAGCATCCCTGTAGTCTCCCTTAGCTGGCAGTTTAGCACAGAGGACTAAGGCTATGAACTGCTAATGACTTTCAACCTAAAGTCCTTGGCTTGATTCCTTCAAGTCTGCATTCACCTACTGTATGACTGTGCAAGTTACTTAACCAGACGCTGCTCCTAGGCCATCCCTTGAAAGGTGCTTGTTCCTAACTGGTTTTACCCAGTTAAAACAAAAGTTTTAAAAATGTGAACCTGAGCAGGTTTCACTCCCCTATCATAGAGATTTCCCGCTGTATACATTTCTCCATTGTTCGAGTTACTGGATTTTAATCCTGTGCTACCTCTTCTCCTATAGGATGTTACAGTCTCCAGAAAACATTGTCCTTTTTTGTAGAGTTATAACAAAACATTTGCACTTCACATGCATTTGATAAGCACCAAGCTAAAATAATCCATGCTGCTTATTTTAACTTTCTACTTATTCATCCAACATTTACCTGGGTAAATGTGCTTCCTACCTTTGGAAACAATTCTCTCTCTAACAAAGATGTAGGTATGTGTTTACAAAGTTCTGAATTCCCGTCCTTGGCAAATAATGCTGTAACTGAGAAATATGCCTTCATGTTACACTGTGATGTATCTACAAAGAAAATAAAAAAACTCCCAGCTATGTACGATGGCCTATAGTCCAGAAAACCTTCTGATGGTAGTAATCCATGGCCATCTCACACACACACACACACACACACACACACACACACACACACACACACACACACACACACACACACACACACACACACTTCACTCATTTAATATTCACTCTTCCTTTACAGGACAATCCACTGTTGTTAGTGATGGCATCTCTTACTGTCAAACACCTTCTATTATAGGTTCATAGGTAGGTACTAGGCTATCTGCCCGAAGGCATTTATAAGCCTAGCCGGAATGTGTTGGCTTTCGCCACCCCCTTAGATTAGTTCCCTGTGCCTCTGTCCAACAGAGTCATTGAAGTGATCCCCAGGCTAAACTTGGTTTCCCATCCACTCAAGGTTTCTCTTGAAGAGGGTTAGTGAGGAGCTCTGTCTAATGTAGATTGGAATCTTGTTCCAGAGCATGGGAAGTCTCTGGGACAGGAATCTATCCCTCCAGCATGTCCTATTTATTGCTGTGGTGAGGTTTAGATCCCTACAGTGTGTGGCTCAAGGGGGAATGGATTTCTTTAGGTGGAGCATGTCCATCAGTTCTGGGTTAGACATGGCCTTGTATGTCAGGCAGAGATCACTTCTGAGTAGGCGGTATGCAACCAAGTACAGCTGGAGTTTCTTCACTCAAGTTGCATAGGGCATCTGCTTGAGGCCAGTGATCCTCTTGGTATGGTACTTCTGTGGTCTTTCCAGTTGTTGCAGGTCTTTCCAGTTGTTTCAGGTGTCTTGTAAGGTACATACCAAATGGGGCATTGTACTCTATGATGGGTTTGATGAGTGATGCGTAGAGGGGCCCAATAAGTTCTCAAACTGGATGCAAACCCTTTTGTGATTAGGTGGGCCACATAAAAAGATTTTCTAATCACTTTGGCAATGTGATTATCAAAGGAGAGGTTACTATCTACTTGGGGCCCCAGATCCCTTATTACATCTTCCATATTTAGGGGGCTACCACCTATGTGGTAGTTTGTAGGTACTTTGTTTTTTCCAAACGGGATGACTATGCACTTTTTGGCATTTAGGTTAACGCTATGGTTTTGACAACAGCTGTCTGTCTCAGTGAGACCCTTTTGGAGGATGTCTGTGTCAGCCGGAGAGTCAATTATAGCCCCCAGTTTGCAGTCATCTGCGAACTTGGTCAGCCATAGTACTCCTGTGCTTGCCTCTACCTCTGAGAAGTATATACTGAACAGGAGGGGTCCTAGGACTGAGCCCTGGGGAACGCCACTGTAACCGGTTTAGACTCAGAGACAGCTCCCGCAACTTTTATCATGTGGGTTCTGTCCGTGAGCCAGTTGCCAACCCATCTCGTGACGTAGGGGTTTACGTTCAGGCTGGTGAGCTTGTCTAGAATACCTGAATGGGGAATGGTGCTGAAGGCCTTTGCAAGGTCTAGGTAGGCTATGTGGACCACCTTTCCCTCGTCTATAGCCTTGGTAACTGTCTCAAAGAAGTCCACCAGGTTTAGGAGGCATGATCTGCCCTTACCAATCCGAACTGGGTAGGGTCCGGTGTTTGGAGGTTCCCAATGTCTCTGTTAATGAGATCCAGGATAATGCCCTCCATAGCTTTGCAGACCTAGCTAGTCAGGCTTATAGGGTGATAATTTCCGGGGTCTGTTGTGGCTCCACCTTTGTGGAGCAGAATAACCATTGCTGTGCATCACTCTGTGGGCATGTAGCCTGTGGAGAGGCTGAGTTTAAACAGTGAGTTTAGGTGAGGGGTTAGTTCATCTTTGAGCTCATGTAGGACACAGCCTGGGACACCGTCTGGTCCCATTGATGCTGTTTTTGGCTTTAGAGAGGGCTGCTTTAACCAGAGTGTCTGATTTCAGGGGCACTGCATTCTTCTGGCATAGTTATGGGCCCTTTTGGGGGTGAGGGGGGGGGTGAAGTTTGCACTGAACCTATCTGCCAGGATGTTGGCTATATCAGTCAGTTCAATGTATTTTGTGCCATTCTGCACTAACTCTGAGCAGATCTGAGAATTGCCATTTAGATTCTTGACATAACTAAAGAATGCCTTGTGGTTATCTTTGGAGTCCTTGGCAATTTTTCTTTCAAAGCTTGCCTTGGATGATTTTATGAGGGAACGTAGTTTCTTGCTGATACTGATCAGGGATGTCTTCCCTTCTTGGGATTTTGCTCTTTTCTGTACTAGTTTCCTCCTCCCATTGTATAGCTTGTTTATGACAGGGGTCCACCAGACTGGTTTCCTTGTCTTGGAGGAGTGAGTCTTGGTTTTGCTTCTTGTCTTGGTTTTGCTTCTTGTAGGTGCCCATAAATTGCATTAGTAAAGGATTTTGCAGCTTGGACAACATTATCCTTTAGCATGGAGGCTTTGAAACATCCCACCTTGGTCTTAAGTAACGTGAAGTTTGCTTTTGAAAAGTTTTTCATGATGGTTTCTTTGACCGGGGGTGGTGGCGGAATGTGGATATCCAGAGTGATTAGTTTATGGTCAGATCTAACCAGCGAGGGGTTGACTGGTCGCCCATGTTGATGATGACCAGGTCCAATATGTTGCCACCTCTGGTGGGGTGTTGACCGGTTGATCCAGGGTGTTTAAATTTGTAAATTCTAGGAAATGTTGGGCAAGGGAGTTTGTACTCGAGTAGTTCTCCCAGTTAATGTTTGGGTAATTGAAATCACCCAATATCAGGGTGTTTGGTAGGAACTTTATGTTTCCAGGAATGTAGAATGGGGGTCCTGGGACATGGTGGGTGATCTGTAGCAAGCTACAATTTGAATAGCAGTTTTACCCTTTGTTAGTTGCACGTAGATGATCTCTGAAGCATTGTGCTGTGCCACTAACCTGGAGGTGTGGGTATCCTTGATGAATATGGATACACCCCCGCCTTTTTTATTTCGGTCCGGGTTTTGTGGCCAAAATGTATGGTATGAGTTGTAGCCTGGTAGTGCTGGGGTGCTCTCTGGAGCCTTAAACCAGGTTTCTGTTACTGCACATATATCAATTTTCTCCATACTGAGGAGTGCCTCGAGTGCGTGCATTTTGAGGTTTAGACTTCTGGCATTGAGTAGAATTACCCTCAGTTTTTTGTTACTTGTGCTATTTATGGCAGTGGGGTTGTCTTTTGAGCCTTGCCTAAAAAAGGCACTATGGGGGTGGCAAGAGCCTTGGCCAGTATTCGAAAGCCTAAGGGTGACAAGTGCAAGCCATCTCTAGCGGAGCAGCATGGCTTGTCGAGCATGTCATCCTAGGCGGACAGACACTGGAGCCCCTTTAAATGACACCAGAAGGTTAGCCAATTTTTGAAATTGATAATTTTTTCTCTATACCGTGGTATCATTCTTAGTGAGGGCAGGATGCTACTCAGGGTCATACCGGCCTGGGCTACGTGATCAGAGAACTCCTCCATGTCTCTTTTCATGTAGTCCAGGGAGGTATGATACAGGTCATTCACACCAACATGGACAATGACAGAGTCGCATTTGTACTTGTTCTGGAGTGACCTGAGTGCTTGAGTTATGTGGCGGATCCTGACACCCGACAGGCAGCTAACAGTAACCTTCTCCTTGTTTAGCCTAGTGAGTGGGACGTCAGTGTGCCTGACTATAGAGAGTCACCTATTACTAGTGTGTTGGGTATGTTATTTTGCCTTACGGGCTGTGATTGTGTGGCACACTGGTTTTGTGAAATATGTGTTTCATGGTTTGTGTTGGGGGGATGTCTGCTTTGGAGGTATCTGTTGCTTTTGCAGATTTTTATTTAGTGCCTCCGAGTATGTTTTCGTGTATTTATGTGTGTTTTTTGCCGGTGCTGGTTTCATGGGTCTATGTGAGACTGGTGGTATGATGCAAGTAATTTCCTTCTCCTCTTGACTGCCTGGTCCAGTCTTGGGTTGAGAGAGCTTGGCCTCCGATTTGGCTATATAATTGCATCTCATGCATGTATTAGTGTTTGGTGGTAGGAGGAGAGGGTTGTCTGTGTACATGAGGCAATTGTAACATTGCCTCAAAATGCCCAGATTCACCAGTTGGACCAGAGAGTACACCTGAAACTGCCCTTTGGACATGCCTGGATAGGTACAGTGAATGGTTTTACTGATTGTCTGGCAAGGTCGAATAGTCCCTGTCTACTGTATAGGGGGGGGTGTAGTGTGGAGGTTTATTAGTGCTTGCTATGAGTTTTGAGCAAGTGCCGGGATGAGAAGTGAATGGTTTGAGTACTTAAGTTGAAAGTTTGTCTAGTTCCAAGGGAAAAATTGAAGAGTAGACTTTGTGGAGCCAGGAAGAGTTATACCCTAGCTAACCAGCACTGTCCAGCAAGCAAAACCGCACAAATTAGCCCAAAATGGCCAATAAACTACTAATTTCTGGGCTGAAACCACTCCTCCAGGGACAGCTAGGCTGCTCAATGCTCCCTATCAAACAGTGAACAGAGAAACGTCCTTCTATCCAAGTAAGGTATGGGCAAACACATAAACTTGTAACACAGCACTGAATTCAGCACTAACCTGAAAACTGGACTATACTAGCTTAGAAAGGTGGGAAAACAAGTATATTTTTTTTTGGGGGGGGTTGTTTTATTTTCAGAAAATAAAGCAGATACAATCAAAAAACACTTTAAATGCACATAAATGGCTATCACACTTCAGTGTGCAGCCTACAACAGTTAAACAGGTAATTTAAACACAAAAACGACTTTGTTAAAGTGCAAGCAGTAAAATAAGTACAATATGTAGCTGAAACAAGCTTTTTAAAATCACAGAAACTCTAGAAAATATGTGTTTTAGGTGGAATTAGCTAAAGGCAGCAAGAAATGCAGAAAAATGATACTTAATCACTCCAAAGTTTCTCTTTCGTCTCTCTGCTGCTGTAGAACTCTGCAGGGCACCAGGCAGGAGCTTGCTGAGCTGTATAAAAGCACAAAAACCTTGCAAATGTGAGTTTTATAGCAGGGAAATGAAAGAGATCGAAACTAGCCCAAAATGGCCAATAAACTACTAAATTTCTGGCCTGAAACCACTCCTCCAGGGACAGATAGGCTGCTCAAAGCTCCCTCTCTCACAGTGAACAGAGAAACTTCCTTCTATCCAAGTAAGATATGGGCAAACACAAACTTGCAACACAGCCCTGAATTCAGCACTAACCTGAAAACTGGACTATACTAGCTTAGAAAGGCGGGAAAACAAGTATTTTTTTTTTTGTTTTGTTTTTTAGAAAATAAAGCAGATACAGTCAAAAAAAAACTTTAAATGCACAGAAATGGCCATCACACGAGTGTGTAGCCTACAACAGTTAAACAGGTAATTTAAACACAAAAACAACTTTGTTAAAGTGCAGGCAGTAAAATAAGAACAATATGTAGCTGAAACAAGCTTTTTAAAATCACAGAAACTCTAGAAAAATCTGTGTTTTAGGTGGAATTACCTAAAGGCATTACATTTAAATTAGTTTATACAGGGCTGATGAGCAGTTGCATTAGGCATCCAATTTATCCTTTATGGCTTAAAAGGGGGTGATCAGCAAACCTGAATTTAATCACAACAGTGCACTCTGCTGACCAAGTGAAGCATGTTGTGATCCTTTGATGTAAACACAGCTCCAGACTGTCCAGATGAAGAAATCCTGCCTATTGTTTTAAGGCCAGAGTTAATGGCCAAAGTTTGCATGCCTAAATGTCTTTATTGCTCTGGTTTCTGCCCAGAGGTGAAGAATGTAAATGTAGTTTGTTAGCCTGGGAATCCAGGGATGTGTGAAGAATGATGCAATGTGAACCAGGAATGTGATTTTAAAAAGAGAGAATCAGAGAGCATTAAGCATTTTTGTCTTGACCATCCAACTCATCAGCACTGTCTTGCTCTATATGAAAGTTTATCTTAGACTTGTGTTTTCTGTTAGAAATAACTAGAAAGATTGGACTGTTTTTCTGTGATGTCAGAACTGTACTACTGAATTATTTTAAGCATTTCTCTGTGATCTCTAAACTCTTGACTAGCACTGTGTAGTAAAGTATTGTCTTGTGTTTTGACTAACTGTTATTAAATATTTTTAAACCCTTTCAACTGTGGCCATTTTGTAGAGATAAGTTAAGCTCTTTAGAGTACTTGCATGCCTTTGGTAAAATTGTACAAAGCCACTTCAATAGCTTTAGCCCTGGGCTATACTACCAATTGGATAATAATATTGCACAGTAATAATAGGACACCCTTTTAAGGGCCTTTGAGTAGCTGATAAATATTAGTGGGTGGTGGCAGCTGGTATTACCATATAGTCCAGGAAAAAAGGGGCACAGATGGAAAACCTGTGCCAGCCTTCCCCAGGAGTGTCTGTGTGGTTATATGAACTCTTCTCAATGTGTGTGTGTGTGTGTGTGTGTGTGTGTGTGTGTGTGTGTGTGTGTGTGTGTGTGTGTGTGTGTGTGTGAGATAGAGCTACTTGGGCAGGGACACAAAGCACTGGTTGGACAGACAGTGCTGGAGGTTTTAGCTTGCCCACTAGGCTGAGATCTGGACCATATAGCTGTGCCAGTGGGGAGCCTTATTGGGGACCTGGAGAGCAGAGGAAGCGACCAGCCCCAGACTGTAATCTGAGTGCTCTTAAGGGAAATTGCACTTTACTGTGTGTATTTGTTATCCTTTCCTCATATATGAGATGCCCATCACTGGTGTTAGTGGTGAGGATTGAGGCTCCTTGATTGCTGGGCCAGGGCATGGAAATCACATATTAATTGTTTGGCAGTAGTGGGATATCCACACCACATATTAATTGGTTGGCAAATACTAATTGGCTTGTAGTGGTGTGGGTAGAGTGAACTCCTGTAGCTTGTGTACAGTGAGTTCTGAAGGTGTTCTGTACTCTAAAATCAGCCACGCAGTGAATACTTGGAGTTCAGATCACAATTGTTTTATTTCTTTTGTTAGCTTAGTTAATCAGAGTGAGCAGGCAGCATGTCAGCAGAGGAGTATGGAAAGCTGACAAGGAGCCAGCTGAGGGAGATGTGCCAGGCTAGGGGACTAGTGCATGGAAACCTGACTAAGGCAGACCCGATTACAGACTTGGTTACAGCTGCATCAGAAAACAGCAACCAGGAGGACAATCAGTGGAGATACAATACCCTTGGAGAACGAGCAGCTCAACCTTTCTGCAGAGGACTTAAAAACTCCATCTGGAGACTTGAGTTGGAGGCTAGGCATTTGGAGACAGAAGCAGCTGAGAGACTGAGGAGTCTACAGGCTGAGGAGAATGAGAAACTGCTATGCTGGAAGCCAAGAAAAAGCAGTGGCAGAGGCAGCATGAGAAGGAGATGCTGACTCTTCACCAGAGTCATGGATGTAATGGGGAAGGGAATAATTGGACCACAGAAGCACAAAAGGTCAGTAAATGTCTTCTGCAGTTTAAAGAGGGGGATAATTTTGATAGTTTCATTCATATGTTTGAGAGAGTATGCAAACAGCATGGTGTTGACCTAAGGCTCTGGGTACAGTTCCTTAACCCCTTACTCCAGCTGTAACTGTTTTGTCAAAAATATCTGATGTTAGATGTTTTGATTATACTGCTGTTAAAATCACTTGTTAGAATTGTTTAAGCTAACACCTGAAACGTATAGGAAAAAGTTTTGTGAGCATAGACGCAAGGCAGATGAAAGTGTATGAATATGTTGCTAAACTGAGCACTTATTTCCATAGGTGGGGGAGTGGATGTCTAGTCACCACTTTTGAAGGTCTGGCAGACCTTTTGGTGAGGGAACAAGCTCTTAGTACTTTGCCTGAGGACATGAGGATCTGCAATGTGCCACTTCAGATGAGTTGGGGAAGAAGAGAGACCTATACCTGGCAACCAGGGCAGCCCTGCACAGGAAAGGGACCCGCAGTACTGCTCATGGGTCTAAAGGAACCCATGGTGGGCAGCACAGACTGCCCCAACAGAATCTGCCAGTAGCAGGGGAAGCTACTAGTCCAGGTACACGTCCAGGAGCTAGGGTTAAATGTTTTGAATGCAACTAGTGGGGCCATGTGGCATACATGTGTCCACGGAGGCAAGGTGAGGAACAAAAGGTGACGGAGCCAGTAAGTGGGAAAGCAAAATGCCAATAGTAGGTTGCCTTGAAACAACAGGGGTACCAAACTACCATCCTGCAGATGTCCTGAAAGGGAAGGATTTTGATGAGGCAGTACCATGTGTCTGTGCAGTTACACGCAGTCAGGCTAGGAGACAAGCATGTAGGTCTGGTAACCTGGGGGAGACCCAGACAGACTGCATACTTGCAGCCAGGACTGGTGAGGTGGTTACTTCAAGGAGGGAGCTACCCTGTAGCAGTGAGACTGAAGTTGAGCCACAGCTGCTTGGGGGTACTGATGGTCCCTTGGACAGAGTGACTGCAAAGGTAGAGATGAGAAGTAGTACCCAAGCTGACAGTGACGCACCACTGTCAGAGGATGCGAGACTTCCTGTGGAAGGGGAGCTAGGAAGGATTACTAGTAGAGAGTTGAGACAGGCTCAGCTCTCAGACCCTACATTGCAAGGCCTGAGGCAGGTAGCTACGGAGGCACCTGATTCTCAAGTAAAGGAGGAATCTGTATACTAGGAAAAAGAGTTGCTATACAGAGAGTGGACCCCTGAGGGAGGGCTAGAACATGAGAGAGTACAGCAGTTGGTGATGCCTAGAGCCTACCGTCTGGCGCTTCTACCCATAGCCCATGATATTCCCTTTGCAGGTCATATGGGCATAAAACGTACAAAGACGCATATTATGCAGAGCTTCTATTGGCCTGGAATTTCCAGAGATGTAACTGGGTACTGCAGGACCTGAGAGCAGTGCCAAAAGGTAGGCAAGGCAGGAGACAAGGTGAGAGCTCCTTTGATGCCTTTGCCTGTGATTGAGGAGCCATTTCAGAGGGTAAGCTATGGATATTGTGGGTCCTTTGAGTACTCCAAGTTCCACAGGGAAAAAGTATATCCTAGTGGTAGTGGATTATGCTACATGATACCCTGAGGCAGTGGCTTTGTCCTCCGTTGAGGCAGAGAAGGTGGCAAATGCTTTGTTAGATATTTTCAGCAGGGTATGATTCCCAAATGAAATACTGACTGACAGTGGTGCCAATTTCATTTCAGATCTGCTGGCTTGTCTGTGGAAGTCCTGTGGGGTGAAGCACATGAAGACCACCCCCTACCATCCCAAGATTAATGGTATTGTTGAGAGGTTAAACTCTACAATGAAGTCCATGCTATGGGCATTTGCAGATCAGTTTAAGAGAGAGTGGGACAAATATTTGCCCCATCTCTTTGCTTACAGATAGGTTCCCCAGGAATCCACAGGTTTTTCACCCTTTGAGTTGCTGTATGGGCATATGATGGGGGGACCTCTAGATTTAATTCCAGATGAGTGGG
Source organism: Protopterus annectens (assembly GCF_019279795.1). Classification (NCBI taxonomy): domain Eukaryota; kingdom Metazoa; phylum Chordata; order Ceratodontiformes; family Protopteridae; genus Protopterus; species Protopterus annectens. The sequence continues at coordinate 1,288,300,309 of NC_056737.1, forward strand.
AAGGTGAGTACCAGTCTCACAAGGAGTCTGTTGTGGCATACATCCTAAACCTCAGGACAAGGCTCAGGGAACTCATGGGTTTGGCCCAGCAGAACCTGGCAGAAGCCCAACAACAGAAAAGATGTGGTATGACAGGAATGCTTGAGCTAGAGAGTATGCTGTGGGGCAGCAGGTAATGGTTCTCATTCTTGTCAGACAAGCTGCAAGCTGCTTGGGAGGGACCCTACAAGGTGGTAAGAAAAGTAAGTGATGCTAATTACATGGTGGAACTGCTAGGCAGAAGGCTGGGACACAAATTGTACCATGTTAACATAATGAAACCTTACCATGATAGGGAGGCCCTTGTGCTGAGAATTTGCAGTGGACTGCAGGAGGAGTCTGAGGGAGATCTGGTGATTGATCTCCTCTGTGAGGCTCGGGCTGACACCTCAGTGGAAGGGGTAGCAGTGTCCCAGCAGCTATCTCCTACCCAGGTTCAAGAGATCCGAGCAGTGTTGCAGGAATTTGGGGACATGTTCACTGGGAAACCAGGGTGCACTCACCTGGGGCAGCACCAGGTGGATACAGGACCCCAAAGGCTTATTAGGCAGGCCCCTTATAGAGTGCTGGAGAGAGTCAAACTGAGGGAGGAGGTACAGGAGATGTTGGAACTAGGGGTGATTCAAGAGTCCAACAGTCCCTGGGCTTCCCCAGTGATGCTGGTGCCAAAGAAGTAAGGCAGCACCAGGTTGTGTGTGGACTACAGGAAATTAAATAGTCACACAGAGTCAGATGCTTACTCCATGCCTAGGACAGATGAGGCCCTAGAGCAGCTGGGTGGGGCTAAGTATCTTACAACCATTGATCTTACCAAGTGTTGCTGACAGGTGCCCATGACTCCCAGTGCTAGAGAGAAGTCAGCTTTTGTAACTCCTTTCGGCTTGTAGGAGTTCACAAAGATGCCCTTTGGGATGAAGGATGCCCCAGCAACTCTCCAGAGGCTGGCAGAACATATCCTGGTGGGACAGGAGAGTTTGCCCTTGCTTACCTAGATGATATTGCCATCTACAGCAATTCCTGGCAAGAGCACCTTCAACTTGTCAGGGAAATGCTGGGCAAACTACAGAGGGCAGGGTTGACCATTAAGCAGAGCAAATGTCAGGTGGGTATGGCAGAGGTCTCATACAAAGGACATAGAGTGGGGAGTGGTAAGATAAGGCCAGAACCTGCCAAAGTGGAAGCCATTCAGGCATGGCCTGCACCTTTTACTAAAAAGCAGGTGAGTGCATTTTTAGGAACAGCAGGGTACTACAGAAAGTTCATCCCCAGTTATAGTACCATATCTGCTCCCCTCACAGACCTGACAAGGAAGAACAGGCCAGATAAAGTAGTGTGGACCCCAGCATGTGAGCAGACATTCCAGAAGCTTAAAGAAGCTTTGGGAGGACCCCTTGTGTTAGCCAGTCCAGATTACAGCAAATAATTTGTTGTGCAGGTGGATGCTTTGAACCATGGGATGGGGGCTGTACTTAGCTAGATTTCTTTAGAAGAAGAAGAGCACCCCCCGTGGTTTATCTCAGTCATAGGCTCTAACCTGGGGAGGAGTGCTATGCAGCTTTAGAAAAGGAATGTTTAGCCATCATGTGGGCAGTGCAGAAACTTCAGCCTTATCTGTATGGAAGGAAACTCACTGTTATGACAGATCGCAGCCCCCTAACATGGTCAAACATAGCCAGCCAGCCAAGTTGCTAAGATGGAGCCTGGGGTTGCAAGCATATATGTCCGTGCAGCATCACACAGTGAGATTAGCAATGTCAATGTAGATGGGCTCTCAAGACAGGCAATGGGGTAAGGTATACTCAGATAGAGCTAACTCCCTCAAGCAGCGTTTCTCAAGGGTAACTTGAAAAACTAGCTTGAGTTCTCCAGGGAGGGAAATATGTGAAGATAGGTGAAGGCTGCCAGCCTAGCCATATAGAATTTTGGAGATAATTCTGTCATCTGTACATATTAATGTAAACCACAGGCTTGTTGTCCTAAATGGTAAAAATGGTGTTACTTATGGAACTGAAAATAATGTAACCGTGCACTCTGCTGACTAGGTAAAGCATGTTGTGACCCTTTGATGTAAACACAGCTCCGGCCGGTCTAGGAATCTTGCCTATTGTTTTAAGGCCAGAGTTAATAGCACTGTGTAGTGAAAAGTATTGTCTTGTGTTTTGATTATTTGTTATTAAATATTTTAAAACCTTTCAACTGTGGCTGTTTTTGTAGAGATAATTTAAGCTCTTTAGAGTACTTGCATGCCTTTGGTAAAATTGTACAAAGCCACTTCAATAGCTTTAGCCCTGGGCTATACTACCAATTGGATAATAATATTGCACAGTAATAATTGGACACCCTTTTAAGGGCCTTTGAGTAGCTGATAAATATTAGTGGGTGGTGGCAGCTGGTACTACTGTATAGTCTGGGGGAAAAGGGGCACAGCTGGAGAACTTGTGCCAGCCTTCCCCAGGAGTGTCTGTGTGGTTGTATAAACTCTTCTCAAAGTGTGTGTGTGTCAGCTACTTGGGCAGGGAAATGAAGCACTGGTTGGACAGAGAGGGTGCTGGACATTTTAGCTTGCCCACTAGGCTGAGATCTGGACCCTACAGCTATGCCAGTGGGGAGTCTTATTGGGGACCTGGAGAGCAAGGGAGCACCAGCCCCAGACTGACTGTGATCTCTGTGTGCTGTTAAGGGAAATTGCACTTTACTGTATTTGTTATCCTTGCCTCATATATGAGGCCCCTTACTGGTGTTAGAGGTGAGGATTGAGGCTCCTTGATTGCTGGGCCAGGGCACGGGCATCACAAGCATTGCCTATGAAATGGTCACTCTGGTGGCATAGAGGAATAAAGTTACAACTACATAACCAGCCTGCCCAAGTTCGCTTAGCCACTCAAGTGGCTGACATAGTGACAGGGAAGATAGGCATTAGCATCCCAGGGTAGGTGGGCAGACCTATGGGCATTTCTTGTGTTGATCCCCAGTGGAAGCTGGGGATGGAACACTGGTAGGTATCCTAGAAAGGGAGAATAAGGGTTGAGACATGGCTGTGCTACTGCTGGTGTAGGATGATATGCAGCACGTCTCCACCGCATGCCCACCCCTGGTAGATCATAGGAAAACATCTCCCCCAGCTGGATGCAAAGACATGCAGACCCCCCCAGTTGCCTAAGGTCTATGAGAAGCCCCAGCAATACTAAAATAATATGGGGGGGCAAAGAAACAGCTGATAGATTTGTTGTGGACAGGGCACCGGGCAAGTACTAATGAAGTAAGGGTGAAGGGACAAATAAATAAATAAAGCAACAAATGGAACACTGCAATTGGAGGGGAATAGGTCAGTGCTTTAAACAAAGGAGTTCCTTTCACTGTAACTATGCATGCATGTGAATCCTAAATGTTCTTATTGTTCTGAGAAGGCATGAGAGCACAATTTACTTCATGGAGCAGCAGCAGCCTGCTCTCTGAATTAGTAAAACTGAATACGATGGTTCCTGGGTCCACACTGGGTTAGCTGGTTTCCCTTTCCTGCTCAGGTTGTGGCTCCATACACCAAATCAAGGACTTCCATCTCAGGGTTCTTGTGGTGATCCTGCCTCAAGTCTCCAGTATATTCAGTGTTCTGTCAATGCAGTTTATAGTCGTTGGCACCACATCCTACATAGTCTATATGTGGAAATGATAAATGCATCCTAAACTGCACCCACTAAAATGTTAAAATACATTATCTCTCAATTTCTGTAGGCAAAGTGCCTAGATTAATACAAAAAGAACAAGGTGAAGTATTTTATACTGTTTCTGATGCCTCTTCTTTGAGAAGATCTCAGTGTTTATACTCCACAGGGCATTCTTGCTGTGGCCATGTGACCAGACAGAACAGCTGACAGCACTAGATAAGTACAACAGCAGCTAATAAAACAAAGCGAGCATAGTCACCAGCTCCAGTCCCCTAACAATTCTACAGTCGTAGACAGGATTATTAGCAGGGCTGGAGAAAACATTAGAAACAAAGGATATTATCAAAGACTGCCAAAGACAAACTAAGACAGAAGGCAGGCACCAGCATTACTGCACTATAATCATGCAATTCACAGGATATGGATAAACAGTCTTTCCAGTTAAATACAACATATAATTAAAGTACAGTTCCATTAAAAACAGTCATCTCCACAGCTTGCAAACACAGCTCTCCCGTTCTAAAGCAATGAGGCAGTAACACTTGTTAGTTCCCACACTCCCGTTAGGTAGGACTGATGTATAATACCATGTTTTACTGTAGCAAGATAAGTGTACTCTCTCTAGTCAAGCAGGAACAGGAGTGAGATATAATTGCCACTGTTTAAGTTATAAATGTAAAGTGTAATAGTAATAATAATTATAATAATAAATTCTGTTAAAATGTTATACAACGAATACCATCTGGCTTCTTTGTTCACAGCTCTGAAGGTAATTATTTTATCTTTGTTATCTAGATATGATCCAGAGATCCATTTTAGTACTTTTTTCATCTACATATTTTATCTTTCCTACCTTACTCTGTACTTTTGAAAGATAATATGCTGTGCGCTCCCTTCTGTAAATGTTAAAAAATATGTATGTTGTGGTTGGAAAGAGTCCCAGTACCTGTCCGCTTACCTGATGCACAAAGTTTTAAAAATAAAAATATTTTATTTAGTATGTATTTAGCTGTTATTATAACTTTCAACAATTTGTCCATTTGAATTTCATCAATTTCTAAAGTGCTTTGCAATAAGACACTACAATAAAGGCTGGTCAAGTCGAGCTGATCAGATCAGATGGAAGAAGTTAAAAATCCTGACTTTTCAAAAATCAACTGCATATGAAACCATTTCTGAATTAGAACAACTAAGCCCAGAACTGCACAGATATGCTACAGCAATAATACAAATCAATATTTTAACTTGTTAGTCTGTGCTCTGCAATGCATCCCAGTGGCTCAGGTTATGTGCTGTGAATAACCTACATACTGCAAGCACGTGTCCAAGTCTGACCCTGGTAAGACTATGAAACTCTTGAGAAAGTTACTTAAAATAGAAGCTCTAGGGTCATATATGAACAACAGTTACTTGTAGGAAGAGGGCTTCGACTGTTAAAAAAAAAAAAAAAAAAAACGGCTGTCAACAGTGATGATGACATAACAGCTTAGCATACCTCTCAACCTGTTAGGGCCATCTGGGAGAAAATCCCAAAATTAAGGACATAAACTTTAAATATTATCATCAACTTAGAAAATTGGTAGAACAGGCTTTGCTTTTGCATGCATTTTCTGAAGGGAATGAAGTATGAAAAACACATGTCTAGTCATTCGTAGTCACTGTAATGATTTTTCCCAAAATATGGATATACTGCAAACATTTCTAGACATTTGAAATGTATGCAACTGAGTAACACACTCACACACACATGTACAAGTTACCCGTGTTGGTACTGGTGTGTGCATCTTTCCATATACGTACATTATACATAAACACACACACACTTTAATATTTTAAACTGAAAGAGTTATCTTGGGCTGGATCATTTTCAGTCACTAACTGGGCAAAAGGGTACAATACTAGAATAAAAAAAATTGGCATGATAAAAGTATACGTCAAATTAGCAAATTATTCTAAGAGTACATGTCTAATAAAATTAACCTGCCTCACATAAAATGTCATGCACAAGTAAAATCCAATAAACAGAATTCACAACAAAAATACATTTAAAATACTGGACTAAACCTGCTGGTGTGTGACAAGAGGGATATAGTTTCAAGAAAATCAGCAATTAATTCCCATTTATGTGAAAAAGGAATGCAGTGAACACGTCTAAAAGCTGCTTATTTTCACATGAAACCAACTGACATCTGAAGTTTGTTTTCTATAAAATGTAGCACTTATGCTAATGGAAAGGTAACAAACACAAGTTAGCACTTAATGGCCTTTTTTTGAGCTATAGAACAAGTATTTTTAAAGGGAATGTTTCCTCATCATACCCCACCCTTACACTTCCTAACAGACTACACCCATCCCATGACACACACAAACTGGTCACATGCTCCTTTAACACATCTTAAAACATTCACCTACTCCAGCTTGTTCCTTCTCATCATTTTTTTTAAATTGTTGGTGGTTGCTTTTTATACTATTTACTGCTAATGAATTTGTATTCCATAAGAATTTCTGGTCCCAGAAATGACCTAACCTACTTAAAGAAATAAACTTCACACACACAGTAAAAAAGAAAAACATAGAATTCATAGTCCCACTGATCTTTATTTTACCAAAGTATCAGTTTGATAATCAGTTTATTAAAGACAGCTCACAAAGGATAAGTCTTCACAGTGCATCTAGGAACCTGTGGGCATTAACTCAGGGTACCAGGCTTGTATTCTGCACACTAACAATTACCATATGAGCTATCAGTGTGGAAATTAGATTTTTGCTACAATACTGAGGCCACAGTGTCCTGGGGATTTTCCTTTAACCCAGATCATATTACTGCAAATGCTGTTGGGATTAAAATTGGCTATTGATCACAGCAAAACTAAAGTCTTTGTCATGAAGCACATTAAATGAGTTGTTCAAGGCCACATTCTATTTAAGTGGTAATAGAAGAAAGTCAGACCTAGATTCCAGGTATGGAAGTGAAAATTAAACATCAGAGCTACCCAAATGTAAAAGCTGTTCCCAAACACAAATGGCTTTTACTTTTAATGTTACACTCAAATGTGTTTTTCCCCCCTGGAGCTATTTTTGCAGTTTATGATTCACTACATTTTTTTTCCTGGAGCTATTTTCACAGCTTTTGGTTCACTGTTTTTTGCCTTTGCTCTGAAATGTCACATTATTTCTTTCGGGCATTTTTCACACAAACCCCGGTATTCATGAAGCTTGCACCAGGTGCAGGCATAGCGTCGGCGTTCTAACACCAAAGATGGCCGCTGAGCGATTCAGGTACGCGCTGTTCCCACGTGCACTACCTGCGCACGCTACGCCCACACAACTCCTGAGCCTTGTATGCTAATTACCCCATGTGCAGCAGTGTAGCATGCAAACGAAGGTATGTAGCGATTCAGAAAGTGGTGCAGGCGTAGTGTAAACATGTAGAAATGTAAACCGTAGAAAATGATTTACATTTTTGCAAACAAAATCGGAGCCATGACAGCCGACCAAACACATGTATTATATTGTTAATATATGCCAATGGCTAAATATATAGCCATTGGCATAAAAAATGTACAAAATATAAAATTAACATTTAATATATATAGTCACACTATCGCAACGTGGAAGCACAGGGCAGTGGTGCGCAAAGGGGATCGCAAAGAATATATAAAAATATAGAATAAAACCGCAATGAAACACATCACGATTTCCCCATAACAGTCAATGGCAGGCATGCTACACCATACTCATGACTCAAGGGTTGCTAAGGGGCAGTGACAGTGTTATGAGCAGTAGCTAGGAATTAGTAGGCAATGCTATGCAAATGAGAGGAGTAATAGTGAATCGCAGATTCCCCGCTGGTGTAAGGATGCACCTCACAGCATAGCATTATAACACCGAGGTGACCCCTTGAGATAAAGATGATATCAAGAGAGGGGTGTGTCGCCATTGCTGTAAGCACATTGAAGCATTGCTAAACCAGTCTGCCCCTAGCTATGCAGGATAGGGGTGTGTTGAACTGCCCATAGCTATGCTTAGCTGAGAGCACACAAGGTAACAGAGTATGCATGTGAACGGAAATGAAAACGTGCGTAAACCCGGTAAATGGGTATGCGCGGCACGCACTACAGCTGAAACAGGAAGGATATAGGAAAGAAATAAGGAAATGCTACAGCAGTGAAATTGGAGTACAAATGACTAACACCTAGGAGCCTACAGTGGGCCATTGACAACGGCTAACAAGGCTGCAAGCAGCTACCTGCAGAACAGGGAAGGGGAGGGGCTGTACTGCAAAGAAAACAGCAAAGTGTCAAAGCAGAACAAAGGTGATGTGCAGTACATCAGCTACAAGACACATTTCGCCATGACTGGGGTAGGGAAAGTACAAACCAAGAAAGACGGCAGGTGGATTCATGCCTGATAATGGGAGGGGATCCAGGTCTAAAAGTGAATTAAAGCAGGCAAGTAGATCTCCACAGTAAAGGCCCCACACTCGCAGTACTCATTGCAAAACCCATAATTAAGACATGCAGCAGCTGGAATAGCTCATACACACCCACTTACATCAGCAGCATCCACAGCACAATACTATAAAGTGTGAAAGTACCTCACACACATTTGTGTATTCCCATACACTCTGCACCAGTGATGTATATAGATGGGGAAATTTTATTATGTACATGTTAGGGGCAGCCATAGCTTTGATCCACCAGCATGTGTGGAGACTGAAGGTGGTGTGAAGGATGATGCACAGAACCACCATAGGAGGAGGAGAGTGTTCAGACCCAAGGTAACTTACCAGGGGCTACATGATCTGGAGATAGTACAGCATTACAGGGTGGACAGGGACACCCTACAGCAACTTGTGGAGCTGTGCCGGCTATGCCTCAGAGCCAGAACAAACAGAGGGGAACCCATCCCAGTGGATACGAAGGTATGTGTAAGCCTGAGAATACTAGCTACAGGTACCTTTAAAAGACCAACTGGGGATGTCATGGGTATCTCACAGGCATCAGCATCCATGGTACTACACCAGTTCCCGGATGCCATATTACCACATGCCAATGAGCACATATACTTACCCCGAACGCAGGAGGAGTTGGCCAGCAATATGCATCTCTTCTACCGTGTGGCAGAATACCCGGAGGTACTGGGTGCAATAGACTGCACACACATACACATCAAGTCACCACCCGGTGAGCAGGGTAGGCACAACATAAACTGCAAGGGACACCCCTCCATCAACTGCCAGGTCATGTGCAATGCCCAGGGCATTATCATGGATGTGTGTGCTGGCAGCCCTGGAAGCCATCACGACTCCCACATCTGGCATGCCTCACAGCTGTATCGGTTATTTGCCAGAGGGGACATCCCAAATGGCCACCTGGAGGGGGATGCTGGCTATGCACTGGAACCGTGGATGATGACTCCCATCAGAAATGCACACACACAAACCAGAATCATCATTGGGATGCTGAAATCATGGTTCCGTTGCTTGGACATATCTGGTGGAGGCTTGCAATACTCTCCAGGCACGTGCCCACATCTTCATAGTGTGTGTCATGCTACACAATATGGTCTTGCAGAAACAGCTGCAGCAGGGGCAGAATGGTGAAGGCCCTCACAGCCCACCACCATTGCCAAGGGCCCCACAGGCACAGAGGTACTCAGACCACGAACACCTTGAGCCAGCCCCAGTAGGCAGACGGAGGTGTGCCCAGTATGCCCATGCCTTGGCAAAGAGGGAACGTATAGCACACACACTGACAGTGTAGGCACCTAGGGACTGACACCTTTCTCCACCTGCACACAGTAAAAATGGTTGGCACACACACAAGACTACCTGTAAACTGTCGTGTATAGGCAGTCTACTGTGTGCATCCAACATTGGCAGCCCTCAACTACTGCACACACAACAGCCATTGGCATAAGGTAAGTCAACACCTGAACATTAAATTAAGCTATCAGCATATGCAGATACTGTATGTATAGATTCATAGGTAGGTACTTGGCCAACTGCCAGAGGCCATTCATAAGGCCAACCAAAATGTATCCGCTTTTGCCACCCCATTGATTCATTAACCATCCCTCTGTGGAGCAGAGCCAATGGCAGATCCCTGGGGTGAATCTACTATTCCCCAACCACTCTTCAAGGTTTCTCTTGCAGAGTGTTAGTGAGGAGCTCTGTATAATGTAGTCAGGGATGTTGTTCTAAAGTATGGGGAATGTCTGTCACAGGAAGCTGTCCCTCCAGCATCTCCCAGTTATTGTTGTGGCAAGGTCAGCTCACTACAGTGTGTGGCTCACTGTGACATGGATTCCCATAGGTGGATCATATCCACCAAGCCTGAGTTTGACATGGCTGTGTTGGCCAGCGGAGATCATCTCTGGGTAAACGAGATGCCACTGAGTAAAGCAGGAGTTATTCAGTCCGGCTGCATAGGCCATATGTTGGAGGCCAGTATTCCCCTTGGTGAGGTACATTCATGGACCCCCCCCAGCTGTTGGACGTGTCCTCTGAGGTACATCCCACATGGGTTATTATACCCTATGATGGGGCTGATGAGGGATGAGTAAAGGGGCACTATATCCTCCAGTATGTCTAGATGGGAATCCTTTAGTAAACAGATGGCCTACATAGAAGGATGTCCTAACTACTGTGGAGATATGATTGTCAAAGGAAAGCTCACTATCTACCTTAGTCCCCAGATACCCCATTACCTCATCTGTATTCATGTGTTAATATGTGGATGCCAGTTCCACAATGGAATGACCATGCAGTTAGTGGCACTTGGCTGGAGGTCATGTTGTTGGCACCCTGTGACGTTCTCTTTGAGGCCCCTTGAGGGATGTCCGGGTCAGCTGGACTATCAATCATGGCTCCCAGTTTGCAGTTATTGCCAAACCTGGTCTGCCGTAGTCCATCTGTGTTTGCCTGTACATCTGAGACATATATGCCAAACAGAAGGGCTCCCAGGACTGAGTCCTGTGGGACACCAGTCATCACTGTTCAAGAGTTGGACCTGGAGACCCCTAGTCATACCATGTGGGTTGTGTGTGTAAGCCCGTTGGCAACCCACCTGTGATGTATGGGTGGATATACAGGCTTGTGTGTTTATCAATACCACCTGAGTGGGGCATGGTGTCAAAAGCCTTGGTGAGGTCCAGGTAGTATGTGTGAACCACCTCCCCAGTCATCTAACATCTTGGTGACTGTATGTAAGACATCAAACAGGTTCAGTAGGCATGAACTGCACTCAACCAAGCTGAACTGGGTTGGGTCACATGTTCGAAGGTTACTAATGTCATTGTTGAGTGCCATGAGGATGCAAACAATACCATTGCAGACCAGGCTAGACAGGCTTATGGGGTGGTAGTTACCATGGTCAGTTGTGATTTCACCTTGATGGAGTGGAATAACTGTTCCCACGTGCCAGTATATAGGCATGTATCCTGTGGAGAGGCTGAGGTAGGAATGCTTAATTAGATGGGGGGCAGGTTGTCTTGTACAGTTTGCAAGATGCAGTCTGGGTCAATATCTGCCTCCACTGACGCTGTGTTCTGCTGTTAGAGAGGGCCATTTCCACCTGTGTGTCTCTGATGGTTGGGATACTGTACCTTTCAGGTAATGTTGTGGGCTCTTTTGGGGGTGAAATATGCACCGAATATATCTGCAAGGATGTTGGTGATATCAGTAGGGTCAGCATATTTTGTGCTATATTTCACCGGCACAGTGCAAATCTGTGCGTCACCACGTGGATCCTTGACATAGCCAAAGAAGGCTATATGGTCATCTTTCAAATCCTTGCATATTCTCCTGCTAATGTTAGCCTTGGATGATGTCATGAGGGACCTACGTATTATACAAATAGTGGTCATGGATGTCTGCCCTTCTTGGGATTTGCTGTGTGTCGGGAACACTGTCCTACTTCTGTAGTATAGCCTGTTTATTGCAGAGGTCCACCAGACCAGTGTCCTTGTCTAGGAGGAGTGAGTCTTAGTTTACCAGTGATGGCACGATCCATACATCCATGTAGGTGCTTACAGACTGTATTTGTAAATCTGTCTGTATCTTGAGCAGTGTTTCCCCTTAGCGTGGAGGCTGTGAAACCCCCCACCCCTGTCACTAGTAGTGTAAATTTAGCTGTAGGAAAGGTATACACTGTGGTATCCATGGGTGGGGGAGATGCTAGGGTGTGGAAACAGTGAATAGTTCATGATCAGATCTAACCAGTGACCGGTTAACCTCCACTGTGGTGCACCTGTTGCCCATGTTGGTGATGACCACATCTAGTAGTCTCCACCCCACGTTAGGGAGGTTACCACCTAATACAGGGGGCATATGAGGTGATACATTCCAGGAAGTGCTGGTCCTGGAACCGAGTACCGGAGTACATTTCCCAGTTAATGGTATGGTAGTTGACATCGACCAATGCCAGGGTGTGTGTTAGGACTGTCGTGTTCTCCACTGTCTTCGGGTAGGTGGAGTGGAGGTCCTGGGTCATGGAGGATTATCTGTAGCAGGCCACATTCCACACTGCAGTTGTGGCTGATGTCAGCTGCACGTGGATGATCACAGAGGTATCATGCTGCCCTACTAACCTGGAGGTGTAGGTATCCCTGATGAATATGGATACACCCCATCCATGTCTGTAAGTCCATGTTCTGTGGCTGAAATGTGTGATATGGGTTGTAGTCTGGTAGTGCTGGTGTGCTCTCAGGAGCCTTAAGACAGACTGCAGTTAATGCACAGATGTTGATGTTGGCCATCCCGAGGAGTGCTGTGAGTGCAAGCATGTTGTGATCACAACCCCTGGTGTTGAGTAGTATAATCCTCATTGAATCTGCTATTGTGCTGTTTATGGAGCTGGTATTCACCTTCGAGAATCTCGTAAATAAGGCACCATGGGGGCGCCAATAGCCTTGGCCAGTATTCCAAAGCGCAAGTCTGACACATAGGCTGGTATGGTATCATTGCATGCATGTTCCCCATCTGGGCATGTTTGTCATCTCCCCTGTAGATAACCTACTGGTAAGCAATAGAAAGCCTTAAACGTATACAAGTTTTCTAGCTTCCAAGATAGGCTTTTGGAGTGACTAAGTATCAGTGTTCTGTATGTTCTTGCTGTACTCAACTGTTTCCTGACTACATGGTGAGTTCACACTGTATATTGTGATCTGTAGGTCTGATTATTCACATATTTTGGCTGTGATGGCCTGCATGTTAGAGGTTCACAGATAGCCTACTACCTACCTGCCCAAGGGTAATTAGAAGCATAGCAACAGTGTGTTGGCCTTCCCTGCACCATTGATGATGTAACTGAGCCTCTGTCAAGCATAATGAAGCAATTCCAGGGAGAGTTGCTGGAAGCTGTTGAAGACTGGGGTTGTGGACAGTGATATGGGCACTTAGTGATCTAAAGAGGGCATGTTAATGTGGCAATTCTTCTTCTTCTTCTTCTTTTGGCTTTTCCCGGTTAGGGGTCGCCACAGCGGTCCGCACATTGATTGGCAGTGGAGTTTTACAGTGTCGAGTTGCCAGCCCGGCGCCCAACCTTCCACAGAAGGCACACTCACACGCACACCTAGGGCCAATTTAGAGTGTCCAATCCACCTGCAGCATGTCTTTGGGATGTGGGAGGAAACCGGAGCACCCGGAGGAAACCCACGCGACCACAGGGAGGACATGCAGACTTCGCACAGAAGGCACCCCAGCCAAGGATCGAACTGGAGAACCTCTTGCTGTGAGGCGGCAATGCTAACCACTGCACCACCGTGGCCGCCCTGTTAATGTGGCAATTCAACACCATTCAATTCCCCCAACAGGTCTTGCAGCTATCAAACTGGAAAGGCTCCCCCACCCCTTGGCTGTATGGTTCTGGGACACATGATCCCAGGGGTATATAGTCTGTTACCCATTCACACAACAAGGTTTCCCTTGAAGTGTGTCAGTCAGGGTCTATGCCTAATGTAGTTAGGAATGTAATATATTGTCTCACAGTACATTTGTTATATGTTATTTTAAGAGTACATGAAGTTCAGTGAGTTTGTGGGCTCCCACCCTTTGCTTAGCCTAGCTTACACACAGAAATAATCTAAATAAGAAAAAGGAGGAAGCAACATGAATGTCAACGGTGTAATGGTTACATAGTATCTGTGCATTCGAGGTTACAATCCCGATAAAGGCAGGGATGTTTATCATGTGCAAAAGTATACCTTAACCACAAGCTTGCATATATAGGTAGGTTTAAAAGTTTCCCTTTTAAAAAATAAAAAAAATTTGAATTTTT
>NC_056737.1:1288314792-1288339792 GCF_019279795.1 Protopterus annectens
TTCCTCTTACAATCTGCCTTTCATGCCTAAAAGACCCTTTCAGCTGAGTCATGCTACTGCATACCTAATATTCTATCATCTTTCTAAGGTTGTAAGTGGAATATGTGCTTTTTGTCCCTATCAGACCTCTCAAACAATTGGGGGCAAATATCAACTAAATCAGGGACGCGTCATAACAACATCAGGGACACATTTAAATTATTAGTGCTATTAACCTGACACATTGACAGACTCAGAGCATATGGATTTATACACATTTTCTGAGGTAAATGATGTTTATAACTCTTAATTGTTGTCATTATTCATTACATGTAATTCACCACCTTTCCTCCAAAAGTCACTAGTTTTAGGAGGGATTAAGTGGGACAGAGTTAGAAATTGAGTCAAAATCAGGGACAGTTCAGAGGTATGGTCCCTATTTGTTCCCCCAATGGTTTATGTCCTGTCCAGTGGATTTGCTTTTAGGGGTTGAGAGGTATGGGCATCAGCTATGCCCATTTCGGAATATTACTTATATCCCCGGGGCGGTCCTAATACGACTGCACCAGCCAACACCTGCCCGCCTAGGCCCATAATTGTATACCCATAGTTCCCCCACCTGCCTCTCCTTTACAGCATTCATCCTTACGGTGGGTGCAGGTGGGGTGTAAACACACAACTACACACTGCCCGCTCTCTGCATGTTGGGACTCACGTCGCACATTGTATCGACCCATGGATTATTAGGCTTGCACAACCTACTGGTCCGTGTACGTCTACAGCCTGGTTTGATGAATCATTACTGGGACTGACTCCAATGATCATTAATTTTTGGGTGTCCCACTAGGGACATCGATGTCTATGTTTCAAGATTAGAGCTGGCAGGTCTCTCCCACTGGTAGTATCCTGCCGGTGGTCGGGGAAGCAGTGGTGTGTTTACTTTTATTGTGTGTCTGTATGCCTCACTGGCCTAGCTTGGGGGTGAGGAGGTTGATGCTACGTGTTACACATTTGTTTATTGGACCCCTCACCCCCATATGCAAAGCCTGTGAATATATGTAATTAGTAACTGCTATATCATATCCTAGCTATATACATGTGTATATTTACAGTTATATATATCTATATATATATATATATATATATATATATATATACATTACTATATACAGATATATCTGTATATGTATGCATACATGTATATATTTATATATTGCTGTCTATAAATATATATATATATATATATATATATATATATATATATATCTAACAACATATGGGTCTATGGGTATCTGCATATGTACATATCTACATGTGGGTATGTATATGTATTCTGTCTCTGTATGTATACATTTGTACTACGGACAGGCTTATCTCTATGTTGCTATGGGTAGATATACACACACATACCTCTACATATATACATCTACATGTGATTATTCCGTTCCTTGCCATATAGATTGCACTTTGCTGCAGTAGGACTCGTAGTGGGTGTGTTTGTTCGTTGGGCGATGTCTCTGCCAATGAACACATTTGCTGACATCCCTGGGGCTGTCCATATAGGCCCACATCAGCCAACACCTGCACACCTAGACCCATAAGTAGCTACCCATAGATCCCCCACCCACACCTCCTCTACAGCACCTTACTCTAGGCCATGGTTGGTTCTGAACACACCACTACACGCTGCCCGCTCTCCACTTCATGGGACCCATGTCATACAATTGTCTCACCCCATGGGTCATCAGGCTTTCCCATCCTTGTATTCCGGGTATGTATACACACCAGCCAGAATGGTCAGTGTATCACCTTCTTTTGGTTTGTCAATTTTTGGGGTGTCCCACAAGGGACGCTCCTGTATGTGTTCCAAGATTAGATTTCATGGGTGCACTGTGTACCCCCCCGGTTGTATCCTGCCTGTGGTCTGGGGAGCAGTTGACTATTTACATTGTTTGCGGGTTTGTGTGTATGTTTCCCATGTCCGGCTGGGGGGGGTGGAAGGTCATGCTACGTGTTTCATGTTTCTTGCTTGGGCCCCTCACTTCTTGGGCCTGTGAACATATGTCATTCTTGTGTGCTGTTTCCTTTCATAGCGGTAGATC
The DNA here is from genome assembly GCF_019279795.1 of Protopterus annectens. Classification (NCBI taxonomy): domain Eukaryota; kingdom Metazoa; phylum Chordata; order Ceratodontiformes; family Protopteridae; genus Protopterus; species Protopterus annectens. The sequence continues at coordinate 1,288,316,874 of NC_056737.1, forward strand.
TGTGTATATCTACGCACACACACACACACACACACACACACATATATATAGATATATATATATATATATATATATATATATATATATATATATATATATATATATATATATATATGTATATATGTTTATATATATATATATATATATATATATATATATATATATATGTATACATATATATATATATATATATATATGTGTATAGTTTTAAATATATATATATATATATATATATATATATAAATATATATATATATATATATATATAAAATATATATATATATATATATATATATATATATATATAGATATATATATATATATATATATATATATATATATATATATATATATATATATGTGTGTGTGTGTGTGTGTGTGTGTGTGTGTGTGTGTGTGTGTGTGTGTGTGTGTGTGTGTGTGTGTGTGTGTGTGTGTAAAGCAATGCATACCCCGTGCAAACGCACTTACAGACGTACTGGTGTTTATATATGCTTAAACCTGCTTACTAGTACCTTATGCATTATGACACTGACACTTTGCTCCAGTTCACTTTTAATTGTTATTTTGCAGGTTATACAGCGGACAGATGTCGCAATATGTTCATGTACAGATTACCGATGGTAAATGGTATGTGATCCAGTGGAATTTGGAACGGGAATGTCCGTTCGTTAGGCGGTTGCTCTAACCAATACACTATTGCGGTGCTGCTTCATTTGCATATATACCCATGGCTCCTGGTTCCCCAAACACCTACCCCAATGCCTCCCTAACACTGCAGTCATCCATTCTCCAGTTGGATTCGTGGTGTATCCACACCACTACACATTGGCCACTCCCTACTCCTGTAGACCCATCCCATCAGTTGACTCACTCCATATATCCTCAGAATTCCCAAACTTTTAGTCCACAAACATTGGTGACATGAGCGACCAAAAGGACACTATTCGCAATTTTTGGGTTGTCCCACATGGGCCACACATGTCTTTATGTCAAGATTAGACTCTATACTTCATTACATACTTACTACCGTTAGCATGAAGCTACAATAAATTAATAAGTATGACTATGTGGTAACGCACACATTACACATGACAGCTTAATTATGTATGAGTTTGGCGTATTTCTTTTACAAATAGACTGGTTTAGTAATTGGCGTTGCCATAGCAGGCAGATCACTGGAATGATTCCATGTGTGGGAAAGTCCTCACATTTGATTTTTTTCAGCACAGCACTGACATTGGACATTGTACACACTTCTGCGTTTTAGCAGTTTCGTCCCTTCCCTCTAATGCACAACCTATTATTCTATCTACTGTTGAGGTTTGTAAGGGCACATTTATGTTATTTATGTCTGCAAATGGAATGAATGTGTTACAGAGAATGTACTTCTACATATAGATGTCTGCATGTGTGTATGCATATATACTTAAAACGAACTCACTGACCTCCACGGGGCGGTCCAATTAGAACCAGCCCATCCAACCCTGGTAGTCCTGGATCCATAATTTAAAACCCATAGTTCCTCCACCCCACCTGAGTTCAACATACACGCATACCATCCATTGTCCAGTTGCTATCGCAGCCATGACACACCTCCACACTTTGCCCTCTCCTGAGCATCAGGGGCCCTATACGTATGTTGTCCCAACCCATGTATTCTCAGGCTCTCCCACCATTTAGTCCTTGAACATACCTGCCCTTGTTTGTGTAATGGTCGGATGGCCAAATAGTCTAGGGACTACCCTCTGTGTGTAAAGTAGACTTAGCAGATCAACAATGTTACTCCCACTGGTAATATCCTGCCTGTGGTGTGAGTATCAGTGCTTTGCTCACTCCTGCCCAGCTTGATATGACATATGCTGACAGCGCTATATAATACTGGGGTTGCTGTTGATTCCCTTCTCATTCCTTTTGTATGCTTTATTGTTACATCATTCTTTCTTTATATGTATATATATATATATATATATATATATATATATATATAATATATATATATATATATATATATATATATATATATATATGTTATATATCTGTACATACATATATACATTTCCTATGCTGGGCACTGCTTAGACCCACCCAAGCGCACTCAGACTTGCTTACTGGTACTTATATATATTTACTGCTGCTTATTTGTGCTTACACCTGCTTACTATTGCCTTATTCATTATGACAGTGTCACTTTGATTGAATGACATTTAGTTAAATATCTCATGCGATACTCTTATGTCAGTTTTACATCAAAATGACATTCATTCCACATGGAAAATGATATGTGCTATTGTTGGGCTTGAACCATAAATGCCTATTCATTAGGCGGATGCTCTAAACACTGCACTATTGACATTTATGTTGATTCCGCATGTTTTTCTCTATTTGAATGAATTTGATGTGTAAGCTACCCTCGGCGGAGGGCAGCGACGTGCAAACACGCTGCGCTTTGCTTACACCTTCGATATTGCAGCAATTCAATAGTATAATAGGGACACGGGGAATCTAATTGTGAAAGTTCTAGGGACAGGGCTCAACATTCCACTACGTGCTTGTGTGTTTACTACTTTGATTTTATTTCACTGTTCGTGGACACTCTTGTATGCTTAACATACATTTCGGTATCCACGGACACTGAATTACTGACTTACTATTAGAGGCGGGCTCTACTAGTAGGCATAATAGATTATGCAACTGTCGCGGCATGTTTACGCCTCTGTAGAGCACTTGTACATGCCTCCTGCACTCGCACACATTTCCTGTGTACGTCAAGGGTGCAGTGGCGTGCCCTTATACATATTCATATGGCACTGCTGCACCATCTGTAGTGAGGACTCTTGGCGCAAGGCTAAAACTGTCCTTGCACTGAGCTTCTTGAATCCCAGGGTCTATTTATTGTAGAACAAAAACACATAAAACACATGGACAAGCACTTTCACACCAATTACTGTGTTTCTTCAGATCTTTGTATAGTATACAGTAGCCCATTCACATGACTTAAATGTAAAATCTAACCAATCAAATACATTGAATAAAAAACTTTATCCAGTAGAATAAGACCATAGTTATACAGTACATCCTTCACAAATATGCATATTTTGCTAAAAAAGAAAGAGAGGAAATGTTTAAAAAAAATCTTAATTTATGTAGGATTGAATATGGAAATACTATTAGTGAGAGATTTTAACTGTGATCTAAGGAAAAGAAAGAAAGAAGGGAATTATGTCAAGAGGGTATATGAAATAATGAAAAGTGGAAAGTTTTATACACACACACACACACACACACACATATATATATATATATATATATATACATATATATATATATATATATATATATATATATATATATATATATATATATATTTATATTAGACTGAAACAGAGATTGAATATTTTTTTAAGAATTTAAAAATTATAAAAGAAGGAAAAAAAAGGAAACAGGCTTTTCAGATCATTTGGATATACAGGTAGAAATGAAGGAAAGGGAAGAATATATATGGAAATTAAAGGTATTAAAAGACTGAATAAGAAAGATTTAGATTACAGAGATAGAAAGGAAATTGATCAGTTATGGAAAGATCATGTAGAAATGAGAATTTGCAACAAAACTGGACAGATTGGTTGATAAGCTTTAAAGAAAAATATAAAAAATGTTTTTAAAATGTCAAATGATGAAAAGAAGGAAAGAAAAGCAAAAATATAAGTTATTAAGTCACACAATTAGACAGGCATTAAGAAATATTAAAAACGTTTATGAAAAGGAGAAGGAAATATAGGAAATGAACCAGTAGAAGATAAAGAAAATGTTATATAAGAAAAAAATACTTCTACAAGGGAAAAAAAGAAGAAGTGACCCAGCATTTGAGTAAGATAGTGAGAACAAATGAGAGGATAATAAGGGGTTGGAAAATAATAAAGAAGAAAGAGTAAATGCACAACAAAAAATATTTGAGGTAATATAAGACATACATTTATGAAAAGGGCAATAAAAGATAGGCAAATATGGAAGGTAAATAAATTAAGTAATGAAATAGAATGAGATTATGGAAAAAATAAATGTAGGAACGTTTGATGAAATTTTAAAAGATTTGGATATGAAGAAAGCAACAGGAATAATGGAATTGAGTATTATATGTATTATAATATGGAAGAATGACAAAAAGTATATTTTATGGAAGTATTGAATGTGTGGTTAGAAAAAGGAATAGTTAAAAAAAGAGACATACTGTGGCTATGAAATTTTTATGGAAAAAAATGAAAAAAAGAGGACATTAGAAATTGAAGACCAATAGTACTGAACAATACAGATTATAAAATATTTAAGAGAATAATAGGGAAAGAGGAGAATGTGTGAGGTTGCTGGAGACTATGATTTTTGGGACAAAAAGGAAAAAAAGTCAATGTTATGGATATTAAGAGAGGTGATAGATGATATAATTAAAATGTGGAAGCTAAAATAATGGTAGGAGGTGTAAATAAGCATTTGACAGAATACAAAATGAGGAATTATGTAGTATATTAAGAGATTATAATGTAAATCATAAAATAAATGTTATAAGATCAGTATATGAGAATACTAATGTAAGAATAATATTAGATGGATGGCTAAGTGAAAAAAACAAGAATAGAGTGTCAGATAAGACAAGGTTGTCCAGCAAGCAGCATCAAATTTGCATTAGTTATGAATGTGATTGTAAACAAAATGAATAGAGAATGGAAAATGTCAAGGTATAGGATGACAGAGGGAGTATACATCACAATTATTCTTACATATGTAGATGATATAATTTTAATTGCTAAAAATAAGAAATGGATGTAACAAGGAATTAGAAAATTAAATAAGTATTTAAATACACTTTTCTTATGTACCAATAAAGACGAAAGTAAATGCATTGGATTTTTGGGTGAATTGGAAGGTATTTACTTTAATGATGAAGAGATAGATATCTTGGGAATAACATTTGGAATAAACATGAACAGAGAAATACAATGGGAGAGACATACACACCTTGAAAGAAATATGTATATTTTTGAGATCATATCGATTGTCATGTAAGAAAAAAGTATATTTATAGTGAAGTGGTTAACACTGTTGCTTCACAGCAAGAGGTTCTCAAGTTTGATTCTCAACTGAGGTGCCTTTTGTATGGAGTCTGCATGTCCTCTCTGCATTCCCAGGGGGTTCCTTGGGTATTCCATTCTCCTCCCACATTCCAAAGACATGTGTCTGGAGCATTTCTATCCAGGCCACCACTGAAAATAGGTTCTGCCCTCGTTGGACTTTCCCGATCAACGAATGTTGAATAAATAAATATATTTTGGGTAAGATAGCCTATGTAGCAAGCATATATATGATCCCATCTAAATATGAAAAATAATTGTTATTGATTATATTTTCATTTATATGGAGATCAAGGCTAATTCCTGTAAGGAGAGGAATTTTGTATGTCATGGAAGAAGAAGGAGAATTAGGGTTAATCAATTCTATAGTTCACACAGCTTTTTTGAACCTTTTTCAAATGCTGATAGAATTAAAAGAAGAAAACAGGAATTCAGTAAATGATATAATGAAATTCAAATATAACGATGTTTGGGAAAGAATAAGATATGGAAAAAGATAGCAGAATAATGTAAATGATGATATTAAAGCATATCAAAATAAGATATTAATATGGAAATTGAAAATAGAAAATGTAGAGAAAAAAACAGAAAAGAATGGTACTCAAATATAATGAGTGAACACTATTATATTTATCCCTGGAGAAATTTCGAAAATGAAATAAGAAATTAAATTAAAACATAACTTATATGGAGGAAAAAGATGCATGAATGTAAAGATTTAATGTGGAGACTGACAATAAGTAAAGTGCCTGTTAAAGCAAATATGCCGTACAAAAAGATTCAGGAAATGGTATGCAATTGTTGTCGGGAAGTTGAGATGATGGAACATGAAAAAAGAAAAACATAAATACCTGTGGTGAAATTGGAGATGGAAGAAAATGTGAATTCAGATGTTATATATGTGATAAAACAGTTCATTTTTGGCTGGATTGTAAAGAAAGGAAAAAAAGAAGGGGAGGAAGTACATAATACACAACAAAGAATGGTACAAGAGGGCAACATTTTGGAAATTTATAAAAAACAGACAGAGAACAAAGAGAAGAAGATACAGAGGCAAAATAAAAACAGATTGAAAACAAAAAAGACTCAGAAATAAGTTCATAGGTTAGTACTAAGCTAACTGCTCTTGTGAGCCATTTTAAGCCTAGCTAATTGTCCCTTGTGAGACTCAAACCCTGCACCTTGTGTTTGCAAGGCAAACACCTTAACCATTATGCCACCCTCCCAACCCTCCTAAGTGATGAATATTATGTTAACTGGACTACAGAGAACAGTAAAATTAATTCAGCAGGCAAAAGAATAAACAAAAGGAAAATAAAATATACAAGAAATAAAATAAAAAAAGGGGGAAGGGAAGGCTTATATGGAGTAAAAAGATGTATGAATATAAAGATTTCATGTGGAGACTGACAATAAGTAAAGTTCTTGTTAAAGCAAATATGCTGTACATTTTTTGGTTGTGGGAAAAGGGGGGAGGAAATAACTGAAATGCGTGAAGATATATTATGTTGTAATGTAAGATGTAATCAACTGTAAATAATGTATGTAATGTATATATTATAAATAGTTTATATAAGTTGTTATAATTAATAATAAAGACCCCCTACTCTGTTTGGAGTTCCAAGGAGGACACATTTGGTCCAGGCACTTACGGCTCCCCTTCCATGCACAGTGGCAGACTAGGTAAGCAGGAGGGCAGTATGGCAGAATCCAGGAGTGTGAACAGCAGTGAAAAGGTGTTTGCATCACAGATGTGCAGCCAGAGAACTCTAGAGAGCAAGTTCAGTTGATCACAGATGATGAAGTATCTATTGCTGAAAGAGATGCCACTTTTACAAAAGTTGTGGAATTGGAGGATATATTAAGCAATCTGAGGAAGGCAGTCAAGTCTTCCATAGATTCAGAAATGCTGCTTCAACAGCATTTGTTTACTGAGGTCATTGAAATAAGAAAGGAATGCATTGTTACAACCCTCCAGTCGGGAGGGTTGTAGAATGATGTATTGAAGTGTTTCCTTACAGAAAGTGAACCAGAGAGTGGCAGAGATCTGTCTTGGGGAGAAGTAATGATCAGACTTCAATATCCAGTAGCAGGTACCAGAAAGGAAGGGGATACTACTAGTCATATAAAAATGATTTATGTGGACATGATAAAAAATAAGAAGCAGAAAACTAACAATGAAGGAAGACAACCAGAGGTAAGAAAAAAATCCTTTACAGTAAAAAAATTATCAAACAGAGAATGAGATGGACAGTTATAAGATATGGGACAATGTTATCCCTTCTCTAGGTGTAAAATCAAGAGGAAATGAGGGCATTTATTCAAATAAACAGAGAAATTTGTGACATTATTTTTGAAAAAGGGACAGGAATGGAGAAATTTCCAGGAGAATATGAAAAGAAAAAAAGACTGTAATCCTTGAAATTCATATGTTTTGAAAGCATTTAATAGAGATACCAAGAAGAAAGTTCATATTCAGTTCAGAACTGATGTTGAAAGAGAGACTTTAAAGAGATATTTGATTAAAATATGTCAAGATGTTATGCATGTAACTAAAGTTTATAACAACAGAGGTTTATGGATTGAGGGTTGGGCATATAATATTGTGTTGAAAATGAAAAATGGTGCTATTGTGCATATTCCAAGTGTGATAACTATTAATTGGAAAAATGGTATTGCAAGGTATTGGGGTCAACCTAAAACATGTCTTTATTGTGGAAAGTCAGATCACTTAATTAATGACTGTGATAAAATAAAAATATATAACCTGTGGCAAAATTGGAGATGAAAGAAAATGTGAATTCAAATGTTATAGATGTGATAAAACATTTCATTTGTGACTGGATTGTAAAGAAGAGAGAAAAGAAGGGGGAGTGCATAATATACAACAAGGAATGGTACAAGAGGGTGACATTTTGGAAAATGTTATAAAAAACCGACAAAGAACAAAGAGAAGAAGATAAGGAGGTAAAAGAAAGACTGAAAACAAAGAAGACTCAAAATAAGTGATGAAGATTATATTAACTGGACTACACAGAATAGTAAAATGAATTCAACAGGCAAAAGAGTAAGCAAAATGAAAAGAAAATGTATAGGAAATAAAATAAAAAAGGGAAGGGAAGGCTTATATGGAGTAAAAAGATGTATGAATGTAAAGATTTCATGTGGAGACTGACAATAAGTGCCTGTTAAAGCAAATATGCCATACGAAAAGATTCAGGAAAAGGTATGCAATTGTTGTTTGGAAGTTGAGAGGTTGGAACGGTTTTTTTTTTTTTTGGATTGTATAGGAGTCAGAAAATTGTGGGAAAATGTATGTGAAATTAACATATTGGAAGATGTTAAAAGTGTAAATGATATAAACATGAATATGATAGAATATGGGTACTATGGTAACAAAAATAAAAAAAAGGTAAAAGAGATTGATTGAAAATTATTTTATGTTTTATGGGTGGTACGGAATGAAAGAATGAATTAAATAAAATATAATGGGAAATGGGCATTATCTGAAATTTTGGTTGTGGGAAAATGAGGGAGGAAATAACTGAAATGCATGAAGTTATATTATGTTGTAATGTAAGATGTAATCGACTGTAAATAATGTATATAATGTATAAATGTATAAATAGTTTATATAAGTTGTTTTAATTAATAATAAAGATTCCCTACGCTGTTTGGAGTTGCAGGGAAGACACATTTGGTCCAGGCACTTCCTGCTCCCCTGCCATGCACAGGGGCAGACTAGGTAAGCAGGAAGGCAGTATGGCAGAATCCAAGAGTGTGAACAGTGGTAACAAAGGTGTTTGCATCACAGATGTGCAGCCAGAGAACTCCAGGGAGCAAGTTCAGTTGATCACAGATGATGAAGTATCTATTGCTGAAAGAGATGCCACTTTTACAAAAGCTGTGGAGTTGGAGGATATATTAAGCAATGTGAGGAAGGCAATCAAGTCTTCCATAGATTCAGAAATGCTGTTTCAGCAGCATTTGTTTACTGAGGTCATTGAAATGAGAAATTAGTGCATTGTTACAACCCTCCAGTCAGGAGGGTTGCAGAATTATGTACTGAAGCGTTTACTTACAGAAAATAAACCAGAGAGTGGCAGAGATCTGTCTTGGGGAGAAGTAATTGTCAGACTTCCATATCCAGTACAGGTACCAGAAAGGAAGGAGAGACTACTAACATGAAAACGACTTATGTGGACATGGTCAAAAATAAGAAGCAGAAAACTAACAATGAGCAAAGACAACTAGAGGTAAGAAAAAAATCTTTTACAGTACAAATTTTAGCAAAGCAGTGGATGAGATGGACAAGTTATAAGATATAGGACAGTGTTATTCTTCTCTAGATGTAAAACCAAGAGGAAATTAGGGCATTTATTCATATAAACAAAGAGAACTTTATGACAGTTTTTGAAACTGGGAGAAGAATGGAGAAATTTCCAGGAGAATATAAAAAGAAAAAAGATGGTAATCCTTGGAATTCATATTTTTTTGAAAGCATTTAATAGAGATACCAAGAAGAAAGTCCATATTCTGAATAGAATTCACATTTTTTAAGCATTTAATAGAGATACCAAGAAGAAAGTTCATATTCTGTTCAGAACGTATGTTGAAAGAGAGACTTTAAAGAGACATTTGATTAAAATGTGTCAAGATGTTATGGATCTAACTAATGTTTATAACAATAAAGGTTTATTGACTGAGAGTTGGGAATATAATATTGTGTTAAAAATGAAAAATTATGCTATTGTGCATATTACAAGTGTTATAACTATTAAAGGGAAAAATGCATTTTTAGGTATTGTGGTCAACCTAAGACATGTCTTTATTTTGGAAAGTCAGTTCATTTAATTAATGACTGTGATAAAAGAAAAATATATATACCTGTGGTGAAATTGGAGATGAAAGAAAAATGAATTCAAATGTTATAGATGTGACAAAACAGTTCATTTGTGGCTGGATTATAAAGAAGGGAGAAAAGAAGGGGGAGGAAGTAAATAATACACAACAAGGAATGGTACAAGAGGGCAGAATTTTGAAAATGTTATAAAAAATAGACAGAGAACAAAGAGAAGATGATAAAGAGGTAAAAGAAAAACAGAGCGAAAACACAGAAGACTCCAAAATAAATGATGAAGATTATATTAAATGGACTACAGAGAACAGTAAAATGAATTCAACAAGCAAAAGAGTAAGCAAAAGGAAAAGAAAATGTATAGGAAATAAAATAAAAAAGGAAAAGGGATAATAAGATAGGTAGAATTAAATAAAATTGTACTAAACTTATTATAAGTGACTTTCAAGTAAAGTAGTAGAAGTAAACTTGAATACTATGAAAAGTTTAACAAGAAGGATAGGCATTTCCGAATGATGTAGATATTATAGTTTTAGAAGAGATAAGTTTGACAATAAAAGAAAGATTACAAATTGAGAATTATGGGGAGAAAATTTTGTCTGGAATCTATGAAAAGATATATGTTTGGGAATAGAAATTTTATTGAAAAAAACAGTAAAATATTAGATGTGACGTTGGTAGAGATGGGAAGAATAGCAGATTTGGATATAAGATAGGGCAAGCAGGTATACAGGATGATAGCAATTTGTACTTATATTAATAAAAAGGATAGAGAAAATATGTTCCAATGTATTTTAGATTATGTAGCTATAAACATGGACATTATGATACCAGGTCATTTTAACTGTGACTTGAGAAATAGAAAGAGAATGGGAAGTGACTTAAATAAAGCATTAGAAATAACAAGATAGCAAATTATATTTATAGAGAATTAATAGATGGACTTATAAAAGAAAAGAGTACAAAACAGAAATAGATTTTTTTTGCTATCTAAAGGAATTGAAATAAGTATGGAAGGCGTATTAGAAACTGTATTTTCAGATTATTTGGCTATCTGGATTGAAATAAAAGGATATGATGGATATATAAAGACAGGGAAAGGGATAAAAATAATACATGAGGCAAAATGGGATGAGAAAGGAACTTTATTAGTGAAGACATTTTGGAAAGATCATATAGCTATGAAAAGATTTTATCTTGGGTGGTCAGAATGGTAGATAGCCTTTAAAAATATATATGAAATTTGATGTACAGTGGGAGCTAGATGTATGAAAAGAAAATAAGGAAAATACAAGAAAAAAGTGGATAGTTAAAGGAACAACAGCAAATATTTTTTTCTAAAAAAGAACTGTACACATTAAATCAGGCAAAAATCAAGTACCTGTTGAATAAGCAAAAGTATATTTTGCAAGGAAAGAAGGATGAGCTAGCTCCATATTTACATATGTTGTTTAAATATGATTACACACTAATGAGAGAACTAAAAGGCAAAACAGATATGATGCAGAAGAGACAAGAAAAATAATGGAAGTGGTGACAGAATACATAAAGGCTATGTTTCAAAAAAAATAATCATCCAAATTGAAGAGATGAGAATTAAAAGTATCTTCACAACAAAATAATTAACAGATTTTTCACAGCAAGATAATTAACAGATTGAAAGAGAAATCTGGAAGAATTGAATAGAATATTATGAATAGTTAACATGAAAGCAGCAGTGGGACCTGATGGTATAGAATATCAAATGTATAAAAATTTGGAGCCATGGCAGAAGAAATGTTTTTTTAAGGAAGTAACTTGAGAATATGGTGATACAGGCAGCACAGGTACGCCTAGGACTTCTCAGGCTGACCATACTTTTCTCCCACTCTTTTGCTGTGGTCTAGCAAGGTCCAAGTAAGTCATACAGAAGTCAGGAATGAAGAACCAGAAGAGAAAAGTGATATTATTCTCTGGGCATCATGCGCATTGCTCTTCTATCATGAGCATACAAACCTGATAATGAGTGTGTTGAACAATGGGAAAAGGAGCTGTTGGGCTTCAGTGTAATGCAGCAAAATGAGATAGCACTGTGGACATTCGAAGGAGCAATCTGTTGAGCAGGAAATGTGAGGAGAAGACAGTTGGTGGATAAAGTGAATGTTAGACAGACAATGGCAAAAATATTTTTATAGAGTTGAGAAGGCAATACACTAAGCAGCTTAGATGTTATTAACACATCCATGGACAACTGAACAGCTGAGATCCATGCAAGGCAAGACTTTTGTACGGGGGTTAGTCCCAGATCAGGTATTGATAATTCACCAGTTTGTACATTATGCGGTAGTACAATATGGTCACTAGAGATATGGCATTATTTTTGTTTTGCACTCAGCAATAAACAAAATACAGATGGAGTTACATCACTACCAGCCACACTTACATCCAACACCTTCAATATGCAATTCAAAAAACTCCTAAAAATCCACCTTACAAACAACTGGCTATGCTCCTGTAACACCCCTAGGTAAAGACAAGTATACAGACAACAACTATAGCCATAAACCTAATTTTCCTACCAAGTTTCTAACTCCAATATAACCTTGTTAAAGCAAAGCTGCAAATATTGTATCCAAAAATTCTAAACATTTGTATGTACAAACTTCAAGTCTGCTACGTACCACAATGGTACTAGAAATGTGTTATTCTCTGTATTGTACATAGTTACTAGTTTGTAGTAGTACCATAAATAGTTACTAGTCTGTAGTAGTATGATAGAGTATTGTATGTATATGGAGCTTTTCTCCCCGGGTCTCTGCTGAAAATAGACATGTGTCCAGTCGGACTTTCTCGGTCAACAAATGTAAAATAAAATAAATAAAAATAAAAAATAAAGAGGCTAGAGATTGTATCTTCAGGCTTCAAAGATGATGAAATGTACTTATGCAATGTATAGATGTATTATGAATAACTGCTGCTTCCTTATGGAAGGGCCATTTATGAACTATATAAGCTTCTTACACAATGATCTGTTATGGGATGTACTTGAAAAGCCTGCAATAGAAAAGTTGTATGGTCGGCAGGTAAAGCAAGTCCTAAAGAAAAAGAAAAGTCAGTTCTTACAATAAAACACCTAGCATCATTCAAATTGTCATGTGTTTTTATTCATTTCTGCGTATCTGTAACTCACTTCTAGAAATTAGTTTTATGGGCTATGTGATACAAGGCCATTTGTATTAGAAAAGCAAAAAAATACATATCTTTTTCTATAACCTCGGGACAACAAAATGTCTTGTTTTGTTTATTAATCAACGTTGCCTTGTACACAGGCAGCTAAAATCTATTAAGTACTATGTTCCTTTGAAAAAAAGAAAATTCAAGGTCAGTTAACAAATGACAGCATTGGGGATCTTTTAAATTTAGGTACATTAGAGAGATAAACAAACATTTGCAATGGCATATTCAAAATGCATTACATTGGTACAGCAACACATTTTCATTTAGAATTTCATAAAATTATGTAGCAGAATGACTCAGGTGAAGTACTTGTGAAATGTAATTAAGCTCTGCACCTGAAAAAAATAAGAAAACTCAAAATGCAAGTGTGGGAAACAAGTCTTCAAAACAGTTGTCACTACTATTGCCACTGTAAGCATACATTTAACTAATCCTGCTATACAGGAGTAAAACCTAGGAAGAAAACATTACAATTAGTGACATTAGCTTGGCAGTTTTAACAAAATCTTCATAAAGAGTTATTAAAAAAAATATATATTTAATGTATTTCTTTACCATACACCTATGCACAGTACTTTAATTTCTGCATCTAAGAAGACAGCATGGTTTGCCTGATGTGGTGCTTAAAATCATAATGTTACCACCCAGCCAGAGTAACACTTACCAAATCTATAATTCTGCTCAGCGAATAAAGTAATGGGTAAAAGAATATTGCCAAGACCACATATAAAGAAACTCAAAGCCATAAAGAAAATATTTGAAAGACTGCATGTAAAGAAACATTAATCCATCAAGAAAACATTTTTATGGTGCATATTCTACTTAGTAGAGTAATACACTGATTGACTGAAATTGTTTTTTTTTTTCATTCTACACTGAATGAAAATGTGATTGAAAACTCATCATTTGCCAACAACCTGACATTAATCAAGACTATACTGAGGTAGGCAGACTGGGACACCTGCTCTGTGATACCTGAGAAGCCAAGGAAGGGATATACTACAAAGATACAATGATAACTATACATTTTCATCCTGTACAGTTTCTATGACTGCAATGCATTTAAGATTTCCTAGCACCTAATGAAATGGACAAAGCATCCTTTCTCTCTAAAGTTATAGGAACATAGGTCTGGCTATATCTATAGTACTGACTCAGTATAAAACATTGGGGAAATGGTACAGTTATGCAGGCAACCTGGTGTAACAGGTGCCAGAATGCTTGAGGAGGTATTTACATTATATTTCATTGGCATTGAAGAAAATTATACTATCATCATTTTACTTTAAGACTGGCATGTTGTTGCTTTTTTCTTACTAACGCTTACCATACAGAACAAACCATCTGTACAGAACTGCATAGATATAATACCATTAATGCAGCATGTAGTTGACAGGAGACCAAGTCCACTGTATCCACTGTCATATAATCATACAAGACACATGCAGATTTTGCATGCCTTATTATCTGATAAACTGCTGTAGCAAAAAGTGATTGGATATAATAGAAAAAAACTTGCAAAAACTTATTGACTAAACATAGGCAGAGACCAAGGAATCCATGGTTCAGCTTAGCTAAACAGCTTTAAGGAGGACTACTTGAAATGGAGAAGAGAAGATAAAGAAGGAGGACAGATTAAGAGGCACTAGAAACACAGTGAATGGCAGTAAAGGTGGAGCTAGAAACAAAAGTAGTCACAGTAGCAGAAGTAGAGAAGTAAAGCAGTGGTACTGGATGGACTACCACTTGATTGTAAGAGAAGAAGCAGGGAAGCAACAGGTAATCACATATGAGGGGAGAAAGAGACAGCATGAGTAAGGATTGAGGGGGGTTGGCATGACATAAGATGGCAAGGAGATTAAAGGAACAGTTGGAAAATACTACCAGAAAATATACAAGAAAAAGGGAACAGAACAGCAGGGTGAGTGGTTCAGGCCAGGACGGGACAATCAATACAAAGTACTGGAAACCTGTAGGAGAACTTAAACAAGGACATTATGGCAGAAGAAGTCAGAAAAGTGATACAAGCAGTGAAAGCAATGAAAGCAGGAGACTCTATAGCTAACCAATTGAATTTTACAAATGGTAAGGGGAAGTAGTCTTGGAAACATTAAAGAGGAATACAGCAAGATGCAGTATACAAGGGACATTTCAGAAACTCCGAGGATGTGATGGGTAGTGCTGATTCCTAAAGAAGAGGGATACAGACCACAGGCAAATGACTACAGGCAAAGGTGTGTAATAAATAATGACACTAAAACATTGTCAAAGATCTTAAGAAGAAGTAGGTTAGGCAGTGTACTCCCAAAAATAATCCAGGAAGGACAAAATGGCTTTATGAAGGGCCATAGGGCAGAAGACAATTGCTGGACAGTGGAGGTGGCAAAAGGAGAAGGAAAGACAGCAGCAATCCTGCATGACCTCCAAAAGGCATTTCATATGGTGAGGTAAGAATTTCTGTGGGAAGTGTTAAAAAAGAGACATATGAGGACAGACCTCATTGCATGGCTCAGAACAATGTACTGGAACTCAGAAACAGAAGCTATAGTAAATGGAGGCATTCTAAGGTGGTTAATTAAGGAAGATGAATGAGGTGGGGTGTCCACACTCCCCAGGGCTATTCATAATGGTAATAATGGTGTTGTCTCAGCAGACAAGGAAAAATTTAACAAACATAGTGAAAATACAGGCATCCACGCAAAGCTTGTTATGTATGCTAATATTGGTCTCCTGCTATTCGTGCTAAAGGAAACATTAGCCGTCTTTAAAAAAATGACAGGCCAGTAGGGCTTTGCACCCAGTGGTGAAAAACCTGGTACTAGATGTTTTAAGTGTGTTTTTCTCCTGAATGGAGACTATTAGAATTTGAAAATTTACTAGAGATTCCATGTAATCCATTCTTGCATCATATTCAAATGCTTTATTCATCAGATATTAATGGGTATACAGAAAAACATAACTCATGCTAATTACCATGATCTGCTATTAGAACAGGCTAAAGCAACTACATATGCCTTAGAAATATATGCTTCATATATATATATATATATATATATATATATATATATATATGTACACTATGTATACGCTATATATATATATATATATATATATATATATATATATATGTGTGTGTATCAATCTACTTCACATGACTGAAAACTCAAAATACTGAATTTCATTTGACTGAGACCACAATACCTAATTTTCAAAATACTTAAAACTCATTTGACCGAGTCTCATTATACTGAAAGCTTATAATGCTGAATTTCAAAATGCTAAATTTTAAGCAATAGACATGCGCAGTTATAACACCAATGACTGACTCTTTAAAAACTTAAAACTACTTACCTCTTAGCAGAATCCGGGCAATATAAAGCCAAACTAGGTGGGGGGCTGCATTCCCACATTACCCAACTATGTATTTATTATTTATTTATTTTATTTTACATTTGTTGACTGGGCTAGTCTAGCTGGATACATGTCCATTTTCAGTAGAGGCCTGGGGTGAAAAGCTCCACTACTAAATCATACATTTTAACAAATATGCAAAGTTTATACATACAAAACAAATCAATCAATTGCATGAATCTGAGGAAACCGTTTTACGTCAGAGTGTGGTGCAAAGAGTGAGAGTGACATGCATAGTTAAGAATCAAAAAACAGTAACTGTTACCTCATTTATACCTGATGTGAACTCAAGTAAGAGCAAATCACAGATCATCAAAATGTCAATATTTTTTTTTCTTAAGCTATCTATATCAATAAAAAAGTCTAACCAGATGAGAAGAAATGTATAAAAGTAAGATTTATACTGCTATAATGGTGGCAAAAAGTGTCAGTCAGGATTCATGCATGGGCATAGCCATTGGGAATTTAGGTAGGTTTGTAGTTGCTTCTTGAAAAGGGGTGTTGATACCAGTGATGTAAGTTCACTTGGAAGCTTATTCCAAGTAAGGCCAACCATGTTAGTAAACAGGCCGTCACCAGACTTATTGTGAGATTTAAGGGAGGATACTAGGAGTTTATTAGCTGAGCGAAGGGTCGTGAGGTTTTTATATGGGGTAGTAAGGTTACAGACTATGGGAGTATTCATGGGGTGATACAAGATCTTGTGGGTGATTGTAAGTTGTTGGAGAAACAGCTGGTTTTGTAATTCCAGCCAACCTAGTTGTTTAAGATTTATGCAATGGTTGGTACGAAATGAAGCTCCTGTGGCAAATCTAGCAATGTTATTGTATGAGGTTGCCAGTTTATTAAAATTGGATTTTGAGAGATTGGTAAAAATAGGAGAGGCATAGAGAAGGGTAGAGATGAGGTGAGTTTGTGCTATAGTAGTCCTAGCTGAAGGTGTAAGGAAGGGGTTGAGCCTGTAGAGAGAGACGAGTTTTCTATTTACTGATTTAATGGTTAAGTTAATGTGAAAATCGAAATTAAGATTGTGATCAATTGTAACACCTAGGAGTTTGGTGGTTGTGTCAGGTGATATTAGTGTGCCATTGTTAGATACAATTGTGAAGTTAATGGGAAAGGACTTTTGTGTAGGTGTGAACAGTAAAAGTTTAGTTTTTTGGGGGTTAAGGAGGAGACAGTATCGATGGAACCAGTTTTCAGCTAATGTAAATACTTTTTGGGAACTAGACTGGAGCTCAGCAGAAGAAGCCATGGCACAGATAGGTGCTGAGTCATCTGCATATTGAATACAGGTGGTTTTTGGAAGGGATGTTTTTAGATCGTTAATGAAAATAGAGAAGAGGAGAGGTCCCAGAATAGAGCCTTGTGGGTCTCCAATGGTAATGAGTAGCTGAGATGATAAGTGATTATCCCAGAGAACTGCTTGCTGTCTATCTTCTAGATAGGAATTGAACCACTGGACAGCCTGAGTGTCTAAGGAAAGAGATTTAAGAATGCTTAACATGAGTTGATGATTAACCATGTCAAAGGCCTTGGAGAGGTCTAAGAAGAGGGCTGAGGAAAGTAAGTTATTATTATTTTTATTAATACAGTCAGTGACGGATAAAAGTGCAGTTGTAGTACTATGAAATGGTCTAAAACCATGTTGGCAGTCAGCTAGTAGGTTATTTTGGAGAAGATGATCAAGTAATTGTCGATGAATGCATCTTTCCATGATTTTTGCTAAAGGAGAAAGTAGGGCTATGGGATGGTAGTTTGAGAGTTTGTTTGAGTTGCCCCCCTTATGTAAAGGGATTATATGAGAGACTTTCCATAGAGATGGGATAATACCTTCTGTTATGGTTCTATTTATTAAAATGGAAACAGAGTAGTCAAGTACTCCAGCTGCTATTTGCAGATACTCAGCTGGTAGGTGGTCAGCTGATGGAGTACAAGGTTTAAGTTTCAGAAGTAAGGCATGGATGAGAGATGTTGAGACTGGCTGCAGTTTTAAAGTGGGGGGTTTAATGATTAGGGAGTGAAGTTCAGGAGTGCTAGCAGGAGATAAGGTTTTAGATAGTGAACAGACTGTTTCAGAAAAAAAATTGTTAAAAGTGTCAACAATTTGGTTGAGAGAACTTTGAGTCAAATTAGAAGAAGTAGGAGTTTTAGAATTTCCTGAATGAAGTAGTTTATTAATATCTGACCAGAACTTTTGTGAATTTTGATGTTGAGTTTGTTGGAATTTCGGGCAGGAGTTCTTTTTCTCTAAGAGTATTAATTTCTTTGTAGCATTTCTAAGTTGCCTAAAGTTTAGGTGATCAATTGGGTGTTTAGTATTTCTCCATTTAGACCATAGTTTATTTCTTTGTAGCATTTTTTGCCTGGTCTCTTTGGTCAGCCAAGGAGCAGGTTTCTTTCTAGCTCTGATTGTACGAGAGGGGGCATGGTAGTCTGGAATTTGCAAGAATTAGTTATTGAAGTATGATACTGCCTCATCAAGATGTAGGTATTTTAGGGGAGTCCAATTGTAAGCTTTGAGCTCTGATTGGTAGCTAGCTAGGTTTAGGTTTTTCTTATTCTTGGTAGTTCTGAAAATGATTGGGTTAGGAATAGAGGTCTTTTGTCTAGCAATATAAGTTAGGGAGTGGTCGCTAATATCATCAGGAAGTATGCCTGTTTTATATGACATGGGATTACTATTAACTAATATCCAATCAAGGGTACTCTGTTTGTTACTAGGTTTAAAAATTCTAGTAGGGGAGATGATGATTTGATGGAAGCCATAAAGGTTTATGTGAGAAGTTGGTTTGGGAGAAATACAGCAATTCCAATCAATATCGAAATCACCTAGGAGTATAGTTTCCTGTGGGAATGATGAGGAGAGCCAGCTAAGGGTACTTTCAAGAGTATTGATGTTATTGCCAGGGGGAATATAAGAGCAAATAATGTATAAGAATTTATTAGTATTAACCTGGAGCTTAGAGATCAAGATTTCAGCATTGCTTGGTGAGGGAGGTTGACTTTCTAGTGGGTTAACCTGTAATTCAGATTTGTAGAGTATTACACCTCCACCACCCTTTTTGTTCAGATGATCAAGTCTGAGGATGTTGTAGCCAGGAGGAATTATATCATGGTCCTTAGTTCCTGGTTTGAGCCAGGTTTCAGTTAGACATATGATGTCAAAGGAATGTATATCTATCAGAGCATGTAGTTGGGTAATTTTATTATTTACGCTGCGAACATTGAGGTGAGCTATAAGAAGAGAGGTGGGTGTATTAGTTGGAGTGACAGAGTTTTTTTGATGGACTGGATGGGTGTCAGGGAAGTGATTGTTTGGGCCTGGGTTTGGATGAATGTCACCATGTAAAAGTAGGAGCTGTTGAGGTTTATGTACGCATTTCAAGAGTTTAGAAAAATTTAGGTAAGATATTCTGGTTTGAAGATATTTAATATGGGTTAATCTATGGAATAGAAGTAGAAGGTAGGAAGATGATGATGTTAAGTTACTGTGGGTTTGTAAGGCTAGAACAGAGTGTGGAGTAGTATATTTTGAAGGGAGTTGAGATTCAAAAAATCTTCGGTGCTCATAGTGAGTGAGGGTATAAGATACAAGTAGAGTGTTAAGGATTATAAAGAAGGAAGTGTGTTAAAATATTTAGGACAGCCAGATTTTGGCATGGTAAGGGTAAATTGAGTTAATTGAAGGAAATAGAATAAAGTATAAAGAAAGGGAATGTTAATGTAAAGAGCAGTTTAGGAGAGATAGGGAATGTTAGTATATAGAGCAGTGTAAGGAGAGATAGGGGTTAAAGCAGTCAATAAGTATGGGCTGAACTGCTAAGTATGTAACAAGATAGAGAGGGCTATAGGTGGATGAGGGAAAGGAGGTGTGGCTATTCAAGTATAAGGTTAGGAGCAGTAGGGGTGGGTGGGATTTGGGGGTAGGGTAGGGGAGCGGAGTGAGCCCGCAGGGTGAATGGAGCGGGATAGAGCAAGTGAAGGAAGAGCTCAGAGATTCAATCTAAAAATAGGTGGTGATTGCAGAGCTCTGAGAAGTTCCATGTAAGATGAGAGTGCAAGTAGAACTAGGCAGTAGCAAGGAATATAGGACTAGAGGAGTGGAATAGAGTAGAGGAAGTGGGACCAGGAAGATTGTAGGATCAGATAAAAGAGAAATACAAGGAAAATCAATAGTAGACTAATATAGGTTGCCACCGTTGGGCAATAGGGGAGTTCAGTAAAGCTAATGGAATATAATAATGTGGAAAAAGAACACAGTTAAAGTGTACCAGGGAGAGAAGACTAATTCCAGGGGTGGTGGAGAGGGAGTATGGCTGCTGGGAACTTGGCTCAGGAGCATGACATTAACATTTATTCATTTAAAAACTAAAAAAACACAGCTTTGCTGTCTGGTCTAGGGGTAAAACATACTTTCTCAGGTTTTTTGAAGGAGGGATTATAGGAATTACGTGCTCATCTATCAGGTTATTAGCTTAACTAAAAACCCTTGTGTGGGGCCCTTATGACACAGGAGCAGGGTCGGCTATGGAGATACATGCAATAAGCCAGCTATAACCATGTTTTTACCGCAAGTGGTCAGAGTTACGAGCGTGGGATCAGTTTTACTAAACAGTAGAGGCCATAAACACTTAAACTAAACCCATATAAAGGTAGAACAAAGACTCTTCACATTGATAGTTTGATCCAGGCATACACTAATCCCAGAACTAAAGCAATGTAACAAAACAGGCAAGACAGTTTAAAAACAGTAGAGAGAGAAAAAAAAAACACTTACAGTGAGTAGTCTCATTAGGGCCAGGGGTACACAGCAGCCAGGAAAGTTGTATGTTAGTAAAGATGGTGCCACTTAAGATAACCCAGCTTTATGCTATTTGGGGAGGATATGAGGTGGAAGGGGAGGGGATAGAGCAGGTAAGTACAGGGAGACTAGGGAGGGACAAAACTTCTATTAGGTGAGCTATTATAAGTGGGAAATCCTACTTAGAATGGCAAATCGTGATGATAGTTGAAAGGAGGAGTTGTAGAGTTCAGGTAGGGGAAAAGGTGTGATGTAGGCTAAAGACAGAAAAAGAAAAAATAGCAGCTAAAACTGCAAGTGAAGGAAGAGCTCAGAGATTCAATCTAAAAATAGGTGGTTACTGCAGAGCTCTGAGAAATTCCATTTAAGATGGGAGTGCAAGTAGAACTAGGCAGAATCAAGGAATATAGGACTAGAGGAGTGTAAATACAGTAGAGGAATAGGGACCAGGAAGATTGTATCAGATAGAAGAGAAATACAAGGAAAATCAATAGTAGCCTAGTATAGGTTGCCACCTTTGGGCAATAGGGGAGTTCAGTAAAGCTAGTGGAATATAATAATGTGGAAAAAGAACACAGTTAAAGGGTACCAGGGAGGGAAGAGTAATTTCAGGGGAGGTGGAGAGGGAGTATGACTGCTGGGTACCTAGCTCAGGAGCATGATATTAACATTCATTAATTTAAAACTTAAAAAACCACAGCTTTTCAGTCCGGTCTACGGGTAAAACATACTTTTTCAGGTCCTTTGAAGGAGGGATTTAAAGAGTGGACAACAAATTTCTTTAAGGATGCAGTTGCGATTGCTGAAGGTATTTGATGGGGTTTCCCATAGACCAGGCAGGTAGAAGTCTCCAATCTTAGTGCAGGTCAGAGGTAGAACATTTCTCAGGTCCCTTGAAGGAGGGATTTAACAAGTGGACAACAAATTTCTTTAAGGATGCAGTTGAGATAGCTGAAGGTATTTGATGGGGGTTCTAATAGACCAGGCAGGTAGAAGTCTCCAGTCTTAGTGCAGGTCAGAGGTAGAAAGTTTCTCAGGTCCTTTGAGGGAGGGATTTAAAGAGTGGACAACAAATCTCTTTAAGGATGCAGTTGAGACAGCTGAAGGTATTTGATGGGATTTCTCATAGACCAGGCAGGTAGAAGTCTCCAGTCTTAGTGCAAGTCAGAGATAGAAAGTTTCTCAGGTCCTTTGAAAGATGGATTTAAAGAGTGGGCAACAAATTTCTTTAAGGATGCAGTTGAGATAGCTGAAGGTATTTGATGGGCTTTCTCATAGACCAGACAGGCAGAAGTCTCTAGTCTTAGTGCAGGTCAGAGGTAGAAAGAGTGAGTAATCTTGCTAGGGCCAGGGGTACACAGCAGCCAGGAAAGTTGTATGTTAGTAAAGATGTATACTTATTTCAGGATCACACTACAGTGGGGAAAAGGGTATATACCTTTTACTTACCTTACTGTACTATACACACTGCCACTACTGCCATGAGCGCACAGAACATCCGCCA
>NC_056737.1:1288342292-1288447292 GCF_019279795.1 Protopterus annectens
AATATTCTCAGTCCAAGGTCGCACTACAGTAGGGAAAAGGGAAGTTTCCCTTATCCCCACTGTAGTGCGATCTTTGCAACAGGCATACTTATGCAAAAGTGCTTCCTCAGTGAAAAGCACTTTCGCGCAAGTATGACCGGCCGAATCTGTATCGGTGATGTTGCCTTTCGGGGATCCGTATGGATCCCATATATATATATATATATATATATATATATATATATATATATATATATATATATATACACAAACATATATATCTATATATATATATATATATACACAAACATATATATCTATATATATATATATATATATATATATATGTACACACACACACACACACACACACACACACACACACATATATATATATATATATATATATATATATATATATACATACATATATAGATATAGATATATATATATATATATATATATATATATAGATATATATATATATCAGACAATAGCCCTCTGAATCTATTTGCATTTATTCACAATGAATTGATTTTCTGATTTCTTTCTGCGTCCATTAATACTTTCCTTCCATACCTGCATTATGTTACAATTGTAATCCAGCTACCACATGACTGTCCATCAATGCTTCCTCATGTGTAACTCCAAACTCATACTTTAATGTTTTAAATAAACAATAGTAAAAGACCCAGAAAGGTACAAAGCTTTTGTTTAAATTCTACTTACAGCTTTGAATTACCTCAATGTTACCATTAGAAAATAGCTCTTTCTCAGACATTACTAGAAAGTGTATACTTGATAAAATCAACTCACACAATAACCTAATCATCATTCCTCCTAAAAAAGCATCTTCACCATGCTATGCATAACAATTCTTACTGATGTTTACTTTTGAATATTCAGTGTGTCTTCACTGAGGTCAGTTATTGATTTAACTCTTCAAAATGTTTTTTTCTAATCTTTACCATATTCGTCTGATTTCCTATTTATACATCATCAGGTACAAGCAGAATGGATACATTATGGCAGTATGTCTGCTTATATAATGAGGCATAAGCTGATGCCATGAGACCTACATTATCTGCATGAATGACTCCACAAAGAATATTATTTACGACTCGTTGAACATAATCTATTTCTTTCAGCTTCACAAATAGTTTGTCACTATATGTCAGAAATAACCAGTTCCCCTACATTTAGTCAACTTAAAAGTTGGCAATGATTCCACAGGAAGAAAACAGCAGGATGAATCATCTACATTCTTTAAGAAGTACTTTAGGAATGGGGCAGTCCTCTACTCCCCAAACATTTTGATACTGTCAAAGGAAAAATATACTTTAAAAATTATCAAAACACGGTAGGTTCAGGTTAAGGCACTTTAATCTTGCAGCAAGGAGACAAAAATATGCTATTACAGTTTGTCTAACTAGAAACAGGAAATGCTTTCATTTTTATACACTTTCTAATAAGACATTGCCTACCAAGCTGACGTAGCAAGTTACAAGTCTTTTCATCATCACTTGTTGACCACCATTCTCATGAATTTCTGCTGATTTATGAATTTTTGTGAGAAACTTCCTAAGGAAAACAACGTGGCCTTGATTACCACCAGTTAGATAAATGTTATGTTACCATTCAAGGTACTATGGCTAATTCAAGCACAAAGCTAGCAGTTCATTTCTCTAATAATCCTTTGTCTACTTTATCTCTAAGCTTCTGCTGCTGTACATGTTCTCATACTTCGAACAGAGCTGATTGTTTAGAATCATTACATTTACAGAATATAGCACTGTTCATTCATTTGTTCCTGACCTAGCAGATAAGCACCTGCTTCTCAAGTACATTTCCAAAAGGCATAAACATGAATATTGCTGTGCTAGCAATTATTAGGTCAGAGGGCATCTTGCAAGTTTCAGAAAGCACACTGCAGTTTCAAAAAGCATCTTTTTCAGTTCTCATATGAAACTCAATTTATATATAAAACAGTGCATATAAAATAGAATGAAAAATGTGTTAACTACTAATTAGCATTAAGCATACACACATTAATACATATTTTTCTGACAGATACCAAACCTGTTTTCACACCAATTTTGTGAAAAGGAAAAAACCACAATACTGACACTGCCAGCAAACAAACAGAAATCACACAGGTAGTGATTTTCTATGGAGAACAATAATCAAGGCGTATAAAACGAGTGACTCTAAATCAGTGAGTTGAATGTTTGCTCATTTAGGCTTAACAGCTAGTAGATTAGCATAGTCATCTCTGCCTCACTCCCTTATTTTATCAAACGTTTTCACTGTCCATGCCAGGAGAATGTAATTTGTCCTCAACATGTATAGAGAGCATTTGTTTACTTGGTAGACTTTGGAAAAATACTGTTTTAGGCATTGTTGCCCATAATTGTTTTCTATTTACATTACTGAATGCAGACTCTAAATCCACAAAGAACCACAAGTGCCTGTTTTCTTACTTCAGCATGGATATGCATCAACTGGGATAAAAAAAAATCCTTAAAATATTTTCAGACTTATCACCTTCTATATATCCATATTGTGTCTGATTTTCCAACAGAGAATTATATTTCTTACCAAAATCTCCTCCCATCTTTACTTACTACATCTGGTGTTCTTAACCAACTTGCTTCAACAAACTTACATTTTTATCCTATATTCTATTCTTAACTTCCTAATTTGTTGCCAGCTTTCTTCATCCTTTCTTTAATTCTTCTGTTGACCCATTTTTTATCCCAGATCTGTATCTCATTTTCGACCACATATGTTAAGTATCATACCATTCTCTGTCTTTCTTTCTTAGAATTTATACCTGAAATATTGTCTTTCTTTTTTTTCGTATACGATTACACACAATATATATATATATATATATATATATATATATATATATATATATATATATATATACACATAATAGAGAAATATAGTTTATATATATATATATATATATATATATATATATATATATATTTTATATATATATATATATATATATATATATATATATATATATATACATATCATGAATGGTTCATTATTTTTCTCATAGATCAGTGTTTCGTCTAATTTCCTTGATACACCTCTTATTTCCCATTCTTATCCTCATTCATCAACATTTGAATTCTATCATTAATAGTGAATGATCTATTTCTGGTCTTATATCTATCATTAATTTATATAGAGTATCAAATCTGTTCTTGCTTACCAGTCAGTTTTAATGGACCTGACTCTCTTATAAAAAGGTTTAAATCCCTGACTTATGTTTTTTAGACATTTGGGATTCTTAGTCCATAGCTACAGACTAATTTTCAAACATACCCGCGGATTCACTATCCTTCCATGCAGGACTAGCTTAGTCCTGCACGGAATCGGCCGTTTAGGAGCAGGACAGCAGAGCGCCATGCATATTAATGAAGGCGCACTGCCTGAGCTCCTAAACAGACACGCAGCATGTACGAGTGCAGCGGGTGTGTCTGAGAGCAGAGCTCTCAGAATATACATGCCCCTGCAATGAAGAAAAGCAGAGTATGAATAAGAATGAGCAAGACCGCTCATAGGTGTTCGCATACCCCCAGCAACATCACCCCAAGTTTACAAGAACAATATATGAAACAGTAAAGATACAGAAGTTTTTTTTTATAAAACAGATTAAATTTAAACGTAGTTGCATGGGTTTGCCCATCACTTAGCTACAGTCAATGCAGCTTAAATGGCACAAGAGGATAAAAAGCAAGATATATGCAAATGAAGCAGTACAGAAATAGTGTAGTGGGCAGAGCATTCGCCTTACGAGCAGTCATTCCCAGTTCAAGTCCTATTCCAGTGCAATCCATTTTCCATGTCAAATCACTTTATGATCAATTTATTTTGCTGCATAACCTACAATAACATATATTTATAACATTTATATATTTATAACATATATTTGTGAACTGGAGTACTGCATTAAATGCGGATGTGAGGTGTTGTCATAATGTTGCAAAGTCCACAGATAATCACAAGTGCCCCATGCAGTATATGTACACAGGAATCAGGGATACAAATGGAAGGTAAATTGTGTAATGAATGATAACTCCATACAGTTTCCAAATCCACCCCCTTCCCAAGAACCATTAGACATTACTGTCTAAATTAGTGTGGTGTTAAGCGGGAGTAAGCACTAGTAAGCAAGTGTAAGCATAATTAAGAAGTACTAAGTGGGAGTAAGCATATCTAAGCAATAGTAAGCGAGTTTAAGCTCGTTTGCATGGGGGTAAGCAATGCGCATACAGGTTAAGCAATATTGACTCTAACTCTCTGATAGCATATTTAACTGGAGGTAAGCATTATTTACCTTCATGCAAACCTACGCAAACCCACTTATAGTTGCTTAAAAATGCATTAAGCACTCTGTATGCATCAGCCGCTGTTCTGGCTAGAAACAAAATTAACAGCCATTACAGGTCTTGAACCCTGGACCCTATACACTATAGTCTCAGTAGTTAACCACTAAGCCATCAAATCAGCAAATACATCTGAGGTATCACCAAACAGATCCTCACTATAGGAAATTCAAACTGAACACGTGAAAGGAATCAATATTCAGTTTTATGGTGTATAATCTACTACATAACATAAATATGTGAACTGGAGTACTTCATTAAGCCCAGATGTGAGTTGTCATTGTAATAAAGTGTTGAAATCACCTAATAAACACAAGGACCCCATACAGAGTACATACACATGAATCATGGATACCAAACACATATATAACATGTAATGAATAATAAATCAATGCCACAATGCAGATATAATGCAACTTAAATATTAAGCAAAACTAAGCATTGCACAGCCCAGCTTAGTAGGTGTAAGAAATATGTAGGCCAGCTAACTCAATGTGCCCATTGGTATACCCCTTTAAGCCATGCCAACCTTAGGTAAGCAGGTTTGCCCATATCTTAGCCTTTTCAAAACTGTCCAATCACGGCCAAGTGTAGGAAACTGGCCTATTTAAACTCAACAGGTGGGAATACATCTCATAACTGGTTGTAGCTTCCCCTTGTAGGCACTATGTCTGTAATCTGAGAGGATGTGCACTTCTGGGTGCGGCGCTGGGGCATCCAGGAGTCCAGAGTCATGGCAGGACTCCTTGTGAAAGACCATGACATGAGACTGTTGCAAGGCCAGTACCAGGGGTCCCAATACAAAGTGGAAGCCTGGGACTGTCTCACCCGTGACCTCACCAATGCCACTGGCATACCCCAAACTGGTGAGCAGGTCAGGCATCACTATGCTGACCTGAAGCGGCAAAAGGGGGATCTCTTGGATCAGTGGATCCAAGAGGCTAGGAGGACAGGGGAAGTCCCAGCCATGTGTAAGTATCAGTCCACTACCTGTTTAATAATTGCCAGCTCATGTATATTATGGATTGTTATGGCTAAATAGTCCTCTTATGTCTGTCACAGCGGCAAGTGAGCGGGCTATGAACCAGAAGGCCCATGGATGTAGACTGGAGCAGTTGCAACGTGAGGCAGGTTAGTAATACTCTTGCATGTACTGTCATAGGAAATAAATCTAAAGGTAGTAGTAAGTTAATTGCCTGTATAAAACTTGTATTGTTTAAGGCATATACTGCATATACCAGTGAATATGGCAGGAAGAGTCTCATATAGGTTGTATGTAAATAAAAGCATAATAGCCTGGCAATAAAGGTCTAACTGTTGGACTGCATGTGTTTACTCTGGTATCATATGGTAATGTAGATTTGCAATCACTTAATAGTACTGGTGTATTAAGCACTGTTACCCACACTGTGCTACATAAATAAAATGTGTAAGAATGTCTGTATATGACTGGTGTAATCGCAAGACGTCATATAGTACAACTGAGAGAGATTTAGACAGAAAACAGTAAAAAGACAGACAACAAAATCCAAATAGCACACTCAACTGAGACATGAACTATTGTATTTTTAGCACACATAGCCATGGTTTGAATCCTGGGAGTGGTAGTAGGCTGCATACAATATCATGCCCCACAACTGTACAGATATGTCCAGAATGTCCAGTAAACTGGCCCATATCTGCTGCCTGTCACCCAGTCCCCCTGGGAAATCAGTGGGATGATCCCAAATGTTTAAGCAGCAAACAAGAAATATAACTGTCAGACATCTGTAAGAACAAACTTGTCACTCTAGCAACTCCCCAAAATGTTATGAGAGTAATAAGCCAAGTATGTCCCATCTACACCCCCATGTTGTCAAGCTGTAACCAGAGTGTGTACAGTAACAGAGTGAGATGTATGTGCATAATACTAATATGGAATATGGTAATTTGTGTGGCAACATTCAGGTAGTGCTAACAAACATTGCTCCCACAGGTCTGTCAGATATGAACACTGTGCCTAGAAATAAAAGATTGATATCTTGTACTGGCACTGTTTACTCTGGCATTGTATGGCATTGTTAGTGTTTCAGTTGCTCTGAATAATAAGGTATTACTCATCACTCTCACCCACACTGTGCTACATAATATAACTGTCTAGGAAATCCTGTATAAGAGTGTTGTAATACAAGGTCAGAATGTAAAACCACAGGAGAATTATAGGCAGAAATCAGATAAGAGATACACAGCAATATCTATATAGCACACACAACTGTGATGGACAGTGTTTTATTTTGAGCAGACACAGCCATGGTCCGAATCATGGTAGTGGTAGTAAGCTGTATGCAGAATCATACCCCACAAGTTTACAGAAATGTCTAGAATGTCCACTTAATCGGCCCATATCTGCTGGCTGTCACCCTGTCCCCCCTGGCATATCAGTGTGCTAATCTCTGACATGTAGGCGGCATTTCATGTCATATAACTGACTGTTAGGCCTGTACATATTTGGAAAATGTCAATGAAAGCAAACCTGTCATTGTACAATTCACTAAAGGTTTAAGAGGGCAATAGTTGAAATATGTCCCGGCTCACCTGCATGTGGTCAAGACATTCCCAGAGTGTGTGCAGAAAGAGATGGACTTCTATGTGCATAGCATCAACCTGGAATCTGGGAGTATGTGTAGAAACAGTTAGTGTTAACAAACAATTCCTCCACAGGTATACCAGGTAAGAGGTATATACTGCAGGTAAAACCAGTTCATGTATATAGTTGTCGACAGCCATACCACTGTCCAAACTAAGGCAATAGGGTAGTGTACTAATACTTGTAAGGTACAGATAACAGCACTGACTAGGAAAGTAATGTGAACTACATGAATATACTAGTTGTTAACTGACATCCCCCCCACCACATCTGCAACAATAAACTAAATACACAACTTAATTGGTATGTGCTGACTTAACTCTAATGTTGGGACATATGTCCTATTGTTTGATAATTATTTAAATCTGTTTCATTGCATGTGGTATGTTGAAATACTCCCACATTGGTGGCATGGTGCCATCAATGTACCTGCATGCTGTTGTAATTACCACTGTGGTCCCATATATGCATGTGTTCTGTTTGCTATGCAACTGTTCCATATCTGCTGTTTGGGTTAATGGGAATATCTATGCATGCTGTTATACCTAATCCTGGAATGTGTTGACTATTACTAACCCACATATATTGATAAAATTTAAACACCATAGCACGTATGGGAATGCAGGTCCCAGCAGACCCACCTGTCCCACCTCATCTGCCGTGGCACCGGGCACCAGCACATCTGGGTCCCAACCCAAGACCTCCTTGTCTGTTGGTCCTGCACCACCTTCGGGTGGAACTGCCCCCCCCGGGAGCGGGTACAGAAAGGAACCTGTCACCCGTTGCCAAGTCTGGATCGTGGTGTGTAGTGAGCTCTGCAGGGAGGTCAGAGATCTGCTATGCCAGCTTGAGGGCCATGTGTCATGACTAGAGGGTCGGCTTGGCTCTCCTACTCAGCCCCCAGCACAGCCACCTTCGGGGCTGTGAAGGTGCAGTGGTGACTGCCCATGGGTGGGAACCTCAGTCCCACTGTTTCCACTAGGGGGCTCATGGGCTTCCAATTTCCCAACACCCCTCCCCATCAAGGTGTTTACCACCCACATGTGTCATATATCACCCCTGTATGCATCTTGTTTTTCTTGTCTGTAAACCTACCCAACCTACCTCCCCAAATACAACTACTATCCCTCCCCAACATCCCACTCTCACCTAAAAAAAAAGGGCAATCTGTTCCCCCTCAAAAATCTTGCCACATACATAGCTGTCCATTTCGCACATGTGTCCACTGGACATGTAATCTGGTCTAAGTGGCTTAACAACAAATTATTGTTGTCCTCACCCATCTCTCAGGGGTATGAGTGTCCAAATCTATCTCCAATTTCAGAGTATATGCACAGCTGTTGCTGTAGAAGAAATGGGCAGCTATGGACCTTCCCTACACCCTTCCTGCACATCCCTAGATATTTTCTGTACTATCTTTACCTCTTTGTGAACCTTTTTCTCCCACTTTCGTATCAATCCTTTTTCATTTCTTTAAAAGAAATTAGTGCAGGGGCAAGCGGGAATAAGCACTTTTAAGCAGCAGTAAGTGGGTTTAAGCCTGTTTGCATGAGGGTAAGCAATTCCTACACAGGTTAAGCAATTTAGAAGCTAACTGAGTATAAGAAACTGTAACTGGAAGTTAGCAGTGCTTACCTCTGTGTAAACCTGTGCAAACCCGCTTACATCTGCTTAACAGTGCCTTAATCACTCTGTATCCAAAGGCCCTTGTTCTGCTCAGCAACAAAATAAACAGCCTCTGCAAGGCTCGAACCCAGGACCCTGCACACCATAGCCAAAGTTATTTATCACTAAGCCACATCAGATGCATACAATGCAAATGTTTTTACAAACATATCATCCAGCACAGGCATTCAACAGTACAGGAAATGTATTTAAACATGTAGATGTATCTGTGTGTGTGCGTGCGTGCGTGTGTGTGTGTGTGTGTGTGTGTGTGTGTGTGTGTGTGTGTGTGTGTGTGTGTGTGTGTGTGTGTATTTATATCTAAATAGATCTATACATATCTCTCTCTCTCTCTCTCTCTATATATATATATATATATATATATATATATATATATATATATATAGATATGCATATATATATATATATATATATATATATATGTATATATATATATATATATATATATATATATATATATATATATAATATAAATATATGCATATATATGTAAATATCTACATATATATATATATATATATATATATATATATATATATATATATATATATATATATATATATATATATATATATATATATATGTATATATATATATATATAGATATATATATATATATCTGTGTGTGTGTGTGTATATATATACAGATATACATCTATGGATATAAAAGAGAACATAACAAATACATATATGACCGCAGGCACCGTTAATGGGGGGTGAGGGGGCCCAAGCTACATACATATAGGATGTATGGATATTACCCCCTCCAGCCTAACAGGTCTGCCCTGCAAAACAATACCACCTGTTGCAAGTCCCATAACCATGACCCAACACAACATGGGCACAAGATGTTAACAGTAATCCATCCCACCTGTATGGTGTCAGGCTGGCATCAATAACAAAATATCATGCAGTATAGTTTGGCTACCACAGGGAATGTACAACGTGGAAGCAATAAACATTCCTAAGATACATATACAGACATACATATATGAAGATACATATATCTATATATATATATATATATATATATATATAGATATATATATATATATAGATATAGATATATATATTTATATAGATACATATAGATATATATAGATATAGATATATATATATTTATATATATATATATATATATATATATATATATATATATATATATATAGATATAGATATAGATATAGATATATATATATATATATATATATATATATATATATATATATATATATATGCATCTACAAATACAGACACAGAGATATGCATAGGAAGATACATATTTAGAGGTTGCACACCATACGGAGCAGCCAGTATGCCTACAGTTGCCACCTTACCATCTGGACACTGTATGAGTCACCCATACAAAAGACAATTGTTGCCCAAAACATATACCCACAGAGAAGTCAAAGGATATAACACCACACAGAGGCTTGCATTCATGAGAAAGCTTTATTTGTATAGTATTACAGTTGTATATGCCATGTCATATAACTGTTTAGTCTCTGAAATACATATAAACGGACTAAAGCAACTCTTAAACAGAGATATGGCATGTTTTGTTTGGTACACAAGAACTGTTTATGAGACCTTAATATTTTGTAGAACACTGAGCCATTATAAGTTTTGATCAAATTAGTTATTTCATGTATGATTTTTAAAAACAAGATTTCTAAAAAAAGATATAAACATGGTCACCCATAACATTGCCTATACGTGGTCAGTTTTGTTTATATTTAGTTCAGTATAGTTCATATCTGGTTTATATAACCTTTTAGTGTATTTAAAATGTTAGTCTTGCTTTTAAAACTTAATTGATCCAATCATGTGATATTTTAAATGGTAGCAATTTGTTTGAAGTTTTTTTTTTTGTCTGAAGAAGTCTTGCTCACCGAAGCAAGACTAAAGCACTTACTTTATTGTGTTTTGTGGAATTAACTATTCAATTTTTGGTGCTTTGCTGGTGCCTTTGGTTTCTTTCCTGTTTTTGAAGTCTGCTGTTACTACACCAGTTTGTCCTGTGCGTAGTGGGCCATACCCATCAACTGTGCAGAGCAGCACCGAGTGACAAGATGTAAGCCAATACAGTGTGTGTTGTGTAATAGAAAGGATGTATATTACTATGAAGAATAGCTGGTGGTGGAAGTAATGCCATATTGATGGACATGTGGATTCCAGAGCCCACCACTTGCAGGACACTCAGGTTAACATGTATTGTAGCATGCTTAAATGCCATAGGTGTGTAATATGCTTACCTGCAATCTGGCCCTATATATACCCCCTAATGTTAGGCTGTGTCCATATGTGACACCTGTCTGTGTTGTAGCATGGCAGAACAGTGCAGCTGTGCAGGAAGCAGAGTCAGAGATTGTGGTCCTGATGTCTGAATGTACCCCATCTATAGGTATGTATATGTCTACATATATATATATATATATATATATATATATATATATATATATATGTATATGTTGAGGAGCTCCTTGACAGCCTCGTGGCACCTGCCCACTCACACACCCAACAACTGGCAGAAACCATTGTGGAGGTTGGTGCTACCCACACACCACCAGCTGAGGTGCATGCAGGTAAGGCCTCAGGGCACATCAGTAGACCACTGTTGCATATGCATTCACAACTGTACAGGTAGATCATGCATATCTGACATGACATATATATAGTTTGTTGCTGTATAGTTGTAATAAACAGATGTGCATAACTGGTAGTACTGTGGACTTGTACTGTTGATTTACTGTAATGCTGCACCCACCCTGTAGCAATTCCACAGCTGTGGCCACTGACATTGCATCTCTCACTCTCTTATGTAGGTCCCTCTGGTATACCACCAAGGCAGCAGCCTGTAGCTGGTTAGTATGGTTTATGCTGATGCTTGCCAATACACCGGGCATATAATGGCTATGGTATATTCCATGCACACATCTAACACACCTATCCATAATGCATGCAGAACATGTGCATGTATTGTTGCTGATAAATGCACTGCATTTCAGTGGTGACTATGATGGGGTATCGGAAGGCTATGTCAGACACATGCAAGATAACTAACCTTCTGTCATTGCGAAATGTGTCCACAGGAATGAACATAATGGTGGGACACATGGCCTACAGTAGGGACATGTGTGAAACATCACCCATCTACAGTGCAACAGCAGTGCATATACCAGTATTGCAATGGCAACTGTTACAGATCTATGCTATGGCATAAAATATTACTATGGTCCACATTATTAGCTGGGACTAGGCTGTAACATGTGGTGTTCAATGTATGTGACACTGCAAACTGACACACATGTGTAGGCCATACTTGTCAAGCATCTGCAAAAAGGCTGAAGGTGGGGAGGGAGTGCCAGCATGACACACCAGTGCACTGCAGCAGGAATCCTAAGGATGCTAAGAATGGCTGTATCTGCACACATTCAGGTTCAGGAACTGTGGCAGATGTAACCCTACCCCCACAGCAATAGTAACGGCAGTGTGTGAACACCAAGGGATGTGCACATGAGTAGACCTTACAATCATGCAGAGTTGGGGGACATGTGTAGGGCAGACTGACCATACAATGGCCCATGCTAGTATTTCCCTGCCAGGAATAGTGACTGCTGTAGTACACATAACAATAGGTGCAACAAACTGTCATGATAAGGGCATGCACACATATGCACACACTGAGTGTGTGCATCACGGTCATCATCCGCACACCTAACACATTTCTTAGACACTGCATGTGAATGCGCAGGACATATGTCACACATCAGGCTCATGTACAATTAATATATGCGGTGATGTGGTACCATGGCAGAACAAGAAAGAGTCTGTCATATCAATAAGGGTGTGTACACTCCCCATAGCCATGGTATGGGTCTGATGGTTGTCAGTGTAATACTACTGGATTGGTCATACATGCTCTGCTGATGTTGAGCTCTGTAAACCAGACATCAGGCATTCACAAATGACATCTGTCCACATATCATCCCAGGTATGTGTCACTGAAAAACATAGGGTCTGTGAGCATTAGAGCAGACATAACTGACATAGTACTACACATTCAGCAATGGGTTATACACCTGTGAGGTTTGGTGCACAGTACATGGCAGGGTGCATAACAGGTGCACAGCAATAATGTGTACATGGGTGCGGTGTTTTCCAGGGGAAGGGGCATCACCTACTAACACAGCCCATGCATCACACACTTGTATACTGTTGTTAGCATGGATTGACTATAGCTGCACTGCATGCTGTTGAGTACCATATGTTATGCATGTTGACAGATGGGTAATGGGAGGACTGTGTGTACTATCTTTGTGCAACCTCACCTGTATGTGTGTGTGTGGGGGTGGGGGTTATTTTGTCTGTAAGTACAATCTGGTGGAGTGGAGGGGAGTTGATGCATGTAGGATGTGTGTGTGCATGTGTGTGTGTTTGTGTGGGTGTCCACGTATGCACATGTGTGATTGTGGGGTTGTTCATACGGCAGTACTTTCCTTTGGGATCGTGCAGTATATGGACATGGATTGACACATGAGACACCAGGAATACTTGTCTGATATGTAATCACAGGACAGCTAGGAATAGTGACTGCTGTAGTGCATATAACAATAGGTGCAACAAACTGTCATGATAAGGGTATGCACACATATGCACACACTGAGTGTATGCATCGCGGTCATCACCCGCACACCTAACACATTTCTTAGACACTGCATGTGAATGTACAGGACATATGTCACATATCAGGCTCATGTACTATTAATATATGTGGTGATGTGGTACCATGGCAGAACAAGGAAGAGTGCGTCATATCGATAAGGGTGTGTACACTCCCCATAACCATGGTATGGATCTGATGGTTGTTAGTGTAATAGTATTGGATTGGTCATACACGCTCTGCTGATGTTGAGATCTGTAAACCAGACATCAGGCATTCACAAATGACATCTGTCCACATATAATCCCAGGTATGTGTCGCTGAAAAACATAAGGGCTGTGAGCATTAGAGCAGACATAACTGACATAGTACTACACATTCAGCAATGGGTTATACATCTGTGAGGTTTGGTGCACAGTACATGGCAGGGTGCAGAACAGGTGCACAGCAATAATGTGTACATGGGTGCGGTGTTTTCCAGGGGAAGGGGCATCACCTACTAACACAGCCCATGCATCACACACTTGTATACTGTTGTTAGCATGGATTGACTATAGCTGCACTGCATGCTGTTGAGTACCATATGTTATGCATGTTGACAGATGGGTAATGGGAGGACTGTGTGTACTATCTTTGTGCAGCCTCTCCTGTATGTGTGTGTGGGGGGGTAGGGGGTTATTTTGTTTGTAAGTGCAATCTGGTGGAGTGGAGGGGGGTTGATGCATGTAGGATGTGTGTGTGCATGTGTGTGTGTTTGTGTGGGTGTCCACGTATGCATATGTGTGATTGTGGGGTTGTTCATACGGCAGTACTTTCCTTTGGGATCGTGCAGTATATGGACATGGATTGACACATGAGACACCAGGAATACTTGTCTGATATGTAATCACAGGACAGCTGATAGTATAATAAGGTCTGTAGCATGGAACATGCATTGGGAGGGAAAGTAGACACCCGGTATTCCCTTAATATTGCAATCAGCAGAGAGGTGAATGCAGTACTACTGATGCATTGGGGAATTACTAGACAACACCAGGGAGTGTATCCATATATTACAGTTGTCACATAATAGGTTGATTGAGCAGCAGATCTGGGATGTATTGAGCAATACTTACACATGATACTCCAGTGCGTGACATTATGGAGTAAACATAGTAGCCCCTCACATATAGAGGCCATGGCCACGATGTCCGGACATACACAAGATGAACAATGAATGACAGCAGTGAGGCCATGTAAAACCTACTCCACTCAGGTCAAGGAGGTAATGGAGTAACAGGTCTTGTGTTGTGATCACTCGTCTAGGCATTTAGAGGAATGATACATTAATGAGTTATATTAATGAGTGTATGTTACCAAGTGTGATGCAGGATGGGGAACTTATGTGAACAAACGTGGGACTGTCTTAAAATCACAGACAGGTAGGTATAAAGGCGGAATGTGTGTGTGTGTGTGTGTGTGTGTGTGTGTGTGTGTGTGTGTGTGTGTGTGTGTGTGTGTGTGTGTGTGTGTGTGTACTGTTATGCACTGCTGTACAGGTCTTAAAGTGCATTTCTTGTTTTCTCCCATAGGTGGCGAGGTGGGTCAGGGTCCCTCTTGCATGCAATCTGATGTTGGTGTCCATATAGAATATCCTCTTTCAACAAAACATGTCTCAAGATTGCCTAGTTCCTCCTTGAAATTCCCATCATCGGCTGTAAGTCTGGATGACCTCAATGCTTGTCCTTTCATTACATTTTTATAAATTTGTTGTGGGTGCATTCTATTACGCTCCACATATGTATTCCTATAGCACGGTTTCCTGAATATTTCTGTATTAAAATTTCCATTTGGAGATCTATGTATGCATACATCTAAAAATTCCAAGCATGTTCTGGATGTACTAGCTGTAAACCTTAAAATGTTAGTTGTATAATTAATATGTTCCAAAAATTGTGCAAATATAGGTTCATCCCCTTTCCAAATAAGGAAGATGTCATCCACAAATCTCCAAAAAAATAATATGGGGAAAATCCCTACCATGCCCCAATATAAATTCCTGTTCCCATGCAGCCATGACTATATTGGCATAGCTATTGGCACAAGGTGTGCCCATAGCTACGCCATCATGCTGACTAAACAGCTCTTGTCCAGACAGGAAAAGGCTATTATCTAAGACCATCTCCAATAAAAAACAAAGGAGGTCAATATGTCTAGATTCATATGTGCCTTCATTTTCCAGATATTTTTTAAACATGTCAATGCCACAGTCATTGGGAATTGATGTAAATAACGATTGCACATCTAAAGCCACCATGATCATGTCTTTATCATGGGGTGATATATCCATAACAAATTCATACATATCTTCCAAGAACTACTTAGTATCCTTTAAAATATATTTATTCTTAGCTAAAATGGGCTTCAAATGTTGTTCAATGTAAATGGATAGCAGCTCCGTAACCCACCCTCCACCTGCCACTATCGGCCTCATGGGTGGTTCCTTGGGGTGTTTGTGTATCATTGGTAGGCCCTGAATGATAGGTGTTAATGGTTCTTTAACCAGCAGATACTGATGTGTATCTTGGCTAATGGAATGACATTGTAAGCATTCAAAAAGGCTCTCATTTATTAAATTAATGCTTATATTTACATCCTCCTGGTAAATCTTTCATAAACTATATTATTACATAACATGTCCATCATAGCTTCATTATACCATTCAATATCCATTATCACTAGGGGCCCTCCTTTATCAGCTGGTCTAATGGAAATAGAATGGTCCCATCTAAGATTATCTAGTGCTTCCCTTTCACATGAATTTAGGTTAGAAAAACATTTTATTTTGGTATTATTATCATACAATTTATAAATGTCTCTTATACAGATTTTCTCAA
The DNA here is from genome assembly GCF_019279795.1 of Protopterus annectens. NCBI lineage: Eukaryota > Metazoa > Chordata > Ceratodontiformes > Protopteridae > Protopterus > Protopterus annectens. The sequence continues at coordinate 1,288,358,529 of NC_056737.1, forward strand.
ATGTGTCCACAATGCCATTATTCAAAGGAACGTAGCCACTTGGTTTTTTGAAAAACTTCACAGAACCAATATTGGCATCATGTTCCCCTCCATATTGCTTGAGCACTGTTTATCCACACAGCCTACCTTTTTTCTTGCGTGTTTATACATATATCTATATGGATCTAGGACTACTGAACGAAAGTTCAGTAGTCTGAATCCACAATCACCAAACACACTTTAACGAAAGCGCTTTCACCAAAAAAGTGCTTTCATTAAAGTGTCTTAAAAAATACATTACATTTACAATTTTGCAAGGGGGAAAGCCTCCCTGCACCCCCCACACACCCCTACTTTAAAATTCTCACTCCCAGGTCGCACTACAGTAGGGAAAAGGTAATTTTCCCTTATCCCCACTGTAGTGCGATCTCTGCAACAGGCATACTTACGCGAAAGTGCTTCCTCGGTGAAAAGCACTTTCACGCAAGTATGCCCGGCAGAATCTGTTTCGGTGATGTTGCCTTTCGGGGATCCATATGGATCCTATATATATACATAAATATATATATATATATATATATATATATATATATATATATATATATATACACACACACACACACACACACACACACACACACACACACACACACACACACACATATACATACATGCATATATATATATATATATATATATATATATATATATATCAGACAATAGCTCTCTGAAGCTATTTGCATTTATTCACAATGAATTGATTTTCTGATTTCTTTCTACATCCATTAATACTTTCCTTCCATACCTGCATTATGTTACAATTGTAATCCAGCTACCACATGACTGTCCATCAATGCTTCCTCATGTGTAACTCCAAACTCATGCTTTAATGTTTTAAATAAACAATAGTGAAAGAGCCAGAAATTTACAAAGCATTTGTTTAAATTCTACTTACAGCTGTGAATTACCTCAGTTTTACCATTAGAAAATAGCTCTTTATCAGACATTACTAGAAAGTGTATACTTGATCAAATCAACTCACACAATAACCTAATCATCATTCCTCCTAAAAAAGCAGCTTCACCATGCTATGCATAACAATTCTTACTGATGTTTACTTTTGAATATTCAGTGTGTCTTCACTGAGGTCAGTTATTGATTTAACTCTTCAAAATGTTATTTTCTAATCTTTACCATATTCGTCTGATTTCCTACTTATACATCATCAGCTACAAGCAGAATGGATACATTATGACAGTATGTCTGCTTATATAATGAGGCATAAGCTGACGCCATGAGACCTACATTATCTGCAGGAATGGCTCCACAAAGAATATTATTTACGCCTGGTTGAACATAATCTATTTCTTTCAACTTCACAAATAGTTTGTCACTATATGTCAGAAATAACCAGTTCCCCTACATGTAATCGACTTAAAAGTTGGCAATGGTTCAGCAGGAGGAAAACAGCAGGATGAATCATCTACATTCCTTAAGAAGTACTTTATGAATGGGGCAGTTCTGTACCACCCCCCCCAAACATTTTGGTACCAAACCTGTTTTCACACCAATTTTGTGAAAAGGAAAATACCACAATGCTGACACTGCCAACAAACAAACAGAAATCACACAGGTAGTGATTTTCTATGGAGAACAATAATCAAGGCGTATAAAACGAGTGACTCTAAATCAGTGAGTTGAATGTTTGCTCATTTAGGCTTAACAGCTAGTAGATTAGCATAGTCATCTCTGCCTCACTCTCTTATTTTATGAAACGTTTTAACTGTCCATGCCAGGAGAATGTAATTTGTCCTCAAGAAGATCTATAGAGAGCATTTGTTTACTTGGTAGACTTTGGAAAAATACTGTTTTAGGCATTGTTGCCCATAATTGATTTCTATTTACATTACTGAATGCAGACTCTAAATCCACAAGGAATCACAAGTGCCTGTTTTCTTACTTCAGCATGGATAGGCATCAATTGGGACAAAAAAAATTCCTTAAAATATTTTCAGGCTTATCACCTTCTATATATCCATATTGTGTCTGATTTTCCGACAGAGAATTATATTTCTTACCCAAATCTCCTCCCATCTTTACTTACTATATCTAGTGTTCTTAACCAACTTGCTTCACCAAACTTACATTTTTATCCTTTATTTTATTCTTAACTTCCTAATTTGTTGCCAGCTTTCTTCACCCTTTCTTTAATTCTTTTGTTAACCCATTTTTTATCTCAGATCTGTATCTAATTTTTGACCACATATGCTAAGTATCATACCATTCTCTCTCTTTCTTTTTAGAATTTATACCTGAAATATTGCTGTTCTTTGTTTTCTTATACGATTATACACAATATATATATATATATATATATATATATATATATATATATATATATATATATATATATACACACACATAATAGATAGATATAGTTTTATATATATTTTTTGTTTCTCCCCTACACCCCAATATCAATCTGCTATTTCCTCCCCCTTACCTTTTGTTAACTGTAACTACTTCTTGTAGCTTTATCTAATATTTATACCTTTGTGTACTATACTTTCTGCCCACTAGGTGGCACTCTCCTCCAGTCTAGGGTTACACCCTGTACTTCACCTTCCCAAATATCTACTCTTAACACTCTTACATCTCTTATCCCTTGACTAGTTGCTAATCCTCTTGCTACTTTCACTATACTGTTACCTTTTCTTCCTCCCACTAACTGTACTCTGTTTTTTCTTCCCTTTATTCCACAAACTTTCCCAACCTCTCCCCTGCATTTACCATACTCTACTCACCTGGATATACTTAACTTGCCTCAGGAGCCTGCTGCTCCCTGATTGTCTCTGTAGACTCTCGCTTGCCTTCTGTAACCCACTCCATTCGCCCTGCGGGCTCACTCCGCTCCCCTACCCTACCCCCAAATCCCACCCACCCCAGTGGTCCTACCTTTATACTTATAAAGCCACACTCCCCCTACTTCCTATGCAATAGTCATCCACAACTCATCACACACATACCATCTACACACCCACTCACATACTTACAACTACTCTCAATTACCTCTTACATACCTCAATACTCCACACTCTCTTTACTCCCATCTCCTAATTCTTAACTATATTCTATCATCTCCTTCACCATGCCCTTAACTTATACACTCACCTGCATAAAACTACCTATCCTACTCTCACTACTATCTATCGTTTCTATTCCCTATACTCTCACCTTTTATGAAAACCTACAAGTCACATCATCTCACCAACCCCTAAAACAAACATTAGTAATAAATAAGCTTGAATTCCAAAGCCATTCTAACATAACATCCACCTCAACCTATCTCTCACCTAAATACCACAGAGTAGCCCATTTCTCATTTACACTATATAGGAAATCACAACCTAATTACAGCAAACCACTGAAGCATCCTTATAGCCCACTTAGACATCATCTCCTTCACGGGGACATTCATCCCAACCCAGGACCATATAACAACACCCTAAGACACCCCTCACCCCCCTTCACTCCCTGTACAAGCACAAATTCTCTACTCATAGCTCATCTCAACATAAGGAGTGTTAACAATAAAGTAAGCCAACTACATGCTCTACTAGATACTCACTCTTTCGATATCTTATGCTTAACTGAAACCTGGCTTAAACCAGTTACAAAAGACAATGAAATACTCCCACCTGGTTATAATATCTTGAGGTTAGACCGAACTACCAAAAAAGGTGGTGGGGTAGCAATACTGCATAAATCTCATTTACAGGTCACGTCCATACTAGTACAACCACCTCTAGAAACTAATGTGGAAATTCTTATCTCCAAGCTCCAGCTCAATACAACTAAATCTATATACATAATATGCTCCTACCTACCCCCAGGCAATAACATTAGCATCTTAGAAAATATCCTCTGCTGGCTTTCAACATCCTTCCCTCAAGAAAATATTGTACTCAGCGATTTTAATATAGACTGGAACACCTGTACCACTCTAGAACCCACAACCCATATAAACCTCTATGGCTTCTCACAAACTATTACTATCCCCACCAGAATCCATAAACCCAGCTTCAAAGAAAGTATATTAGACTGGATCTTAATTAACAGTCACCCTCTCTCTTACAAAGTAGGTATCCTTCCTGATGATATTAGTGACCATTCACTAACCTATCTATCTAGACAAAAATCCTTTATCCCAAATCAAACCACCTTTAAAATCACCCGCAACAAAAAAAATGTTGATCCAGCCAACTTTCAGGTTGAACTTTAAGCCTGTGACTGGTCACCCCTAAGGCACTTGCCAATTGATGAAGCAGTATCCCATTTTAACTCCAAATTCCTACAAATTTTAGAATTCCATGCCCCCTCATGCTCTATAAGAACTAGATACAAAGCAGCCCCATGGCTCACTAAAGAAACCAGACAACAAATCCTACAAAGAAATAAAATTTGGTACAAATGGAGAAACACTAAAGACCCAGTTGATCAGCAGTACTTTAGACAGCTAAGAAATGCCACCAAAAAATCAATAATTCAGGATAAAAAAAAATATTTCTTTAAACTCCAACAAAATCACCATAATCAACCCCAAAGCTTCTGGTCAGGCATAAATAAACTTTTACATCCAGGCCACTCCAAAACACCTACCCCATCTGGTCTTTCCCTAAACTCTCCAACACAGATTGCTGATGCTTTCAATACCTTTTTTACTGAAACTGTACAATCTCTAGCCTACACCTTACCACCTGTTAACCCTACTCTCTCATCCTCCCCAACTACCTTAGCAGCTACCTTTCACTTAAAACCTATTCCTACAACCCTCATCTACACTCTACTTCATAAACTTAAACCTTGTACTCCCTCAGCTGATCTCCTACCACCTGAATACCTTCAAACTGCTGCAAAAGCTCTTCCTATCCCATTTCGATTCTAATCAATAGAACCATAACTGAAGGCTCCATTCCCTCACTCTGGAAAATCTCTCACATAATCCCACTGCACCAAGGAGGGAACTCAACTGAACTCTCTAACTTTCGGCCCATAGCCCTATTATCACCACTAGCCAAAATAATGGAAAAATGTATCCATCAACAATTCCTTGACCACATTCTCCAATATAACCTTCTAGCTGACTGTCAACATGGTTTTAGACCATTCCACAGTACCACCACTGCTCTCCTATCCTTTACAGACTGCATTAATAAACATCGCAGCAATAACATGCACTCCTCTGCTATGTTCATTGACCTCTCTAAAGCTTTTGATATGGTCAACCATCAAATACTACTCAACATACTCAACTCTTTCTCACTTAACACACAGGCATTACAATGGTTCCAATCCTATATGCACAATAGACAGCAGGCTGTCCTTTGGGATAATAACCTATCCAAACTTCTCCCTATTACCCTTGGTGTCCCTCAGGGCTCTATCCTGGGACCTCTACTGTTCTCCATATTCATTAACGACCTTTCTACTAATTTACCTCTACCTACCAGCATACAATACACAGATGACTCCACTTTGATTTGTAAAGGAACCATGTCATCTGAACTCCAGTCCATCACCCAAACAGAATTTAACCAAGTAGAAAACTGGTTCCAACAACGTTGCCTCCTCCTTAATGCCAAAAAAACTAAACTACTACTATTTTCTCCAACTTTTAAATCCACCCCAATATATTTCTCTATTATATCCATTGACGGTACAATCATAGCTCCTGACCCAACTACAAAACTATTGGGTGTATTGATTGACCACAACCTCAACTTTGACTCACATATTAATGCCACTATTAAAACTGTAAACAGAAAACTTGGATCCTTATATAGGATAAAACCTTTTCTCACCCCAGAAGCCAGAACTACTATTGCCCAGACCCATCTGATCCCCACCCTCCTCTATGCCTCACCAGTTTATACTAATCTTGCCAAAAGCAACCTAAACAAATTGTCCACTTCTTATAACAATATTGCCAGGTTTGCTACTGGGTCCTCATTTAGAACTCATCACTGTCTAAATCTCAGACTTCTTGGATGGCTTGTACTAAATAACCATCTAGAATTTCAACAACTCTCCATTACCCATAAAATTCTGTACCAGCCTAGTAATACTCCTATTCTCAGTAGCCTCATCTCACCCTACACAAACCTTACTAACCTTCGCTCAGCAAATAAACTACTGGTTACCATCCAGAAATCCCACAGCAAGGCTGGTGATTCTCTTTTCTCTAATACAGATGGGAAGATTTGGAACAAGCTTCCCACAAAACTTACATCTCTCTCATCATTACCACTCTTTAAAAAGCAACTAAAGATTCAACTAAAATCACAATGGCTTTGTCCTTGTACTAACCCTGACTAACCCCCCCAATATAACATTATTCTATAACTCTCTTCCAATAACCCTCTTTGCAGTATTAGCAAATTCATCCCGCACCCCCTTCTTAGTATCTTATTCCCAAGCTGCTTGCACTGAATATGCTCCTAACAACCTTGCCTTCTTCAGTGAGCTCTTCTCTTTCCACCTCGTATATAAACCAATCTATTTCTTTCACTATGACTGTAACTACTTCCCCATGTACATACATTCAATAATTCTCTTACTTCTCAGTGTTACACACTTTATCATAGCCATTTTACATCTTTACCAAGCCACATTCATACCCAATATACTAATCAAGAATATCTATCTCTTTCCCTTGGTAATAATACTGTATTTTACCTTATTAAACTCAGTAGTCACAATCTGTATATTTTTAATTCTGTATAACTCAGTTTGATGAAAAAATTCTTCAAGTTTATGTACTGTATATATTGCATGGACTTTTGTTTGTCTTAATTTATTTAGTTTAAAGTACAGCTTTTCTCCCCGGGCCTCTACTGAAAATGGACATGTATCCAGTTAGACTAGCCCGGTCAACAAATGTAAAATAAAAATAAAAAAAATAAATAAATATATATATATATATATATATATATATATATATATATATTTATACATATCATGAATGGTTCATTATTTTTCTCATAGATCAGTGTTTCGTCTAATTTCCTTGATACATCTCTCATTTCCCATTCCTATCCTAATTCACCAACATTCAAATTCTATCATTAATAGTGAATGATCTATTTCTGGTCTTATATCTATCATTAATTTATATAGAGTATCAAATCTGTTCTTGCTTACCAGTCAGTTTTAATGGACCTGACTCTCTTATAAAAAGGTTTAAATCCCTGACTTATGTTTTTTGAGTCATTTGGGATTCTTAGTCCATAGCTACAGACTAATTTTCAAACATACCTGTGGATTCATTATCCTTCCATGCAGGACTAGCTTAGTCCTGCACGGAAGCATCCGTTTAGGAGCAGGACAGCAGCGCGCCATGCATATTAATGAAGGTGTGCTGCCTGAGCTCCTAAACAGACACGGAGCATGTACGAGTGCAGCGGGTGTGTCTGAGAGCAGAGCTCTCAGAATATACATGCCCCTGCAATGAAGAAAAGCAGAGTATGAATAAGAATGAGCAAGACCGCTCATAGGTGTTCGCATACCCCCAGCAACATCACCCCAAGTTTACAAGAACAATATATGAAACAGTAAAGATACAGAAGTTTTTTTTATAAAACAGATTAAATTTAAACGTAGTTGCGTGGGTTTGCCCATCGCTTAGCTGCAGTCAATGCAGCTTAAATAGCACAAGAGGATAAAAAGCAAGATATATGCAAATGAAGCAGTACAGCAATAGTGTATTGGGCGGAGCATTCACCTTATAAGCAGTCATTCCCAGTTCGAGTCCCATTCCAGTACAATCCATTTTCCATGTCAAATCACTTTATGATTCATTTATTTTGCTGCATAACCTACAACAACATATATTTATAACATGTATATATTTATAACATATATTTGTGAACTGGAGTACTGCATTAAATGCGGATGTGAGGTGTTGTCATAATGTTGCAAAGTCCACAGATAATCACAAGTGCCCCATGCAGTATATGTACACAGGAATCAGGGATACAAATGGAAGGTAAAATGTGTAATGAATGATAACTCCATACAGTTTCCAAATCCACCCCCTTCCCAAGAACCATTAGACATTACTGTCTAAATTAGTGTGGTGGTAAGCGGGAGTAAGCACTAGTAAGCAAGTGTAAGCATAATTAAGAAGTACTAAGTGGGAGTAAGCATATCTAAGCAATAGTAAGCGATTTTAAGCCTGTTTGCATGGGGGTAAGCAATGTGCACACAGGTTAAGCAATATTGAAGCTAACTCTCTGTAAGCATATTTAACCGGAGGTTAGCAGTGTTTACCTTCATGCAAACCTACGCAAAACCACTTACAGTTGCTTAAAAGTGCCTTAAGCACTTTGTATGCATCAGCCGCTGTTCTGGCCAGAAACAAAATAAACAGCCTTTACAGGTCTTGAAGCCTGGACCCTATACACTATAGTCACAGTAGTTAATCACTAAGCCATCAAATCAGCAAATACAATTGGGGTATCACCAAACAGATCCTCACTATAGGAAATTCAAACTGAACATGTGAAAGGAATCTATATACAGTTTTATGTTGTATAACCTAATACATAACATAAATATGTGAACTGGAGTACTGCATTAAGCCCAGATGTGAGGTGTCATTGTAATAAATTGTTGAAATCCCCTAATAAACACAAGGACCGCATACAGTGTATGTAAACATGAATCATGGATACCAAACACATATATAACATGTAATGAATAATAAATCAATGCCACAATGCAAATATAATGCAACTTAAATGCAAATGTAATACAACTTAAATATTAAGCAAAGCTAAGCATTGCACAGCCCAGCTTAGTAGGTGTAAGAAATATGTAGGCCAGCTAACTTAATGTGCCCATTGGTATACCCCTTTATGCAATGCCAACCTTAGGTAAGCAGGTTTGCCCATATCTTAGCCTTTTCAAAACTGTCCAATCATGGCAAAGTGCGGGAAACTGGCCCTATTTAAACCCAACAGGTGGGAATACATCTCATAACTGGTTGCAGCTTCCCCTTGTAGGCACTATATCTGGAATGTGAGAGGATGTGCACTTTTGGGTGCAGCACTGGGGCATCCAGGAGTCCAGAGTCATGGCAGGACTCCTTGTGAAAGACCATGACATGAGACTGCTGCAGGGCCAGTACCAGGGGTCCCAATACAAAGTGGAAGCCTGGGACCATCTCACCAGTGACCTCACCAATGCCATTGGCATACCCCAAACTGGTGAGCAGGTCAGGCATCACTATACTGACCTGACGCGGCAAAAGGGGGATCTCTTGGATCAGTGGATCCAAGAGGATAAGAGGACAGGGGAAGTTCCAGCCATGTGTAAGTATCAGTCTACTACCTGTTTAGTAATTGCCAGCTCATGTATATAATGGATTGTTATGGCTAAATAGTCCTCTTACGTCTTTCACAGTGGCAAGTGAGCGGGCTATGAACCAGGAGGCCCATGGATGTAGACTGGATCGGTTGCTACGTGAGGCAGGTTAGTAATACTCTTGCATGTACTGTCATAGGAAATAAATCTAAAGGTAGTAGTAAGTTAATTGCCTGTATAAAATGTGTATTGTTTAAGGCATGTACTGCATACATCAGAGAATATGGCAGGAAGAGTATCATGTAAGTTATATGTAAATAAAAGCATAATATCCTGGCAGTAAATGTCTAACTGCTGGACTGCATGTGTTTACTCTGGTATCATATGGTAATGTAGATTTGCAATCACTTAATAGTGCTGTTATATTAAGCACTGTTACCCACACTGTGCTACATAAGTAAAATATGTAGGAATGTCAGTATATGACTGGTGTAATCTCAAGAGGTCATATAGTACAACTGAGTGAGACTTAAACAGAAAACAGTAAAAAGACAGGCAACAAAATCCAAATAGCACACTCAACGGCGACATGAACTGTTGTATTTTTAGCACAGATAGCCATGGTTTGAATCCTGGGAGTGGTAGTAGGCTGCGTACAGAATCATACCCCACAACTGTACAGATATGTCCAGTAAATTGGCCCATATCTTCTGCCTGTCACCCTGTCCCCCTGGGAAATCAGTGGGATGATCCCAAATGTTTAGGCAGCAAACAAGAAATACAATTCATTGTCAGACATCTGTACGAACAAACCTGTCACTCCAGCAACTCCCCAAAATGTTATGAGAGTAATAAGCCAAGTATGTCCCATCTACACCCCCATTTTGTCAAGCTGTGACCAGAGTGTGTACAGTAACAGAGTGAGATGTATGTGCATAATACTAATGTGGAAACTGGTAATTTGTGTGGCAACATTCAGGTAGTGCTAACAAACATTACTCCCACAGGTCTGTCAGATACGAACACTGTGCCTAGAAATAAAAGATTGATATCTTGTACTGGTACTGTTTACTCTGGCATTGTATGGCATTGTTAGTGTTTCAGTTGCTCTGAATAATAAGGTATTACTCATCACTGTCACCCACACTGTGCTACATAATATAACTGTCTAGGAAATCCTATATAAGAGTGTTGTAATACAAGGTCAGAATGTAAAACCACAGGAGAATTATAGGCATAAATCAGATAAGAGATACACAACAATATCTATATAGCACACACAACTGTGATGGACAGTGTTTTATTTTGAGCAGACACAGCCATGGTCCGAATCCTGGGAGTGATAGTAAGCTGTATGCAGAATCATATCCCACAAGTTTACAGAAATGTCCAGAATGTCCACTTAATCGGCTCATATCTGCCGGCTGTCACCCTGCCCCCCTGGCATATCAGTGTGCTAATCTCTGACATGTAGGCAGCATTTCATGTCATATAACTGACTATCAGGCCTGTACATATTTGGAAAATGTCAACGAAAACAAACCTGTCATTGTACAATTCACTAAAGGTTTAAGAGGGCAATAGTCAAAATATGTTCCAGTTCACCTGCATGTGGTCAAGACATGCCCAGAGTGTGTGCAGAAAGAGATGGACTTGTATGTGCATAACATCTTCCTGGAATCTGAGAGTATGTTTAGAAACGGTTAGTTAGTGTTAACAAACAATTCCTTCACAGGTATACCAGGTAAGAGGTATATACTGCAGGTAAAACCAGTTCATGTATATAGTTGTCGACAGCCATACCACTGTCCAAACTAAGGCAATAGGGTAGTGTACTAATACTTGTATACATATATATATATAAAGATATATATATATATATATATATATATATATATATATATATATATATATATATATATATATGCACATCCTATGTGTACAGATATACCTATTTATGTTAATATATATGTAGATATCTATAACAATATGTGCATACATATCAATCAGATATGCCTATTTATGGTGCTATATATGTAGATATCCATAACTATATGTGCATATGTATCTATATCTCTGTATATGTGTAGACATATATTGCTGTGTATATGTATATATTTGAGTGTTTATATATATATATATATATATATATATATATATATATATGTGTGTGTGTGTGTGTGTGTGTTTGTGTACACACACATATATATATATATATATATATATATATATATATATATGTGTGTATATATATATATATATATATATATATATATATATATATATATATATATATATATATATATATATATATATATGTGTGTGTGTGTGTGTGTATATATATATATATATATATCCATATGTATATGTATATATATATATATATATATATATATATATATATATATATATATATATATATATGTAGAGAGAGAGAGAGAGATTTTATATATATATATATATATATATATATATATATATATATATATATATAGATATATATATATATATATATATATATATGTACAGCTATATGTTTACCATATGTCCAGAACATACATGGAGTAGAGTCCTACCTCAGCACCAGTAGTCCCAGCCTCTTAGTGCAAGGGGATGTCATGTATGTTTTGCAGGTATATATGTAGATTGTTGCTACTGTAACAGGGGTTGTCTTAACAGACATGTGTGTGTGTGTGAGGTCACATATGCTTTTGACATGTGCACCATTGGCTACTGACAGACATCCTAAGGACATCATGGTACAGTACCACTACTAGCACAGTAATGATCCTGTGAAGTACAGCAGAGATATGACCAATATATGTGGCACTCTGTGGTCAGACCAGAGGTGTACACAAATCCTCTTCATGCAAGACATGTGGACCACGCCTCACAATGCGAATGTTAATAGCCATGTACATTGGTATATCATGTAAATACTGGGCTACATATGCCCACACAGTTTATGCATTCACACATGCCAGTCTGTCCTGACACATAATAACTGGTGGTGCAGAGGTCACATGGCTACATACTACCCAGTAGTTAGTGACATACATCTGTACAGAATCCCACTGCTTTGTCTTAAATACACAACCATCATGGTGGCCTAGCAGCAGTATGTCTTGCAAATAAATGGACATAACAGCACACTGGGTAATTACACTAGGCTGCTAGGCATGTCACAAAGCACTGTGCAAACTACAGGCAGACTGCCTCAACCCTGGACTACATTTTGTATGGGGGAATACACATGTACCTGCAATTATAGCAGGCTCTACATGCATGTCACAGCACTGAGTATCAGACACCTGTGAGAAAATGCATACCCACAACCAATGTGAACACAGCCACATATGGTATGCAACCTTAATATGACACTATATGGACTGTCTGATAAACACCATCCTCATATGTGCCACTCACACACTAACCCTACATACACTGGGTCATGACACACTGTGGTCCGATGCCTGTCTGTGGTATGGGACGTGTGTGTCTGGCTCTACAGACATGTGAGACAATAGGTACCATACACTGGAGCAGCATGTAGCATCAGATAGAACAGGACCAAGAACAAGAGCATTTACCACAGTCTGTGCACAGCCCAAGGTACGTATGTGCAATACACATACTGTTGACAATCACCATAAGTACACAGACACCAGTACTGTACACATAACAGTAGAATGCTCACATTATGTCCTCAGATACAACCCTTACTATCCATAACATGTCTAGCAGTCTGATATCTGACTGGCTTGTTATCAGGTATGATGTAAATAAATAATGGTGTACAGTACATATGCACCTCTTACTGCATGACATATGTATAAAGGTTGACAGACTTGTGGCTGGAGCTACAGACACTGGCCCAATATTGGCATGTTGTTGTGATAACCTCATACATTTACTGTCATACCAGGGTTTGTTGTGAGATATATCCTATGAGGGATATGAAGTCAGTAACTCTCATGGCTGTCACCATGTACTGACTGCAATCCTCACACTATGCTTCTGTCATTCTCAGATAGGTGTTCTGTGAGTAACACAAGAAACAAAAGGCTCCACACAGTGCCCAGTCTGCAGATAACCCTACAGATGGGAGTTTCCTCAAACACATAACACTGTCATGACAGGTATTAAATCATGTAGACCAGCCATATCCACACACCCTATTAAACCGACATTTCTCCAAATGCAAAAGAGCAACACTTACATTCTGTAGTCAGGTCTGGCACATCCCACTCCTGTCTGTTGGCGTGTTTCCACAGTGTATGTTGTTAGAGGTAAATCCCAATACCATCTGTGATGCTGTTTGCCAAACACCAAATGTAGGTCCTGCTCACAGTGAAAGAAAAGGCCCAACACCAACATGATGTTCCTAGATATTGGAGTGTGTTCCCATGCAATTGGCTATGGGAATGTTACCACAGCTGTTCCACATGCAATCATCTAGAGGAGGACTGCAATTTGTGCAGAGGCCATCGGCTGATCATGAGTATCACTTACAAAACACAAGCGGCTGCCTAAGAAAGCAGGTTTACTTCTCCACATCCACCAGAGTGGGAGTGAAAGAGACAGGCAGAGACAAAGTAAGTCAGGGAGAGGGTGGGAGAGTAAAACCTAAGCATGTTTGTGTCACACACCTACCAGTACCGGGTTTCAAATCCCTGACTATGTATTGCTATTACATGTCTATGCATTACTGCATGTGCCACAAAGCTTACATGTTGGGGTGTTGTCCAAAGGTATATCTGATGGTGAGTGACATCTGCAACAGTGCTATAGTACAGATAAGGTAGGTGTAGTACACATGCCTGTCCACATGAGCAGGTGTCAACATCAACACAGCCACACTTTCTCAGGGACTCACACACATTGACACACTTGGCAGGGTCAGGAATAGACTTCTTAACTAGCTAGTTTGCCACAATACAGTAATGCACAGGTATCACATGCACATCAGGGGTATCCAGATGATATATGGGCAAAGGGTATGTGAAGGTGTCTGACCTGAGATAGCATGCATCAGTAGGCCAGTGGGAGTTGGAGTGAGTGTGAATGTGGTCAAAAGCATCATACTCCACACACACAGACACAGGGTGCCAGTACTGACATGCATGGGTGCATTGCTTCATGGGTGTGTAGTGGTTGACTGTGCCAAAAGGCTATACAAGGCTAGGTGAAGGGTATACCTTGGCATCAGGCCACATGACAATGGTCTGCAGTGTGGCTCAGGGGTTTAGTGTCTGGATTGACCCACACAGGTGGGTATTGTATTCACCATCCAATCACCTGGGTTACTATTGTGTGTGGCCAATGCTTGGCATGTATGTGTTCTATAGTCCATGACACGGATGGTGTCTGGGATGTGCACATATCCCACATGCATGTTCAGTGACATATGGAACTGTACCTGGGGTGTCTGGCCCATGTTGTGTACACAGATTGTTATCATCAGATGTGCCAGTCCTGACCTCATGTGGTGGGAACTGATAATGGATACCAGGTTGACACTGCACCTACATTGATAGCATTATACATATAGTCCCTGGTGTCAGTGTCATCTGGCCATACAGGGCATGTGTTTAAGGCATGGTATGTCCTTTGTGGGTCACATTTGATAGCACCACAGTTGTTGCAGGCATCCAATGGGGAACATAGTGAAGGCACACTGTCTGCAATTATGTGCCTATTGTAGTGATGGGACAGGGTGCCATGCCCTCTGTAGTCCACTGCAGTCACACCATGGTTACTATATGTGGCCAATAAGCAGGTACTACCAACATAGTGTATGTTGCCTAGGCAAGTGTAGTTGTGTATGAAACATGCATTGAGAGTGTTCTCTGGGTAATACAAGGGTTGCTTACTTTGTTCACCAGGCCTTGATGTCACATGTAGGGGTATGGATTGGCACCCCAGCCTCTTGGCTATTTGACATCTGTTATCCTTGTAAGGTGGACATTATGACATATAAGAGATTTGCAAAACCCACTCCCCATGAGTCCAGTTGTTACACACTCGCAGCCACCTCCACACAGGATATGAATGACTAGCATAGACGCACACACACAAACACACACACACACACACACACACACACACACACACACACACACACACACACACACACACACACATACACAAAGTTTCACAGTTGCCATGTCTGGGATAAGAACTTCTAGCTAACTAGTTTATCAGACTGCAGCATTACACAGTTGTAGGATGCGCCATGGAGATTACAGGACTACTCTTTCCCCAAAGGTGTATTTTCACTGGGAATGACATCAGCAGGCTTTTAGGATGCACCATGGAGATTACTGGACTACTCCTTCCCCAAAGGTGTATTTCACTGGGAATTACATCAGCAGGCTTGCCAAAACAGGGCACTGGAGGTTGCAGTGACTGTGAATGGCCTCAAAAGCATTGCTCCCTACACAGTCAAACACACACAAACATCCACACTTGCCATGTCTGGGAATAGAACCCCTACCAAGCTACTATATCACACTACAGCATTATGCTGTTATAGAACACACCACAGAGATTACTTGAGTATTTCATCCCCAAAGGTGTATTTCACTGGGAATGACATTGGTAGGCTTGCCAAAGAAGGGTAACGGAGGTTGTAGTGACTGTGAATGGCCTCAAAAGCAATGCTCCCTACACAAACACACACCCAAACACCCACAATTGCCATGTCTGGAAATAGAACCCCTATCAAGCTACTATACCACACTACAGCATTATGCTGTTATAGGATGCACTATGGAGATTAAGGGAGCATTCCTTCCCCAAAGGTGTATTTCACTGGGAATGACATCAGCAGGTTTGCCAAAGAAGGGCAATGGATGTTGTAGTGACTGTGAATGGCCTCAAAAGCATTGTTCCCTACTCAGACAAACATACATTCACACTTGCAATGTCTGGGAATAGAACCCCTACCGTGCTACTATATCACACTACAGCACTACGCTGTTATAGGATGCACCATAGAGATTATGAAAGTACTCTTTTCCCAAAGGTGTATTTCACTGGGAATTACATCAGCAGGCTTGCCACAGATGGGCAATGGAGGTTGTAGTTATTGTGAATGGCCTCAAAAGCATTGCTCCCTACACAGACAAATAAACACACACATCCACACTTGCCATGTCTGGGAATAGAACCCCTACCGAGCTACAAGATCACACTACATTACTCTGTTATAGGACACACCACAGCGATTACTGGGATACTCCTTTCCCAAAGGTGTATTTCAAAGAGACTGACATCAGCAGGCTTGCCAAAGTAGGGCATTTGAATTGTATTGGGTGTGACTAACCTAAAAAGCATTGCCCTACAGACAAGCACACACACATACAGTTGCTATGTCTGGGATTAGAACTCCTACCTAACTAGTTTATCACACTACTGCATTACACAGTTATAGGATGTGCCACAGAGATAACTGGGCTACTTCTTCCTCAAAAGTGTATTTCAAAGTGAATGACATCAGCAGGCTTGCCAAACTAGGGCATTTGAATTGTAGTGGGTGTAACTAGCTTAAAAAGCATTGCTTCCTACACAAATACACACACAGTTGTCATGTTTGGGATTAGAACTCCTATCTAACTAGTTTATCACACTATAGCATTACGCAGTTATAGGCCGCACAGCAGAAAATACTGGCTACTTCTTCCCCAAAGGTGCCTTTCAAAGTGAATGACATCAGCAGGCTTGCCATAGTAGGGCTATGGGGAGGGCAGTGTGTGTGCATGGGCTATAACCCATTCCTCTATAGGTAGACACACCACACTCAGGCACACACAGGTTTATATTCTGCAGGTACATGTATACAACTGCTAGATGACTACTGCCTTGTACAGTCATGTTGCACAGTTAGCACTAGCACCACAGAGTCTATAATGCGGAGGGATACCAATGGCTAATTTCTACGGTGAATGACATTTACACATCATGTGGTTGTAGTCATTTGGCTGTGTGCTGGGCAGGACAGGCCTCATGATGGAAGGCTCTTTGTCATTGTCACTCTCTTCCACACAACTATGTATATATACTTTTGGCATATTATCGTGTGTTGTCATTGGATATATCTGTGTATTCCTATCCAATGTGTGTGCAAAGCATGACTGGTGCATATTAAGGAGTGTATGCACTAACATCTGCAACTGTCATATATGTATGGTCCACTGTTGTTGCCAGACATGGGCTTCATTTGTTTAAGTGTGTGAGCATGCCCGATATGACCTTTCAGTATGTTGTTGTCTGATATTGCCTTCATTTCTCTAAGTGTGGGAGCATGCCCAGTATGCTCTTCTGTATTAAATGTGTGGATCCATTCCAGGTAGATTGCACTCCAGTGCTCACTTTTGTGTTTTACACCTACAGCTAACTGTTTCTGCAGGATATCTGTAGATCATCTGGCAATATGGGGTCAAACTGGGCAAGGGATAGTGGGTACTGTAGGTAATTGTGTCTGTGCTGCTTCTGGTACATGGTACTGGTGTTAGCAGAGATATTCAGACATGTGTAGTGTTATACACTGTGATGTTTTATGTCCTCAAGTACTGTCAGGTAGACATTTTTGCTCACAGTAATGTCCTGGGGAACACAGGGTGAATGCAGATGTGTCCAGTATTTTGGTCAAACACCTAAATATTCCTGCAAACTAATGCCATTCTGGAGGGGGAGCTGCAGACACTTGCTGCTGGGTCTGTGTAACCGGTTCAGCACCTTGGTACAGTGGTGGCAGAGGATCCCATACTTGTACATCCATCGATGTGACAGTATGGCCTTATCTTGCTGTGGCAATACCTCACAGCTGTACAGATTCACACAGGTTACCCAGAGGCATGGGTCATAAGTCAGGACATTACTCCTATTGTGGTGTACAGCCAGGTTTGTAGCTACCCATGCTTTTGTGTGCAGCCAGGGATAGTAATGTTACACGGCTGTATTTTGGACTTTACACATTTGATGCTGCCCATGCTCCCACCCCCCCCCCTCTATTATTCTATCCTCTTCCATACATTATGCAAACATTCTCTGATACTTTCCCTATACTTATCACCTCATCACAGCAGTGTATTGGTGTTGGTCCACAGTTCATGCAGTGGGACATGGTGGACATGTTACCGTGGTTTGTCTACATGGCTTTGCATATGGGTTCTGTGGACTGTGTTATGTTGTTATTGGGCAGTATGGGTGAGATACAGGCCTTTGGTAGAAAACTGTAAGCCATTTTGTAGTGATGCAGGCCAGCTGTAGCAGGGCATTGCATTCTGTCAGTCCTACAGTACTAGACTGCCATACAGTATATTCCCATGGGGTGACAGGGTAGGTTATGTTAGGTGTTCATGCCAATACTTTCTATCAGTATTGTTCAGGTGGTGTGGATGCTGGCAGGGTGCTGCTTAGAGTTAGGGACACGCCTGCATGGGACACCTGCACAGCATACTGCATTCTTTCGCTATTGCCATGCACAGGTGGGGGTCATATTGTACCCATTCCCAACAGCAGGGGTAAGACCAAAGAGGTACCTTTAGATGGTGGTTGAGTGAGCTGGGTGCATGTTTGCTATGGACACTACTTGCATCTGACTCACAGATATGCATGGGGCATTCCAATTATGCTGGTTTGTGCGGGGACATTAGATGTTTCTCAATACATCATTCCTATGACCTTTGTGATCTGTGAGTGTTTGGCCAGACAACATTGGTATTCCCTATTACAAGGCCAGATAATGTGATGCAAACCTGTATGTACAATTCCAAGGGTGTGTCCATTTCATGGTTACTCATTATACACTGTCTGTCTGGGGTACAGTCCCCTGTGTACTGCCTGTATATCTGGCCCAACAGTCATGTCCATCTTTCAGACGGTGACACATATTACCTCCATACATTTACAATGGCTTACTGCTAGAATGTGTTATACTGGGGAGCATTGTGTTTGGCACTGCAGTTGTGTGGACTTGGCCCTGTCATCGGCAGTACTGGGCAATGGCCACCAGGTCACACCTCACCATGCATACATACTGACCACCCTCACACAATATGTAATATGCTCCAACCTAACACACACATACCTGGATATTGTACAAATGCTACAATCTATCCTGATACCTTGGTCACCTCAGGTCATCTGTGCTCCACTGGTATTATACCTACACATACATGTTACTACATTTCTACATCAGATTGGAGGAGGGCACACCTAACTGTTACTACATTTCTTCATAGGATTGGGGGGCACGCCTGACTGTTTCTACATTTCTATATAGGATTGGGGGGCACACCTGACTGTTTCTATATTTCTACATAGGATTGGAGGGCACACCTGACTGTTTCTACATTTCTACATATGTTTGGGGGGCACACCTGACTGTTTCTACATTTCTACATAGGATGGGGGGCACACCTGACTGTTTGCATGTGTCTACATTGGATTTGGGGGGCACACCTGATGTTTCTACATTTCTACATAGGATTGGGGGGGCACACCTGACTGTTTCTACAATTCTACATAGGATTGGGGGGCACACCTGACTGTTACTACATTTCTACATAGGACTGGGGGGCACACCTGACTGTTTCTACATTTCTACATATGTTTGGGGGGCACACCTGACACTTGTACACATTTGCTATGACTGTACTGGTATGTCAGGTACTCCATTTCATTATGTATTCTAACCTATCATGCTGACTAGAGGCATATCAGTGTACTACAGGTCTTAGGTTTGATTGACATACATATCAGCTTCTGACTTCATACCCTTCAGATCTAACATCCCACTGCCTGACATGATGTAGTCTGTCTGTGTAGGCCTGGGGGGTTACCCATAGCCATCATTCAGAGGCCTTAGCACAGCCTTTGTTTGTTTTTATCTATACCTGTCCTGCTGGCTGAGACTGTTGTTGGGTATGTGAACCTCCCTGACTGGCATGTGTGTGTCATATGGACACACATGGCCCAGCACATTTCCTGGAATGGGTTTTGTCACCATGTGTAGTACTGGCTACAGTGGTGACACCAGTATTTGTTACAGATCTCATGCTGCCACTATAGGTGTCTACTATCTTCTGGCATCCCATTTGGCCACCCGATTCCCTTGCATGCTCACATCCATACCATAGATACAAGTAACAACACATACTACTCCATTTGGCAGTTGGTAAGAAGAGTGACTTACCTTGTGGGTGTGCCAGTATTGAGAATGATGCTGGAGGACTGCCTATCTCAGATGCACATAGTACACTCCCTATACATGGTTGAGCACAGGTAGTGTCATGTTTGGCATCTCTTTTCCTGTATGTGTGAGTCAGAGAGTGGTGTCATTCCCTGAGTCCCTATTGTGTCAGTGTATGTGCTATGAGTTGCCTCTTTGCCAAGGCCAGGGCATACTGGGCATGCCTCCTTCTGCCTACTGGGGCAGGCTCAGGTTGTTCCTCCTCCGAGTCACTCTGTGCCGTGCAGGCCTTGGCAATGGTGGGGGCTGTGTGACCCTGCCCCATGCTGTTCCTGCTGCAGCTGTTTCCACAGGATCATATTGTGTAGCATGGCACATACAATGACAATTTGAGTACATGTAGCTGGTGAGTACTGCAAGGCTCTACTGGATATATCCAGGCACCAGAGCTGTGACTTGAGCATCCCAAACACATATTCTATTATGATTCTGGTCTGTGCATGTGCCTCATTATGGAGTTCTTGTTTGGGTGTGTGTGCATTTCTGATGGATGTCATCAGCCACGGCTCCAGTGTGTAACCAGCATCCCCCACTAGGTGACCATAAGGGATGTCCCCATGGGAAAATCTCTGGTACAGCTGCATCAGATGCCAGATGTGGGAATCGTGATAACTTCCAGGGTAGCCAGCACACACATTCATTATAATGCTCTGGGCATCGCACACGACGTAGCAGTTGATGGAGGGGAAGCTCTTGTGGTTGATGTAGACTCTTCCCTACTCACCTGTTGGTGCTTTGATGCATATGTCTGTGCAGTCTATAGCACCCACTACCTCAGGGTATTCTGTTATTTGGTGGAAGAGATGCATATTGCTGGCCAATGCCTCACGGGTATTGGGGAAATATACATACTCACTGGCATGTGCTGACGTGGCATCCAGGAAATGGTGGAGTACCCTGGATGCTGATGCCTGTTAGATCCACATGATATCCCCAGTTGGGCTTTGGAAGGTACCTGTAGCTAGTATTCTTAGGCCTACACATACCTTGGTATCCACTGGAATGGCTTCCCCTCTGTTAGTTCTGTGTGTCGGCGTGGCCAGCACAGCTCAACAATTTGCTGTAGGAGGAGGTCCCTGTCCATATAGCGCTCCACTATCTCCAGATCATGTAGCTCCTGGTAGGTTACCTTGGGTCTGTACACTCTTCTTCGTCTCCTCACTGTGGGTTGGTCAACAGCATTCTCATCCTCACCACCCTCAGCCTCTTCCACATGTTGATGTATGATAGTATTCTGCAGCCCCTATCATTTTGTTGGTTTTGTTTGTTAAAATTTCCCCGCTTGTATACACTGGTGGTGTAGAGTATGTAGGAAAAACCAGAGGGAAAGGTGTTTGCATAGTTTATAGTAGTGTTCTGGGCTGGGCTGCTGCCTGTGTAACTGGCTGATTCTGATACATTTCACCTGCCAGCTATGCTAGTTCTCCTAGATTACCTTCCTACTGCTGTTTCCCATTCCCATTGCCTTCCTGTTTAAGCCCCAGGGTTCACCGCACAAACACAGTGCTCAAATGTGCACAGAGCTGCTATTTCCTGGTTTACTTTTTTCCCTTTAAAACCCAGTGCGCGGCATGCACACCCGCTTAGGCAATGTAAAGAGTGCTAGGTAGCCTCAGAAACACCTCCTTGCTTAGCTCTGATAAGCTAAGGGCAAACCAGAGCCACAGGGCTCCAGTCCACTTACAGTATGCCTGACACCCCCCCCCCCCGTATGATGTCAGCTAACTCCTAGGCCTGCACCAAGCTATTCCTGCACTTACATCATTGGGTGCTGAATAGCATTGAGGGGAAATTTGGGATTCAGTATCATTCCCCTTATTTGCATAGGATTACCTGCTGATGCACAGTTACAGGTCCCACACTGAGCCTCCCCCCTTAGCAACCACTATTCACTGGCCATGTTGTCTTCTGCCTTACATTGAGTATAATGGCAAAATAGTGATTTTGGTTAGAATGCTTATTTTATTTTTTGCCCGATCCCATTTGCACGCCGCTGCCATACGCTTAAACAGCCAAAATTGGCTAAAAAAAATAAAAGTTATTCATTTTTTTAACTGTTTTCCATGCCAATGGCCATATATTTGACCATTGGCATGCTTTACACATTATATACACCCTTTATTTTGAGCTGTCATGGCTCCTTTTTGTATTTTGCAGAAATGTACATTTCTGCAGATTACACTAGTCTTGCACAGCCAGCTAAAAGCTTTCTGGTTTGCAAATTCACCTCATTTGCATGGTTTTCACCTGCAAATGGGGTAATTTGCATACTGGAGCTGCGTCTGTGCAGGAATAGTTTAGGAGCACTCATGCACGTCCCTGCAGCTTATTCCTGGATCGCACAGCAGACATATTGCCTGCTGGAGCTCCTGCACTGTTCCTGCACACCATGCAGGGCTTGCTGAATCCGGGGGACGGTTGCCAAAATTTATTATGTCGGAGCCCCTTAGAGTATCTTTCTACTTCTTCCATAGCAATTGTATTTTTGACAGCTGTCACTTCTGATATAAACATATTCTGCCATTGAAATCACGCCTTAATATTATTTTGTTCCCATAGTTTTCTTTACCAATAAATATACTATCATCTCATCTTCATTTTCTAGTGAGTTATATACATTTCTTAGGACGATCTTATTTTCACAATACCACATCTTCTATTACTAAAATATTTGTGGCTGCCTTTATTCATTTCACCTTTAATCTTCAGCCTGTCTTTATAGCTGCCATTGGCTCTCACTTCATTATTCTACACTTAACTCCTTTTTACCAATGGAACATGCAATTTTAAAAACTCTGGAAGTCAAAGCCCATCTTCATCACTTAACCATATGTCCTGAATGTTCATTATGTCATACTTGCCTAATGTCCTCTGTAATCCTTTATCACTCATTTTTCTAGCCAGTCCTGCTATGTTCCATCTCACTATTTTCAATGTTTCACAATCTTTTCTATCACCAGCCCTATAATAAGGTTGATAAGACTTCTTCCTCCTAAATTGCTTAATATATTGCCATTGATTATAATTTTGTTCTTTGCTGTTTTAGATCTTCATGTAATGTTTTAGAATTCCACAGATCTATCTGTGTAGTTTCTTAAGCTCCATTATTGCATTTTGTTTCTTCTTTGTCCACTAACCTATCCAAGATTAGCTCAGATAACATTTACTTAGCATCCTTTAACATAATGTTTTTTCAGTGATTAAAATATGAACAATAAATACATATTATTATTGCCTTATCTGTACCTCTTGGACTCCATCTCTTCTGATCTGCATAGCTCTTTCCATCTTCTGTATGACTTGATAAATCATCAGTCTCTCAATTATGCAACCTTAATGCATTGAGCATTATGTTATATATTGTACCAAACTTTAAGCAGTGCTTTCCACCCAACTGATATGCTACAATTTTTCATGACTTCAGTTATATCCAACCCTGTATCTATATAGCTTGTACTACAGCCGTTAGGACTTTCAAAAATATGTTTTCCTGTATATGTGGTGGTCCCTACTCTGTGCCAGTAATCAAGGAAACTCAACCCTCATCACTGACACCAGTGAAGGATGGCTACTAGAAACAAAAATGGATGCATACAGTATTTTCAGATGCAGCGATCTGCACCAAGCAAAATTTCCCATAAGGGCATACAGGGAGCACACTCCAGACCTGGGGCTCTACTCTATTGCTCTCTCCAGGCCCCAAACAAGACTAAATACTGACCACTTTGGAGCTCCTTGTCCCTATTCCAAGTAGCTGACACACACACTTGGATTTTTGATTTTCATACACACACGCATACACACGCATGCATACACACACACACACATGCACACACACACACACACACACACACACACACACACACACACACACACACACACACACACACACACGCAAACACACACCTGGGAAAGGCCTGCATAGATTTCTCAGCTGTGCCACCTCTCCCCAGACTATAAGGTAATCATGTTGACAGCAGTCAGCTACTCTAAGGCTGCTACAAGGGTACCCAATTATACTGAGTAAAATTAATGTTAATACAAATGGTAGAGTCTTACCAATGCAGCAAGGCTTTCAGGAGTGACCACAGTGTCACTAAAATAAGGATAAGTACTTTTAAGATGTTAAAAGTATTCTCTAAGAAACCAGCTACAATGAAAGATATAGAAATATTTTATAATAAACAATAAAATAGAAAACAAATTCAATAGAAAACATGAGATTAATGTATATCTAGTTACAATAAACACCAGAGTTTCAATCACAGGAGATATAAAAAAATAACACAGTTGGATAGATTTCACAAAGATACAGAAAAAACAATACTTTAATATCACTATAGTTTCATGACTGACTAAAGAATTACTGTTCCCTAGTTAAGTTACTTACTACAGCAAGGCAAGATGACGAGTGTTGAGTTTCTCACTACAGCAAGGCAATATAAGGTGTGAGGATGTGTGAGATACCTGTGAGAGATCTTTCCTGTCAGGTTCTGAGAAACAAAATGCTGCTGCGAGAGTTCCATCATATCACTCACGTTGTTGTTGTTATTGTTGTGCCTTTCGGCTTATCCCGGTTAGGGGTCGCCACAGCGGAACTCTGGTCCGCTAATGTTTGGTAGTGGAATTTTACATGGTGAGTGACCAGCCCTGACGCACAACCTTCAATGAAGGAGCACTCATTCACACATGCCTCCACACAGAAGACACTCTAGATGAGAATTGAACAGGACAACGTCTTGCTGTGAGGTGACAATGCTACCGCAGCACCACTACCGCGCGATCCATCATATCAGTTACTAATATCTAAAAAATTATTTCAGTGCTGGTTATAGAATTACATCACATCTGGTCACCTGACTCTGTTGCAATACACACCCAGAGCTTTGCTAAGATTTGTTGTAGCATCTGAATGCTATGAAGCAATTTTAAAAAATTCTACCCTTCCATGGTAGCAATTAGTTCACCCTTAAGGACTATACAGTAAGATTCCCAGACAGTTTTGTTTCTGGCTACAATCAGACCTGCAAGATAAAATCTTTATGGCCTAAGCCAACCCATTTAATTTTCAACCTATTTTTCAAAATTGGTTGGACTGAGATTAACCTCTTCCCTTCCAGAATTCTCTGTTAAAACATATACATTTAATCAGTTATAAGAATACTGTCTGACATTCAGATATATCTATTTTCTTTCCAGCAGGACCCACTGTTGATGCATTTTAACACAAGAAACTTTACAAATACATGTTTAACACAAGCATCTGTACAAATCAGTGTGATAGTCAAATGACATAAAATTCTTTACAATACTCTAGCTAGCTATGCTGGCATATGTTACACATGCACTGCCCTACTCTCCCTGGCACAGATGGTGCTACCTCTTATCATCAAATCTCTCCCCCCTTTGACTCAATATAGTTTTTGAAGTTACCTTGAAAAAAATATTGTTTGGGAGAAATGGGCATGTCTGGGAACACATTAACCTGTACCCTGTCTTAACAGCCCATCTGCATTTTCATTGCTGACCCCCACTACATGATGCACTGTCTTGTCATATGCCAGCAACCCTAGGCTCCACCTTAATAAATTTGCATTTTGCTAGCTGGCATGATGTAGCCATGCTAAGGGATTGTGGTCTGTAACCATGGTGAATTTCCTTCCATAAAGATAGGGCTGATGTTTCTGCAGTGCTTATACTATGGCTGCACATTCTTTTTCTGCAGCTGCATAACATTCCTCCCTAGGTTGGAGTCTATGGCTGAGATATACAACTGGGTATGCTTCACCCTCACAGGAAACCTGGCTGAGTACAGCCCCCACCCCATGGTTTGAAGCATGCACCTGCACAACAAATTCTTTGTTGTAATCTGGGCTGGCTAACACAGGGGATCCTCTCAAAGCCTATTCAAACTTTTGGAATGGCTGCTCTCAGGCTGGGGTACACACGACTTTATCTGGTCTGTTTTTCCTCATCAGATCTGTCAGGGGAGCAGCTATTGTACTATAAGTGGGAACATACTTTCTATAGTACCTGCTGTCCCCAAGAATGTCCTCACCTGCTTTTGGTAGCAGGGGCAGGCTATACCTGAATAGCTTCCACTTTGGCAAGTTCTGGCCTGATCTTACCACTTCCCACTCTATGTCCTAGGTAGCAGACCTCTGCCATGCCTACCTGACACTTACTTGGCTTAATGGTCAATCCTGCCCATTGCCTCCTGCATAACAGGTTTACCATGTAATTAACATCACTGACCTTTCTTACCACTTTGAAGGGTCCCACCCAAGCTGCCTGCAGTTTATTGCATCTGACAGGAATGAGCATCATAACCTGCTGTCCTACAGCATACTCTCAAGCTCAAGCATTCCTGTCACACCAGACCTTGTTCTGCTGTTGGGCTCCTGCCAGGTTTAGGACATATGCCACAACAGACTCCTTGTGGGATTCACACTCACCCTCCCACTCATCACAAATCAAATCTAAAGGCCCCATCACTGAATGCCCCTACAGCAACTTAAATGCTGAAACACCTCCCAATTTGTATGCTACATGGCCCCTCTGATTACATTTAAAACATCTAACCTACTTGATCCTGGTATGCAAGCAGCAGATGGAGCAAATATTTGTTCCACTCTCTCTTAAACTGGTCTTCAAATGCCTGTAGCATAGTCTTTAGAGTAGTGTTTAACCTCTCCACAATACCATTAGTCTGGGGGGTGGTAGGGGGTGTCTTTAGGTGCTTCACCTCACAGCACTTCCATGGACAAGCCATCAGGTCTGACATAAAATTGGCACCTCTGTCAGTCAGTATTTCTCTCAGGAAAACTACCCTGTACCCTGCTAAAAATCTCAAACAAAACATTTGCCACATTCTCTGCCTCAATAGAGGACAGAGCCACCACCTCAGGGTATCTATTAGTATAATCTACTAGCACCAGGATATACATCTTCCTGGTGGAACTTGGGGTACTCAGAGGCATTGCAATATCCATAGTTACCCTCTAAAATGGTTGCTCAATCACAGGCAAAGGAATCAATGGAGCTTTGACCTTGTCTCCTTCCTTGCCTACCTTTTGGCACTGCTCACAGGTCATGCAGTACCTTGTTACATCCCTTGCAATCCCAGGCCAATAAAGGTTCTGCATGATATATCTCTTGGTATGCTTTATGCCCATATAACTTGCAAAAGGAATGTCATGGGCTATGGCTAGAAGTGCCAGATGGTAGGCTCTGAGCACTACCAACTGCTGTATTACCTTACCCTCTAGCCTTCCCTCAGGGGTCCACTTTCTGTACAGTAACTTTTTGTTCCAGTATACAGACTCTCCTTTTCCTTGAGAATCAGGTGCCTCCTTAGCTACCTCCCTCAAGCCTTCTAAAGTAGGGTCCAAAAGCTGAGCCTGTTTCAGCTTTACCTTTGTGATCCTTCTCAGCTCCTTTTCCACAGGAAGCCTGATATTTTTTGACAGCAGTGCTTCACTGTCAGCCTGGGTACTACCAATCATCTCTATCCTTGCAATCACCCTGTCCATGAGAACATTCGCACCTAACAGCAGCTGTGGCTGACTTTCAGGCTCACTGCTACAGGGTATCTCCCTCCATGAAATAGCCATATCACCAGCCCAACTTCAGGTGTGGGGTCTGTCTGGATTTAACCCAGGCTACCAGACCCACATGCCTGTCTCCAAGCCTGACTGCTTGTAATTGTAACTGCATGGACACAAGGTACTACATTATCAAAATCATTCACTATGAAGACATATGCAAGGATATCCTCAAACACACCTACCTGCTTGCTTCCTTTCCACCCTCCCAGTCTAGGTGAACTCTGGCCAAAGGTATTTGGAATGAGGTCCCTCCTAAATTTCTGACTGGATCGGACTTCCCAAGCAAGTACTACTACTCTTTAACAACTGCAGACTTCACAATGGTTATGTAAGAGGCTGTGTCTCTCTTAGGATTGGCCTGTCTTCCATCCACTAAGATAGGATACAAACTCCTGGGATAGTTTTGTACCACTGTTGCCTCCAGACAACTTACCACTGGCATGCTGTTATTCCCACTTGCTGTTTCTTTCACCTTTCATTTCCCACCTGGCTTCAGTGGACATTTGTATGCTACATGGCCCCTCTGATTACATTTAAAACATCTAACCTACTTGATCCTGGCCATGTGCCTGAACTAGTGGCTTCCCCTGTTATTGGTAGACTCTGTTGGGGTGGTTTAGGCTACCCATCATGGGTTCCCTTATATCCATGTACAGCACTAGGTATCCCCTTCTTGTGCAGTGCTCCTCTGCTCGCTAAGTAGAGATCCCCTTTGCTCCCCAGCTCATCTGCAGAGTTACACTCCCAGTCTGCCAAACTAATTTTCATCTCCTCAGGCAAAGTGCTAAGGGGTTGTTCCCTCACCAAAATGTCTGCCAGCCTTTCAAAAGTGATGACCTGACACCCACTCACCCACCTATGAAAACAAGTGCTTAACACAGCAATATAATCATATACACTTTCATCTACCTTGCGTTTATGCTGAAAAAACGTTTTCTGTAAGCTTCAGGTGTTAACTTAAAACATTCCAATAAACATTGTTTACCTTTATCGTAGTTTAAACAATCAGTATTAGACAATTTAAAAACATCAGTTACAGCTTTACCATGAAGTAAGGGGGTCAGAAACCATATTCAGAGCCCTTGGTCAACATTATACTGTTTACATACGCTATCAAATATATTAACAAAACTGTAAAAAGTATCAGCTTCTGTAAACTGTGGAAGAAATTATTAACCTTTATTGTTTCTGGAGTTCAGTTATTCGCTTCCCCATTACCTCTATGATCCTGACAAAGAGTCAGCATCTCATTCTCATGTTGGTGCTGTTTTTCCTTTTCTTTGGCCTCCAAACACTGCAGTGTCTCATTCACTTTACCTCCAAATGCTGCAGTCTCTCTCTGCTGATTCTAATTCTAAATGTTTGGCCTCCAGGCCAAGTCTCTTTTACTCCAGATGGGTTTTTAAGTCTTCTGATGAAAAGGTGAGCTGCCCTGTTTCTGAAGGCTGCACATCCCCATCACTAGACTGGTTGTCTTCCTGGTTGCTGGTCTGTGCTGCAGATGTGACTAAGGCTAAAATTATTTCCACTTTAATCAGGTTGGCATACACAGGTCCTTTAGCTTTGCATACCTTGGCTAAATGGTTCCTTATCAGCTTGCCATAATACTCGGACTCACATTTTTGCCTGCTTTCCCTGACTAAACTATAGTAACAAAAATGAATACAACTGTTGTGAAAATGAAAGTCTGTATGTTTACTTTGTGGCTGCTTAGAACACACACATCTTCAGCGACAACTGCCCACAGGTTACTGAAGTTCAATTAATTTCCAAACCACCTGCCACCAATATGTGATGGTCCCTACTCCAGGCCAGTAATCAAGAAGCCTTAATCCTCACCATTGACACTGGTGACGGATGAGCACTAAGAACAAAAATGGATACACACAGTATTTTCAGATGTAGCTCTCTGCACCAAGCATGATTTCCCTTGGGGCTGGACTCTCTCACTCTATCTCTCTCTCTCTCTCTCTCTCCAGGCCTCAAACAATACTCCACACTGACCACGTTGGAGCTCTGCATCCCTGTTTCAACTAGCTGACACACACATACACACACACACACACACACACACACACACACACACACACACACACACACACACACACCTGGGAAAGGCTGGCGCAGATTTACCAGCTGTGCCCCCTCTGCCCAGATTATAAGGTAATTATGAGCTACTCTAAGGTTCTTAAAAGGATACCCAATTATGCCAAGCAAAATTAATACTAATACAAATTGTAGAGTTTGACCAATGCAGCCAGACTTTCAGGAGTTGCCACAGTGTCACTAAACTAAGCATAAGAACTTGTAAGATGTTAAAAGTATTCTTTAAAAGACCAGCCACAATGAAAGTTATAGAAATATTTAATAATAAATAATAAAATAGAAAACATGAGAATACTGATTATCTAGTTAAAATAAATAGAGTTTCAATCACAGGAAATATAAAAAATAACACAACTGGATAGATTCACACAATGCAGAAAACAGCACTTAACTAATTTCACTATATTTTCTTGACTGACTAAGAATTACTGTTCTCTAGTTAGGTTACTTATTACAGTAAGGCAAGATGATGAGTGTTGAGTTGCTTTAATACAACAAGGCAAGATAAACTGTGAGGTTGTGTGAGATATCTGTGAGAGATTTTTTTTCCTGTCAGGTTATGAGAAACAAAGTGCTGCTGCAAGAGTTCCATCATAGCTCACTCAATATCAAAAAAATAATTTCAGTGCTTGTTATAGGAAGACATCACATCTGGTCACCTGACTCTGGTATAATACACACTCGGAGCTTTGCTAAGATCTGTTGCAGCATCTTAGAGCTATAAAACAATTTGAAAAACGTCCACCCTTCCAGGGTAGCAATTAGTTCACCCTTAAGAACTATACAGTAAGATTCCTAGTCCTGTTTTTTCCAGACATTTTTGTCATTGGGTACAATCAGACCTATAAGATAAAATCTTTGTGGCCTAAACCAGCCCATTTAATTTTCAACCTTTTTTTCAAAATTAGCTGGACTGAGATTAATCTCTCTCTTCTCTGTCCAGCAGGACCCATTGTTGATGCATTTTTAACACAAGCAACTTTACAAATACATTTTTAACAAAATCAGCTGTACAAATCAGTGTGATAGTCAAATGACATAAAATTCTGTACAAAACTCTAGCTGGCTATGCTGGCATATGTTACACATGCACTGCCCTACACTTTCTAGCGCAGATGACATTACCTCATATCATCACAGTATACTTCATCAAATTATTTACTTATTTACTTTCTTCCTTATGTACTTACTAGAATTTTGTGGACTAGATTAGCCCTGTGGGGACAGTATCCATTTTTTTAGAAGATCAAGGAAAAATAAAGTAGATCAGATGTACAAGTTCTTCTTACTAAACAGTACAAAAACATAAAGCTATCCACATATGTTAAAAATAAATATTGACACAATGTAGTTAAACTAAGTAAAATATGCAATCATAGAAATGTATCTTATTGGAGTAAATAGAGAGGTAAGGCTGAAGTGTGCAAGCAGGATAATAATTTTGAATAGATGATATGGTTCATAAGCAGATATGGCTGAAGAGTAGTAGTAAAGCAAGAGAGATTAGTATGCAAGGATAAATGTAGACGTTAAGAAGTGAAGAAATGAGATGGGAGCAGAGGGAATAGTAAACAGGGGTGAAAGATAATAAGAGTTGTGGTGGAAGAGTCCAAAAAGAAGCTTGAAGGAGTGGAGATAAAGAAGAGAACATATTGTTACTAGCATGTATGTTGAATGAACATGTGTAGTTACAAATACTTTTGAAATTTTTAGAGAAATATATTGCAAAACAGAAGTTTAAATAACACTCCACGTCTGCATCAACCTTAACAAAATCAGTTTCTAACTTGCATCATTCTTTATGGTTAATTCTGTTTCTCTCTATTTCTCTCTCTCTCTATCTCTCTCTCTCTCTTTTTCTCTCCTTTTCTTCCAAATTTTGCATTATCTCTTGGAAGCAGTGTGCCATTAGTTGTATTTTTTGAATTCTTATATAACTCATTTTTGTGCTTGTTGTACTTTGGGTTATATGACAATTTTCTTTGGAAATCTATCTTTCCATTTTTCCTACTAAATCCAATCCACTACCTTGATTTACCTTTTGACTTTTCCTCTTTAGCCTTTTCCTGCTCTCCTGTTTCTGTCTTCTTATATATGCCACGCATACCACACACATATTACTCTTATTTTCTTCTAGATCATGATTAACTTTCCCCTTCTCAAGTTTTCCCTTACTTTTTAGTTTTCCCATCTTTTGCATTTTCATACATCTATTATATTTAATTATCTTAGTCTTTCCACCTCTTACATATTCTGTTACTTTCTCTTTATTTTTCTCTTCTCAGTTTCATTCATATCACCTCCTGTCATTTTGTCCTCTTTAGTTATTGTCCTCACAACAGATTTACCCACTTTATCTTTCATCTACCCTGCTTCTAAGACTCCTTTAGAGATGCATCATGTCTACTTCCTTTGAGTTGTTCAAACTCTCAAACATTTTAGGTAGTCTTATTATATCATATCCAGTGTCTTTCACTCGTCTTTGACCCATTATTATTTGTTCCATAATTACAAAATACACATGGTTCTTCTGTTAATTGCTTTAGAAAATCATTAGACAAAATGTGTTATTAGATCTTTTGATTTTTCTCTTTTCTTAATCTCTGTTTGCTGTCAGATTCTTTCTTCTTCTTAAACTCATCCCTACTTCTTCACCAGATATACTGTCTATTTCAGCAAACAAAGATACGTAAAAAAAGAATTTCACTGTTTCAAAGTTATTTTCTATATAGCTTGACTCACAGTCACACCCAAACCTTCCCCTATCATACCTTAAATGTAGTTTTTCATCAGGATCTATAGATTAAGTCCAGCTATTGATTTCTTAGATTTTATGACTGGGAATTTCTGCTTATTTTCCATCCCTATATATAATCTGTAGTGTTATGTGTTTGGAGTATCTCCCTTCACAGATTTCATAAAATAATCATGTTTGATTTTCTTTTACGTCACTTACTTCTTTCTTTGCTTCAACACCTTCACTGCTTCCCATTTCAATATAATTCTCTCAATTTCATTTTGCCCCACTATATTTGACACAACACTTCAGAAGTTGGTTACTTCTTCTAGGAATCCCTTACTGTTGTTTTCTAAGTTATTATTTGTACACTGACTTGTGTTTTGATTCTCCTTCATATCATTTTCTCATTGTTGCTACTTTTCCTTCTCTCTCATCTCTATTTTCAATACTTTGTTCTTGAAATAGATGCTTATTTGCAATTTCTCTTCTGTGAAACTTCCTAAAGATTTGCTTATCCAGCCATACATTTCTTTACTCTAATTCATTATGCTTAAGCAAAAGATCAGGAAAAATTGTGGGACATCATTAGCTTCACTGTATATGCAGGACATGAGTAATAAGACCTTAGAGGTCCATAGGTTCATAGGCAGGTACTAGGCTATTGGCCCTAGGGCCTATATAAGTCTAGTCAAATGGTACCCTGGCTTTCAACACCCAAGAAAATTATTTTCCTGTGCCCCTGTCAAGCAGAGCCACAGAAGTGATCCCTGGGGTGAATTTCCTATCTCCCATCCAATCATCAAAATTTTTCTTGAACAGTGCTAATGAGGAGCTTTGTTTGATATAGATAGGTAGTTTGTTTCAGAGTACGGGAAGTCTCTGGTTCAGGAATCTATCCCTCCAGCATGTTCTGTTTATTGTGGTGACAAGGTTTAGGTCCCTAGAGTGTGTAGCTTGGAGGGATTGGGATTTCTTTAAGTGGAGCATGTCCAACAGGTCTGGGTTTGACATAACTTTGTATGTTAGGCAGAGATCACCTCTGAGTAGGCGACATGCGACGGAGTAAAGCTGGAGTTTTTTGAGGCAGTCTGCATAGGGCATCTTTTTGAGGCCGGTAATCCTCTTTGTGAGGTATTTCTGCGGCCTTTCCTGTTGTTGTAGATGTCTTGTGAGGTACATACCAAAAGGGGTGTTGTACTCTATAATGGGTCTAATGAGTGACAAGTAGAGGGGAGCAATGACCTCTTTTTTCCTGGATGAGAAACCTTTTGTGTTGAGGTGTGCCACGTAGAAGGATTTACTGACTACTGTGGCGATGTGATTATCAAAGGAGAGACTACTGTCCACCTGTGTCCCAAGGTCTCTTATCACACTTTCGGTGTTAAGTAGACTACTACCTATGTGGTGGTTCATGGGTACAGAGTTTTTACCAAAAGGGATGACAATACACTTTTTGGCATTGAGCTTGAGGCCATGGCTTTGACAACAGGCATCTGTCTCCATGAGGCCCTTTTGTTGGATGTCCACATCGTTAGGAGTTTTGATTATGGCTCCTAGTTTGTAGTCATCTGTGAACTTTGTTAGCCAAAGACCTTCTGTGTTAGCCTGTACTTCAGAGAAGTAGATACCAAACAGGAGAGGACCCAGAACTGAACCCTGTGGTACTCCACTTGTCACTGGTCTGAAGTTGGATTTAGAGTCTGATACTTTCACAGTGTGGGTTCTGTCAGTGAGCCAGTTGGCAATCCATCTTGTGACCTAAGGATTTATACCTAGTTTAGTGAGTTTATCTATAATTCAAGAGTGGGGAGTGGTGTCGAAAGCCTTGGTGAGATCTAGATAGGTTGCGTGAAGCATCTTACCCTCATCTACAGCTTTGGTGACTGCTTCAAAGAAGTCTATCAGGTTTAGAAGCCATGATCTGCCTTTTACAATCCCAAACTGGGCAGGGTCCAGAGTTTGGAGATTAGCAATGTTGTTTATAAGTTCCATGATGATACATTCCATAGCCTTGCAGACCAGGCTCGTCAGGCTATTGGTGTGGTAGTTCCTGGGGTCCGTGGTGGCTCCCCCTTTGTGAAGTGGGATAATCGTTGCTGTGCACCATTCAGTGAGCACAAAGCCTGAGGTGAGGCTATGATTGAACATGGTACTTAGGTGGGGTGCCAGTTCATTCTGTAGTTCATGTAGAACACAACCTAGGATGTTGTCAGATCCCATGGATGCTGTGTTCTTGGCTTTGGAGAGTGTGTTTTTTACCTGTGCAGCTGTGATTACAGGAACTTTGCATTCTTCCAGTATAGAGATGGGCCCTTTAGGGGGTGAGAGAGGGGTAAAGTTAGCACTGAACCTATCTGCCAGGATGTTGGCAATATCAGTTGGTGCTGTATATTTAGTGCCATTGTGCTGTAACTCAGAGCAGATCTGAGTGTTGTCATTGAGATTCTTAACATAGCAGTAGAATGCTTTGTGGTTGTCTTTAGAATCAGTGGCGATTTTGTTTTTATAACTAGCTTTAGAGGATTTTATGAGGGATCTCAGCTTCTTACTGAGGCTGACCAGGAAGTTCCTCCAATCATGGGATTTTACTCTTTTTTGCAACAGTTTATTTCTTCTGTTGTAGAGTTTGTTTATGGCAGGGGACCACCAGATTGGCTTCCTTTTTTTGGAGGATAGCATCTTGGTTCTGTTTGGGACTGCACAATCCATGCACTCGTGTAAGTGCTTATACAGTGCATTTGTATAGGATTCAGCAGTCGTACCTCTATTGTCCATCAGCATGGGTGTTACATTGTTAAAACCCATGTTTTGTTAAGCAATTCAAAATAATCATGCGGTCTGTAGTGCAATTAGTCGGTACTGTTACAGAAGTTAATATCTTTTCATTTAATCTTATAATTGCATTAATTAAAATTTACACAGACCTGAAAAACACATTTTGTTGATTTGCTACACTAACTGACAGTGAGAGGTAACTTCAGTTACCTACAATAACATACAATAACCAGCTGCAATAACCAATAAAAGTAAAACAGCTAAGAATGAGAAGATATTAATCAGAGTTGCTCACTTTTAATAATCACTAATAATCTTAACTTTAAATTGCTCACTTTTAATAATCATTAATAATCTTAATTTTAAAATAAGTTAGATAAAGCAAACCACCAGTCTACCTCTTCTCTTTTCAGATGATGAAACATATTTGTACTAAGACTGCATAGAATAAAATGATCTCTTTCAGAAAGCTGCACTATGACTGATGTAAAAGGAAACTTTCGCAGGTATAGTATTTCAAATAGTGTTGCAAAACTGTATAGCACTGAGCACTGTTTTGTACTGTAGCTTTCATTTAAATGATTAATAGCATCCTTCCACCATCCATTTTCTTTTCAGTCTTCAGATAATAGACTACAACTGCTTCAGAGAACTACAACACACCTAAGTGTAAATATAAATTACAGCATATTGGGCCCCATTCCAATAGACTTGCTCTCAGTGTTAGTGACCACTTACACTAAGGGCAGGTCTTTTGGAATCTGGTCCCTGGTGTAAGCCTGTTTATAGAATGCCTTACAGCAAAGTAAGTCAGTTACACTGAGAGCAACTCTTTCAGAATCTGGCTCACCAAGTGCAAGGTAAACAATTGAATGGGTGCAAACATTGTTTTGTGTATAAATTACAACACTGCAATTACTTGGCAGTCTGATGTTCTGAGTAAGTTAGTTAACACTGGTTTATATTAACAATAAAAACAACAATAAGATGTAGGATGTCCCAAAAAAAATGAACAAACAAAAAACCCCACAAAACTCAGTCTTAGCTGCACTTTCAACATTGTAGTTGCTTGACAATTTGATACACATTCAATCTGATTTAAGTTAGTTTTACTGGTTGTGAAATAAGGATATAAGCAATCACAAATATATCGTTTAAACAGTTATTTAAATATTTCAACAAAAATAAATATCATACCGTAAATGAATTATTATGCAAAAACTTTACTGTTGTTGTTGCTGAAATAAATGCAAGTGTTCTGACACAGTACCATTGTATTTATTTGCTTTGAAATTCTCTTCTCACTCTTTCTTCCAAAGATCTTAGATAGTTTAAAAAAATAAGATTTCAAAACTCCATAGATTAGTACTAAGCTAACTGCCCTTGCGAGCCATTTTAAGCTTAGCCAATTATCCCTTGTGAGACTCAAAGCCTGCACCTTGTGTTTGTAAGGCAAACACCTTAACCATTAGGCCACTCTCCCAAACATAATTCATTCATATTACTTCTATAAGCTTAGCTGTAAAGCACCGTCATACTTGCTATGTATCTCACAGAGCTACAAATTGTGATCTTGCCTCTTTCAGATTTACCATTGTTCTTAGTTCTTTGCAATGTTCTGGGGCATATAGCTTAAAGAGGGCCTTTCACAGTCTTTCTGAAAATTCCATGATACTTCTTATCTTACATATTCATCAGACTTCTCCTTCCAACAAAAGCCTTAATTCTAGTACTCTTTGGAGACAAAATGCACTGCTGCTTACTTTCAAAGCAGCATATGACTAAATCAACACACCAACAGAGACTTAAAATTTGGAGGCTTAAAATGAATACAAATAGAAGCTGGAATTGGACATAGACTCAGCAGCTGGTATTAAAGTAAGAGCAGTATTATGTCTTAAGATATTGAAATTTAACTAAAATATATTACTTATTAAGCTTAAAAGAACAGCTAAAGGCAAAATATTTCTCAAAAACTTTCAGAATCATAAAACTAAATTGCGGATCTGACACCAGTTTTACCAATTTAAGGAGCATTTGCCTGAGAACTTGAATACTAATGAGGGCACATCCTATTAAGGTGGAGTTAGGTAAGATAATGCATTTCTCCAAAACATCCATACCAAATGGCCTGTCAGGGAGAATACTGAAAAAAAATAAGGAAACTCATTTTAGAATGGCAATATAAGTAAACAATCAGCAAGGCATGTAAAATAAGACTTAGAAGGAATTCAAAAATGAGTCAGCAAGTTTCTAAACAAATAGAGATTCTGATATATGCGGTACAGATGATAACCTTTGTTTGCCATTTTTGTTTATCAATCATTTAATCTGATATTAACAGTGTCTGAGCAATGTATATTGTAAAATGTATTTCATTTGTATCTCCTTCAAGAATTTACTTACTTGAGACTATAAGAAGTCTCAAATATTTACAAAGCAATTAAATCTGCTTATGTTTTATGAAGCAGAATCAATAAACAGACACACTGACTCAACATTAAAAATAACTGGAAAAAACTTCTTGGACTCTACAAAAGGAGAAGCCCAAACAGGTAATTTTTATTACTTTCATTCTTTATTATTAGAAATTCATCAGAAAATAGATAAATAACTTAAGACTGCACAGACATAAATGTTTATGTGCATGCCTCACACCATATTCTATTTACCTTCCAATGTGCATGAAGGAAGGAATCAGACAAATATAAGTTAAAAAATAAACTGTCAGTAAATGAGTGGAAAGCAAAGATAATTGTGGATAATAATAATAGTAATATGTCAAAGACGATAAGGTGGGGTCATTGTTGTGCTGAACAAAAGTCAATACATTGCAAGTATTCTATGGTATATAAAAAATAGAGGAATCAGTCAGTCATGCCAAACACATATGAGTTTTACAACTTAATTTTCACAACCATTATCATATTATGTCATTTCTAGCAAGCAGTTTATATGGAAGAAAGACAAAGCATTTCTCTTTGATTTACCTTAAGCATGAACCAGTGCATTTATGTATGCATACAGTAAAGGTAGCCTACTATTATCTAAGATATCTGTTTACAAATTAATTGTTTTAGTATTTATGAAAAAGAAGTACCCAATAGACTCTTTTTATGTGCTAGCTTTGTTACTAGGCAGACAAAATAATTATATGTCAGCTCCATTTTACTTTCCATTGTCACATGTCTGTATGTGGAAAGAATGTCCCTTTTATGCCTGTTACACTTTGTTCATTCTAAGAAAACATTAGTTTATGGGTCAGATCAACATATTCATGAAGACAGGGAGGTGAAACAACATTCACTTTGAACTTCCAAAACAGTTTGTTATACTCCAACTTAGTTTCCTGTTGTCCACTCCTGGTGTCCAGAACCAGTTTTCTCCAAAATTCCAAACATAAAGCCACTGAACCATTTGCAAGTCAAAGCATGTTTGAAAAGGGCTTTGTTTACAATTTAGAGCGAATACCATTTCACCCCCTGGTCTTAATTAATATATTTCCCTATAGCCAGTTTTAAAATTATGATTAGCCAAGTTATGAGTGATTGTTAGAAGTAATAGCTCTATTACCTATTATTTATTTTATGGGGGACCTATTATTTATTTATTTTTTTTTATTTTAGAAAAAAGTTTTTACAGTGATTATTCTCATCATTTCTTACTATTATTTATTTATAAAATATTTTTTTTAAAACACCTTTATTGAATTATCACTTGTGACATAGGCACATTTACATTTATGCAAAGTAATCAAACTGTACTAACAAATTAACATTAACAAACAACATACTTCGCATATATTGCTGTATATCATATAACGTAAGCAAACATGCATAAATTATTTCCTGCCCCCTTTTTCTTAAACAAAAAAAATCTCTATTAAACGATATAAGCAATCATACATTTATAAAAATGGAATAAAAGAACACACCGACACAATCCTAGTTGTAAGCATTTTACATGACAAACCATACTGACACACTCTCAGCTGCAAACAGTATACATCACTTACAATGCTTCCATTCATTTTCAGTCAAATATTACATAGCTCATTTAAGTATTGCCTTAATTTAAACCTTATTTTTCGCCTGTATGTATGATTTGTATACATTTTTAATATAAATAGTTTATATATATATATATATATATATATATATATATATACATATATATATATAAACACATAAAATACCACTGTATATAGACAAAGGTAAAAATTTTAATAATAAAATATCAGAAAACTGTAAGTGCTTTCACTGATATGCTCAGCTTCTTCAGACCATAATTCCAAAATAAGAACAAATCAAATAAATACTCTACCCATAAGACTCTTAACTAATAAAAACACATGATTGCATCATTAGTACACAAAGTAGCCCCCCAATTAAAATCACTTGCAATCATTTAAAGACCCCTCATGCTTTCATCGCAGGTCTCAATGAAATTTTATCATTTAAACCTTTATACTTGTCTGCCTGTAACTGTAAAATCCAAATAATTCTCTAGACTTGGTCTTATTAAATATATCACCCAGTCTCAAGTCTGTCTGTATAACCTCTATGGCCATAAACTTAAAATTGTGTTCATGATTAGTATCACTAATATGTTTACAAAGGCGATTCCTCACATCACCCTGCCTAATGCATCTAATGTGTTCCCTCACCCTTTCCATAAGTATCTTACCTTCATAGATGCGTTGACAGACAGTGCATAGGACTAAATAAACCAAACTATTAGAGCAAAAACTGGCTACAACTCTAAATATATATTCCCTACCAGCAGAGGGATGCCTAAACCTATTGCTATTACTAATATAATCACAGAAGTTGCAACTGCCAA
Organism: Protopterus annectens; assembly: GCF_019279795.1. NCBI lineage: Eukaryota > Metazoa > Chordata > Ceratodontiformes > Protopteridae > Protopterus > Protopterus annectens. The sequence continues at coordinate 1,288,399,198 of NC_056737.1, forward strand.
AAGAAGTAGTACCTTGTCTCAAACCAATATCTGGGTCCTCTCTGGGTCCATAGCATAAATGGTGCTTAAGGGACATTTTATTTTTAAAAGTAACTCTAGGTTCACTGTCTATTATACTGTTAAAATCACTATCGGATCTCAAACTATGCTAATTCTGTCTAATTACCTCACAAAAAGACTTAGCATTCTAAGAATAATACAAACTGATGGAGAAAACCTCTTGTCATTTGCTTTCTGTCCTATTTTATTATTAGAAATTACTCTTGTATCTGAAAAGTATGGTTTGGCTAATCCTTCCCTCAGGGTCTTCAACTCATCCAATTCAACATTATCCTCACCTTCACTGTAACCTCTCTCCCTAAATTCAGTTCTCATAATGTGCAACTCTGTATCAAATTTGGTTGTATCATTATTAAGTCGTGACACCCTCATACCTTGCCCCCTGATAATATTTCTGAGTACATGTCTGGGATAATTACTACTCCTGTGCAAGATGCGATTCTTATGCACATTGTTCCTGTGCCTACAAGTAATTAATCTATGGACCTCCCCTCTCTAAAGTCTAACATCCAAAAAACTGATAGACTGATAGTAGTCTATGATATCTGAGTGGTGAAAAGTAAAAAAATGGGAATCCAGTGTAAACATTTAATAAACTCATTAAACAAATCTGTGACCCTCTCCAAATGAGAAAAAACATCATCCATTAATCTTCTGTAAAATTTAATGTAGGGTACAAAAACACTTTTAAATACAGATTGTATCTTCCATTGCACTGTAACACTATTTGCATAATTATTAGTGCACAGTGTCCCCATAGGTAGTCCTCTACATTGTCTATAATATTTACTATAAAAAACAAATAAATTATTCTATAAGATGGTCTTAATAAACAAACACACCAAATCTATTTGTTTCACTTCAAAGCCACTATGGGTAGTGAGGAATTCTTTAACCATATGTGCCCCTAACTGATTCGAGATTACACTATAAAGTGTGCAGATGTCCATATTGGTGAAAAAATCTGTGCTACTCAAATGCTTATCATTCAAACACATAAGTAGGTCAGACAAGAAATGTTTGGTGTCCATCAAAACAGTGTCTACCTCACAGACCACTAATCTAAGTAATTTCTCTCCATAAATTGGCATTGGCTCTGTGAACCACCCCCATCCAGAAACAATAGGCCTAAACATATCTTTATGAATTTTGGGTAGACAATGGAATGAGGGTATGACCAGTTTCTCCACATTCAAATATTTATCGGAACTATTGGAGATAATACTTCCCAAACAGAATTCCAGCAAGGTGGAATTCACATTCCTTATAACTTCATATACCTGAGTGATATCAACCAATTTATAAGTATTAATATCATTCAGCATAGCATTTATCTCAGCTCTATAATGGGTAGCATCCACTACTACTCTGGCTCCACCCTTATCCGCAGGGTGGACTGAGATACTACTATCTGAACATACCCCATTAAGAGCTATCATTTCATCTTTACTTAAATTAAACCTTTTCTTACAATTATTTCCATTAAACATCTGTACTAAATCATGTTCACTCACATTGCAAACTGCCTATTATTTATTTTATGGAGGACCTATTTATTTTTTTGATTTTAGAAAAAAGTTTTTAAAGTGATTATTCTCATCATTTCCTGCCATTGCTTATTTATAAAATGATTTTTTAAAACACCTTTATTGAATTATCATTTGTGACATAGGAAAATTTACATTTATGCAAAGTAATCAAACTGTACTAACAAATTAACATTAACAAACAACATACTTCACATATATATATATATATATATATATATATATATATATATATATATATATATATATATTGCTGTATATCATATAATGTAAGCAACCTTACATAAATTATTTAGTTCCAGACCCTTTTTCTAAACAAGAAAAAATCTCTATTAAACCATCACTTATGATATAAGCAATCATACATTTATATAAATGAAAAAAAAATCACACCAATGCAATCCCAATTGCAAGCATTTTATATCACAAACCATGCTGACACACTCCCAGTTGCAAACAGTATATATCACTTCTAATCTACCCAATCATTTTCAAACATGACATAGTTCATTTAAGTCGTGCCTTCTTTCAAACCTCATTCCTCACCTGTATATATGATTTTTATACATTTTTTTTAATATAAACTTTTTTTATCATAAACAGTATATATAAACAGTAGATATATATATATATATATATATATATATATATATATATACATACATACATACAGTAGTGTTATATGAATGCAAATGATTTTTGTTAGTGTGGCAACAAGTATTTCATTTTATTTGATTAATTTATTTAATTTATAGTGCAGGTTGCTGACTGGTTCACTTCTAATGACTATGGAGTAATTGTGTTTTATGATGAATGTATGAATGTAGAAATGAAGTTATGTAACATCTGTCATTAATTCTGATGAAGTCCCCATTTTGAGGGATGAAAGCACTTAATTTTTAATGTCAAAATGAATTAAAGTATTGCTTGGGACACACTGCCCAATTAAGTGTTGGTGCCCCTTCCTTCTACTCTTTGTAGTGTTACTTTTGCTACCTTTGATTATTATAGCAATAACCCACGCCTGGGTGTGAGTAATGCGGGATTTAACCACGGTTGGCGTGGTTTGGTCCCGAGGGCGAAGCCCGAGGGACCAAACAAAGACAACCGTGGTTAAATCCCGCATTACCCACACCCAGAAGTGGGTTATTGCTATTATACAATGACATTATTTAAGAAAAGAAATAATTACTTTTCTTAAATAATGGCAATGTATAATGCCTCTTTGCTGCCCTTCCGCAGCTGTCTGGTATTCCGCGGCAGTTCTGATGTACTGCGCATGCCTACGCAGTACATCAGAGCTGTGGGCAAAAGCAACGGAGAACGCAAGATCTCCATTGCTTTTTACTGTTTCGCTATATTAAATGGGTTTAACATAACGAGACAGCTTTAAAATAAGCAACGGAGATCTCCGTTACTTATTTTAAAGCTGTCTCGCTATGTTAAACCCATTTAATATAGCGAGACAGGTTTAAAAAAAAAGCAACGGAGATCGCAAGATCTCCATTGCTTTTTACACACTGTGTCGCTATGTTAAAGGAGTTTAACATAGCGAGACAGCTTTAGAAAAAGCAACGGAGATCTGTGTTGCTTTTTTTAAACCTGTGTCGCTATGTTAAACTCTTTTAACATAGCGAGAATGTTTACTAACGGAAAAAGCCGGTGACCGGACCTTTTCCGTTAGTATATTGAGGGATTTACAACGGGCACGCTGGTTGGGCTGGCCAATCAGCGTGCACGTTTTAGAGGAAGAATTGTATAATAGTGGTTTAGTAACACCTATGCCTATTCTTTTTGGTTAATCCACACACACACACACACACACACACACACAATATATATATATGTATATATATATATATATATATATATATATATATATATATATATATATATATATATATATATATATATATATAGATATATATATATATATATATATATAGAGAGAGAGAGATAAATATAGATATAGATGCAGATAGGTAGAGAGATACCGGTACACTTGAGCAGGTATACAGTGCTGGTGGAGGAACAACAATAAATATGTATTTCTAGCAAGAGAAACTGTCGTTAATTTTGCCAGTACATTACTTACTTACAAACATTCCAAGTATGGATGTGGCTTTATGCACCACAAATTAGAGTTGTAGTCATAATGGGGCATAGGATAGATCTGGTATGAAGCATAGCCTGACATGACAAACTAAACTGAAACTTAAAAAAAAATCCCATTATTTAAGACTTGATGCCTAAGTATCAATCACATTGCATTGTTAGCTTTTAATCTTTATCAGTAGACATAGTCTTCTAATGTACTTATTTATTTGTTGAGTTTCTGTTAGATGAGTTAGTCCCACTATGCTAGTTGCCTTTTTTTGGTGGAGATCTGAGGTGTATTGATACTTCTAAGGGAAACTTGCCAAGATACTAGGGAACTTCCCCTACTTTCTTTGTGGGATCATTACATCCACCTGAGATACCATATATCTCAGACAGATGGGACCTCAGTTTACCATATCATCCAGTGTGGAGCACACTCAGGAGAACAGCAAACCCTAATGTTGCATAGCAGTGTGAGTAATCAATCCAATCATCTGGAGTGGGAATAGAACCCACAGCTTTCTGAACTTCATGCAGTCAAGGCAAGTATGCTTGTTGTTGAGCCATTAACACTTATGTTTATTGAGTACCACTTTATATTTGCTGAGTATGGTTTGACTTATTTATTCATTCAGTTTTTTTTAAACCAGGGTAGTGTCAGCCCAGACAAATATAAATGACAGCAGACAACCAAGTTAACTAGAAGTATTATGAATACAAAAAAAATGTCATGTGAAGATAAGACTGAATCAGTAACAGTAATACTAACAAAGTACACAGTATGGGGACAGTAGGATGGACTGGTTAGAATAAGGCAGTAAAAAGAAGAAGGAGAAGACAGTGATATAGTGAGGGGATAGAGCACAAAGTGTCAAATATTGTAAAAGTGAATTTAAGCAGACAGTAATTAAATAAATATAAAATATGCAATGTGGAAGAGGTATCACATATTCGTGTAGGGTGATAATGTAAGGAAGAAACGGTGCCTGACTGGCAAAGAGGGCAGTGCAGCATTAACTGTGTCCTGTGGGAAAACGTATGTGAAGTGACTCAGACTTGAGATTATCTTTAATTAGGGTATGAAATCATGGGTATTAGGTGAGGTCTTTAAGATTAGTAGGGAAACAATGGAGTCTTAATGGGACTAGAGGAGACAAACAATAAAAGACAATGTTCTCTAAACTAGGTAATAACTTCAGTATTTCACTTAAACTATGTAATATGCAGATCCATCTGAACTTCTCAGTAAAGAAAAATCATTGTCACCATACAAGAAATCTAATTTATCCTTGTTCTCATCATGTTTGCTTTAATGGCATACCAGCTGTAAATCTCATCATCTCATCACACAGTGCATTCTTATGACATTTAATTCCTTCATCCCTGATGCGTTTTTTTTTTTTTTTTTTTGCTTTCAGCAGACTCATGTTTCTTTTATGCTAACTCTTCTTTTTACCCAGGATAATGGAAGGTCTCCAGAATTCTTTTTCCAAATGATACAAGTTTTGTTACATTATACTGCCAAGAATTCATAGTCTCTGAGGAGAAAAACTTATATTTTCTTTGTGCTGTTGTTTTGGTCACTTTCCCCTTCAGGAAAGTTAACAAATAGTAATTTTCATTGCTGACCCAATGACATAAATAGTAGCAATTGAGCTGTTTATAATGCCTTTAGTAATAAAAAATGGACCCAGACAAGTAAAAAATTGGCTATTTCAAATGTACATGAAACTGTAAGAGCAGAACTGTCACCAGCCACAATATATCTTGTCTATTTTCTTATTTCATCACTTTTGGTTGCTCCAAAAACAAATACAATATATGTTAAATTCTTTAGTTTATAGGTATATACTAAGCTAATGGCCACTGAAGCCTAGCCATGCAACCAAATGTATTTTCTTGAGTTCATGTGCTTTATTGGTCTTTAAGGGGTGTATGTTAGCTGGAGCATGATACTTCAGCTATCTCTGTCCATGAGAGATATAGGTGCCACACCAGGGGTGAATTTCTGATTTCCTGTCCACTAGTCCAGGTTATCCTTGAACAGAGCAAGGAAGAGGATCTGCTTCACATGGATGGGGAGCATATTCCAGAGAATGGGAATTCTCTGAGGTACATACCTGACCCTCCAACATGTCCTATTTATGTCATAAGCAAAGTTTTGTCCTTAGATCTAGTAGTTCTACTGCTGTTAATTTTGGGGATATGCAAAAGGCCATCAGCACAGGATCCAAAGATGCCTTGTATGCCAGGGATAGATAGCTTGTCAGAAGTTTGTAGGAAACAGAGTATAGAGATAGAGCTTTGAGGTGATCTGCATAGTACAAATTATGTCTTGTATTCTTTTTGATAGGATCCTCTGTGGATGTTTCAGTTCTTGGATGTGTTGGGTCATATACATACAGAAGGGGGTGTTGTACTCAATGATGAGTCTGATGAAGATCGAATATAGTGGTACAGTTACTTCCCTGACCTAGATGCCATGCCTTTGTTTATAAGTTGAATGACAAAGAATGATTTCCTTAGTGTCTTAGATGCATGCTGGTAGAAAGCCTGGTTACTATCAACATATGTCCCCAAATCCATGACTACAGGGCCTACTTTTAGGTGTGTTTTATCAGTTAGGTAGCTTCCTAGGGTGGCTGACTTCCCACAATGTATTATTATGCATTTCTTGGCACTGAGTTTTAACCTGTGGCTTTGGCACTACTTATTGTTCTGTGATAGACCTTCCTGTAAGAAGTTAGTGTCTTGGGTAGGTTTTATGACTGCTCCTAGTTAGCAATCATCTGAAAACTTGGTCAGCCAAAGGCCCTTGACATTGGCCTTGACTTCTGAGATGTAGATGACAAAGAGGAGCAGACTCAGCACAGAGACCTGAGGGACTCTGCTGGTGGCTGTCCTCTTTGTGCATGTGGTCTCCCCATTTCCTATCTTGGTGGATCCTATCTGAGAGCCAGCTGGCTATCTAGTGCATTACACTGGGGCTTTTGCCTAATTCTCTAAGTTTTTTTTACAATGCCTGAATAGGGTATTGTATCAAATGTGATAGCAAGGTCAAGGTAGGCAGTATGCCCCATTTTGTTGTCATCCATTGCCTTGCTGACCTTCTCAAAGAAGTCCACCAGGTTGAGTAAGCATGACCTGCCCTTGTCAAAACCAAACTGGGTTGATGCAATACCTAGAGCTTTCTTATGTCATCTGTAATCATTTACATGATTATTCTTTTCACTGTTTTGCATATGAGACTAGTCAGACTAATGGGTCTGTAGTTCCTAACAGTTTTGTAATATGATACTAGTCAGACTAAGGGGTTTGCAGTTGCTAGGGTCCATTGATGGTCTGCCTGTGTGCAGAAGGATGACTGTTGCAGTCTTACATTCACATGGCACAAAGCCTTTCTGGAGGCTATGGTTAAATACTGACTCCAGTGGTCCTGACAGGTCATACTTCAGACTACTTAGGTGGTAGCCTTGGATATTATTGTGGCCCATTGAAGATGTGCTCTTGGCCTTAAACAGCATATCTGGGACTTGATCTCTATTGATAGTTGGAGGGTTTATGTTTGATGGTGTTTTCTGAGGGATGGCCAGGGAATGGGGGGTAAATTTAGAGCTGAATTTGTTGCCCATTAGATTTGATATATCTCTGTGCTCTGTGAATGTGTCTCCTTTTACAACCAGTTTGGCACACTCTTTTGCATGACTTTAAGGTTTTCTACATAACTAAAGAGTCTTATAGTTGCCATTGGCCTGGAAAGCTATTTTTACATCAAAATTTGCTTTCTTAGACTTTTAGTTGTCTATTCATCTTGATGACAGACTTTTTATATTTTTGAACATCGCACTTCTTATTTTTAGCAATAACTTTTTTGTTATACAGCCTATTTAATTTCAGATTCCACCAGAGTGATTGTTTTTAGAGTTAATTATGGGCTTACTTCTGGTAGGCACAGAAACCTCTATGCAGCTATTGACATAGTTGTACAGAATTTCAGTGAACAGTTCCACATAGGTTGCTGTGGTATCTGAGTTTGGAGGGTCATGCAAATTTGAGAGGTTATGACTTAATAAAATGCAATCTAACAGTTTCTAACTGTTATAGGATTTATGGGATTGCAAGATTGATTTTTAGTTCAAAGGAGATGGATTTGTTGTCTGAACTTACCGGCAACAACTTAATACCGGGGAGGGGGTGCAGTGTTCTCCCATATTTGTGAGTACCAGGTCCAAAATATTTGTACCCCTAGTTGGCATATGAACTATCTGGTCTAGGGTGTTTAACTTTACAAAGTCAAGGAATATCTAGACATGCATGCAAATTTGAGGTCATGCAGAATTTCTAGTATACAGAGGATAAATAAAGTCACCCATGATTATGCTATTGGATTAAATGATGAGTTTCTTCAGTAGATCTAAGTTTGAACTATGGGTTTCAGGGGACACAGAGGGTGACCTATAGCTGGCTAGAATATGGTATCTGTTTATTATAATTTGGATGTTAAGAAACTCCATTGCATTATCCTATTTAACTAACTCAAAGTATGTTTGTTATTGATGTAGATCTCAACACCTACACCTTTAGTCTCTAGTGCATTTGCTGGTCTAAACATGTGGTAGGCACTGAAACCTTGCACTGCTGGAGTACCCTATGCGGCTTTAAACTATATCTTGGTAATTGCACATATGCCTACTTCCTCCAAGGTGAGGAAGGATTACAGGGAGTGGAGCTTTTGTTTAAACTTCTGAATTAAGTAGTAAAACCTTTAGATTCCCTTGGGTTGATTTTGATACATGGGAAAGTTTGCCAGTTTGGCATTACCTACAAAAGACTCTATAGGGGATGACAATAATTTATGCAATATTTGAAAACCTAGTGGGGACAAGTACATACTATCCTTGTCAAAGCAGAATGGTCTGCTGACTACATCCTCCCATGATAATGGATATTGTATCCCCTTAGAATAACACCAGAAATTAAGCCAATTATTAAAGTCAATTATGTTTTGTTTGTCTGTATTGTGGCATCATCCTTGCTGCTCAGTGCTTGGCTCATAATAGCCTGGGACGCATAGTCCAAGAGTGTTGGTAATGTCTCTCTTCATATAGTCTGTATGTCTCAGGCCATCTAAACCTACATGGACTATAGCCAAGTCATTTTGGTACCTGTAGTGTAAAGACTTGAGTATGTAAGTTGCTGAATCCTGGCTCCTGAGAACAACTGATCTTGATTTTATCCTTGTTCAGGCTGGTGACTTGGGCATCAATATATCACACAATGGAGTCTCCAATGATTAGACTTCTGGGTAATGTGATGCTTTGGCTTGCCTTATATGCTTTGTAGTTGAGGCGCCAAAGCAGTACAATCTTAACTGTCTGTTATACAAAAGGGTTTCACATAACAGTGATGTGATGCTTGCAATCTATCTAATTAACTTTTTTGTTTTACTTCAATGTTGTGCTGGCAGCAGTTTGCATTCAGTTCTGTTTTTTTTGAATATTAAATACTACACTTTCAAATAAGAAGCTGCAAAGAAGGAATGCTAGTTACTCAAGAATGACATACCTCTTTGAAGGATAATTGGCCATTTAGTGAACATTTTATTATGATAAAGATAAGAGAAAATGAGAAAGATGAGATAAATGGATATAAATCTAGCAAGAAAAAAATGTTCTGAAGAAACCTGTGCTGTGTAAACATGGATATTTCCTCTTGCACATATATCATAACCTGCAAGATACTGTTGCAAATAGTAACCGAATTGGCATACCACCTACAGAATGTGCAGGCTAACAGGCTGAAAATAATTGTATAAAAAGTTAATGGCAGGGACAAACTGACAAGAGACAGGAAGAAAAAGCGCATACTTAAAATAAGCGGTATACTTAATATGCAACATTCCCAAGTAATTACATATGGTTAGTGCATGGTCTCATCCTTTCTGATGAAAACAACTAAAGATTCTGGGTCTACAGATAACTAGCACACTTAGCAAACAAGCAGCATTTCAGATCAGTGATGTAAAGCATCCCATGTATCAGGGATGTCCCGCAAAACTAATCCCTAGATATAAAGAATTAATATTCATACTGGCTGTTGTCCTTGTATGTTTTTCTATTATTTATGTATGTATGTATGTATGTGTTTGTCTGCCTATGTCTATATACTGAATTATTTCAAAATAATTCATAGTATATTAACCAAACTCACTCTCTCTACTACATTTCTCTTACCCTCTCTCCTTCATGGTGCCCACCTTTTTACTAACCTACAGTCATCTATTAGAACTAAACTATCTACCTGCTACAACAAAATAGCCAAATTTGCCACTAGTACCAAAGCTTCAACACACCACTGCACACCACTTCATAAACTAAATTGGCTTGAACTTCCCAACTACCTCTCCTACACTCAACTCACATTTGCACATAAACTCATCTTCCAACCATCCCTCTGTCCCACCCTTTCTTCTACCTTTAAAATTCACCAGACTCAAAGACCTCAGATCCACTAATCAGAACCTAATAGTAGTCCATAGACCCCTTTGCCCCCCAGGACAAAAGCTCCTCTCTTTTTCCATAGCTCGATTATGGAACTCCCTCCCTCCCTCCATTCGCACCATCGCTAGCCTTCCTACCTTTAAAAAAACACTCCACTCCTACCTAACATCCAGATGGGAATGCTCCTGCTCCCTCCCCACATAATCATTCTCCACTACCTCTATCCTTATTACTTTCACCTCCTATATTTTGTTCATAATCCTATCCTAAATATCATCTATCAACCAAAAAAAATGTATATAACTACACTCTATCATTATTTTCGTGGATAATTCTACTGTTTGTAAACTTTACCTTGCTATGAGTTGTATACTATGTAATATAAATCTCTGTAACATGTATTCTTGTTGGAGCTTTTCTCCCCAGGACTCCATTGAAAATGGGTTCACTTGGCCCAATGGACCATCCTGGTTAACCAACAGCAAATAAATAAATAAATAAATATTAATGATCAAAAGAATAATAGGCAGTGCTTACAATTGCTATAAATATTTAGATTCAGCAGATAAATAAGGATTGCACAGGGCCTTATAGAACCACTTAACCACAGACATTGTATCGAGGCAACAATTTGTATTAACAGCTAACATTACAATTCACAATAAATGAACAGCACAATAGGCTTCTCGTGTGACTTGTGCAGGTAATAATTGAAAAAACATTTTCATCTTTAGGTCTCTGAGCATTCAGTGATACAGAACTCTTGGCCAAGTGAAGATAGAAAACATGTCATTCTTTATGGCCCTTGATTACCCAATTTATCTGTTTCATTTCAGGCTGTGACATCATCTTCTTATAATTAATATATTTCAGACTACTGCTTATTTTAGAAAAAAAAATGCTACAAAAACTGCAGATTAAAAAGTTCCTTTCTGAAGTAATTCAGCCACTTCAGAGTTCTACATTTAAAATCTCAGTTTTTATTTTCTGCATTTGTCATTATCTATTAAATTCATAAACTGCAATTTAATGAAAAGAGAGCAGTGAAACTGAATTGCCTTAAAATTAAATTAATTAAAGGCAAAGCCCTTGAAATAAGTGATTATAAAATCTTTCAGGTCAAGTCTGAAGATCTGCAGCAAAATATATAATGCAATGCAACTTATGAAGTTTATACCTCTAGGACATGTCAAGTCACTTCTTCTTTTGTGTTAAAAGAAAGTGAGGTTTCTGAATAAAAAAAGGAATATCAAATCACAGTAGAAAGACTAGAGACTGGATTTTATAATTTTGGTCTGCAGAGTAACAATTGGGTTTTGTACAGATATTCTGTTCTAACAAACTTGGATTCATTCAGCACTAGTGGTAGTTTTATTTTACTGAGATAAGTCAATGATAATATGTCCTTGAAGCAATGTACATGCACAGTTCAGCACCAGGTTTTTTCAGTTAGCTTTGTTGCTATCCCTATGGTCTAATTGATTTCCTTGACATCCAGTATCTTTACGTCTTCTGCCTAATTGCTTTGTCTGACCTTTCATCTCATAACCACTTATTGATCTATAGGCTACAGCACCACACTGGTTTTATCAGCTTTTTCACAGTGACTTGCATGCCAGTAGCTGTGATACAGAATTTTAACAAAAGCAGAAATTCTGCCTTTTCTTTTCGCTATATAAAGTAATATTTCTAGTGATTCATTAGGTGAACAGCCCTAAGCAAAGACTACTACTTTTTTCAGATTTATCTTTATAGCTTAATGCTTTTAAGTTTTGTTTCCCCCTAAAACGATAAGTTACTTAAGCTTAAAGTATGGGAAATATTTCTGGTCTGATGTTTGCCAAATTGCAATATATGTAGCCATTTAGCAATAACTTGCTCTACGAAGCATCTGTTTGTTTTCTGTACACCAAAATAATTATAAGAATCTCAATCAATCTTTTAAATGATATCCATATTCCAGTTGTACGATCAAGATTCTTTATTGAATTCATTAATTCCTCCACAAAGCAACTCTTTGTTACCCTCTTGCAAATGACTTTTTAGTACTGATGTAGTTTTCATAAAAGTTCTGTTTGTCAGCTTTTGTGTGTTTTACCAGTTATTCATACTGCCATATAAATAGCCTAATCATACTGATAAACTTTGTTCAAGAGATAAAATCAAAGGTGCTGTCAAATATTTCAAAATTTCAAAAATATTTAACCTGTTATCAGTGTAGGTAGTTGGAGTCAAGGTGAAGTTTAATGGACATTTGTGATATGATATATAGAGATTTGCATATATCATTCAACTGTCAGTGTGTATCCATGCTTTTAGAAATGGATACAAATAGTTGTAAAAGTTTCAGGAGAGTCAGATTATGATTTAGGATGGTTTTCCAATCTCCCTGATTGTGTCTGTGCACTATGTGTGCAATTATGTCACATAGAAACCCATCATCTCTGCAGAGCCAGTAACCTGACCTGGAAGTAGATTCAAAAGTCACAGGTGGGGGAGGGCCTCTTGGGGTAAATTAGAGAATGCCAATTTTCACAGCTGAGTTTTCAAATACAGAAAGTGATAATTTCCATGGTATGTATTTTCAGAGTTTAACTTTCCACATTAGGACATAGTTATCCTTAAAACGTAAAACCTCATACTGTACCATTCTTTAAATTCACAATGAGGGATGAAACTTCATCACATAAAAAGGGTGAGTGATACCTGCCACCCACATCCAGGTACTAGAAGTCAAAGTTTCCAACACCATTGCCATGGATAAAAAAATAGATGCCTTTCTCAAAAGCGATAAAGCAGTTATATTAAGAAGCCTGATGACAGAAAGGCTTAGACACAAGCTATTGTCAGTCCCACTGTAACTTGAGTGCTTCTGCACAGACTCCACAGGGATACCTCAACAGCCTCATCCTCCACTGTCCTCTGCACCACATCAGTTTTATCCAAGCTAAAGAAAGACATACAGAAGGTACAGTTCTTGGAGATAACATGTCAGTGGATGTAAAAAGCTACAAAGGAGTATTGTGCAAAGGTATTTATAGAGACTACTCAGGCAGACCCTATTCTTCTCACAGAAAAGGATTTGTGCAGAAATAAAGATGCAGGATGAATAACAACAGACAAATGGATGAAAGAGAGGTAAAACACTACCTCTTGGTTTTCCATTTACTGTATGTTGGGACCCCTGCCAGTCCTACCATTATTGAAAACAGCATTTCTAATGACCAATAAATAATTCTGTCCCCTGTCAGGCTGCTTGTGTGATTGGCTGTTATCTGGTTACTGAATTCAAATAATTATGCATGGTAAAGGTAAAAGAAGAAGATTCTAAAGGTGACTATTACCTAGATGCTCCAAAAATGTTTGCTACAGGTAATGGTGATACTACCTTGTTGCAAAAGATATGACAGAACACATTCTGCCTGGAGAACATCCTTAAGGTGAGTGTAGATAGATTATATTTTTGTTTTGCAATATAAATAGGACATATTGGAGAGATAGGTAAATATCACATATACCTCTTCTATAGAGCAGTCTTCCACTCCATGTAAAGCAATGTACTTCTCTAGTTTTATTCAAATATAATAAAGATGAATGAATGGAAAACCACATAGTTCACTACTGGTTTAGTACCCATGTCCCTTATGGACACAGGCAACAAGTAAATGTCCCAGCATGTGCTTGCCCTGCTTGTCTCTGGATAATATGTGCACAAAATATAAGGGCTAAAAACTATTATAGGAAGGTAAGGTCAGGCTTCTTAAGAACCTCACAGATCAATAACCTAGTAAGTGCCTATGCACCTATGAACAAGCTGATCAAAGCAATAAAAGATTTAAAGGACTAAAAAGTATCCTTATTGGTCTGCAGGGTGTGGGCTACAAAGGAGATGAACAGCCAGCCTTAGGTAAGTCAATGATAAAAACTAAAGTTTGGAAAACTAGAAATGAGCCACCCAGTACAATCATTAGTAAGTCAGGAAATGATATCCAGATTGACAATAATTAGCTCCAGAAGTTCAGGTCCTTTATTTACTATTTTATAAGGATTGCAGTTAGCAGTTAATAATAACAAGAAAACTGCAGTGCACATGACACTATGCATTAAAATACTTTATTTTTGTTTCACAAACAGAATGAAAGGGAGAAGATGAGCTTCATTAAAGCCTCCTTAGTCCTCATTGTATATGTTGTACAAATAGAAATCCAGAACAGTTTACATGACATTGTAATACACAGAGTCTGATTATGTTAAACATAACTGCCAGATCCATTTATTAAACTGGAATGTAAATCATGTTAAACTCTTAAAGAAAAAGAGCTAATAATAGCTGCGAATGCATGATCACTGTCTAACCATTTACGGAAGAAACATCAAAGGCCATTGAAAGTAACAAAAAGAAACAGAACTGGAAATAACAGATATTTGTGAGCTAAAATAGGTCCTTTAAATATATAGGCATGAGACTTAATTGCAGCTTAGGCAAGAATAAATGCATTTACATATCAACAGAAAATCTAAGAATTATTATATGTGTTACACTTATATATTAACAGGCCTGATTTTGACTTGGTAAAAATTCAGCAGGAGGATAAGTTTTAAGGAAAATTATAATTTTATTCACTATCTAAATACAAAAAAATATTTCTGGTGACCTGACTGCTGGCATAGAAGGATAAAGCCTTGATTGCAGCTCAGGAAACTCAAGTTCTATTAGTACATTTGGTGCTTGATGGTGCAGGCAGGGCAGGATGGCTATGCCATCAGATGGCGCAGTGGTGAAGCAGTTGCATTGTTACCTCACAGCAAGAAGTTCTCCAGTTCGATTCCTCCATGACCCAGGACCACCACTCTGCCTTTCTGGAGACACTGGAAAACATGAAGGTCCTACCAAACACCCTGATATTGAGCAATTTCAATTACCCTACCATTAACTGGGAAAACTATTTGAGTACAAACTCCCAGGCTCAGCACTTCCTGGACTTTATCAACTCAAATGCCCTGGATCAGCTAGTAAACTCCCCTACCAGAGGTGAAAACATATTGGACCTGGTCATCACCAACATGGGCGACAGGTGTTCCGCACCGGAGGTCAACCTGTCACTGGTTAGATCAGACCATAAACTAATCACTCTGGATGTCCACACCCCACCACCACCCCCAACCAAGGAAACCACAGTGAGAAACTTTTCTAAAGCAAACTTCCCCTTACTTAAGACAGAGGTGGTAAGTTTCACAGCCACCACGCTAAAGGATAACACTGCCCAAGATGCAGACTCCTTTACAAATGCAGTCTATGAGCACCTACAAGGATGCATGGATCATGCCATCCCTAGCAAAACCAAGACTCACTCTCCTAAGAGAAGGAAAACAATCTGGTGGACCCCTGCTATAAACAGGTTATACAATAAAAGGAGGAAACTAGTTCAGAAAAAAAGCAAATCCCGAGAAGGAAAGACATCCCTGATCAGTATCAGTAAGAAATTAAGGTCCCTCATAAAATCATCCAAGGCTAACTTTGAAAGAAAAATAGCCAAATATTTGAAAGATAACCACAAAGCCTTCTTTAGCTATGTCAAGAATCTAAGTGGCAACTCACAGATATGCTCTGAGCTAGTGCAAAATAGCACAAAATATACTGAACCTACTGATATTGCCAACATTCTGGCAGATAGATTCAGTGCAAACTTCACCCCCCTCTCACCTCCAAAAGGGCCCACAACAATACTGGAAAAGTGTAGTGTCCTGGAAATCACAGATGCACAGGTGAAAACAGCCCTTTCAAAAGCCAAAAACACAGCATCAATGGGGCCAGATGGTGTCCAAGGATGCGTCTTGCATGAACTACAGAACAAACTAACCCCCCACCTAAACACACTGTTCAACCACAGCCTCTCCACAGGTTACATGCTCATAGAATGGCACACAGCAATGGTTATTCTTCTCCACAAAGGAGGGGCCACAACTGACACTGGTAACTATCGCCGTCTAAGCCTGACTAGCCTGGTCTGCAAGGCTATAGAGCGCATCATCATGGAACTCATTAACAAAGACATTGGGAACCTCCAAACACTTCACCCGACCCACTTTGGCTTTGTTAAGGGCAGATCATGCCTGCTAAACCTGGTTGACTTCTTTGAGACAGTCACCAAGGCCATAGATGAAGGAAAGGTGGTTCACACAGCCTACCTTGACCTCACCAAGGCGTTTGACACCATTCCTCACTCAGGTATTATAGAAAAACTCACCAGTCTGAACATAAACCCCTACGTCTCAAGATGGGTTGCCAACTGGCTTACAGACAGAACTCACATGGTAGGAATAGCAGGCTGCAGGTCTGACTCTAAACCAGTCACAAGTGGTGTCCCACAAGGCTTGGTCCTTGGAGCACTACTGTTCAGCATATACTTCTCAGAAGTACAGGCAAACCCAGGAGGACCATGGCTAACCAGGTTCGCGATGACTGCAAACTGAGAGCCATAATTGACTCTCCGGCTGACACAGACATCCTCCAAAAAGGCTGTATTGAGACGGACACCTGGTGTCAAAGTCATGTCCTCAAGCTAAATGCCAAAAAATACATAGTCATCTCATTTGGGAAAAACAAAACAAACACGAATTACCACATAGGTGGCAGCCCCCTTAATACAGAAGAGGTAATAAGAGATCTGGGGACCCAGGTAGATAGCAATCTTTCCTTTGACAATCATATTGCCAAAGTAGTTAGAAAATCCTTTTATGTGGCCCATCTAATTACTAAAAGGTTCACATCTAGAAATAAAGAGGTTATAGTCCCACTCTACTCGTCACTCATCAAACTCATCATAGAGTACAATGCCCCATTTGGGATGTACCTCACAAGACACTTCCAACAGCTGGAAAGACCACAAAAGTATCTCACCAAGAGGATTCCTGGCCTCAAACATATGTCCTATGCAGACCGACTGAAAAAAACTCCAGCTGTACTCAGTGGCATATCGCTTACTCAGAGGTGATCTTTGCCTGACTTACAAAGCCATGTCCAACTCAGAATTGATGGACATGCTCCACCTAAAGAAATCCAAATCACTGCGAGCCACGTGCTCTAGTGAGCTAAACCTCACCACAACAACAGGGGGTTGGGAGGGTGGCTTAATGGTCAAGGTGTTTGCCTTACAAGAATAAGGTGCAGGGTTTGAGTCTCACAAGGGATAATTGGCTAGGCTTACAATGGCTCGCAAGGGCAGTTAGCTTAGTACTAACCTATGAATCTATGAACAAATAGAACGTGCTGGAGGGATAGATTCCTGTCACAGAGACTTCCCATGCTTTGGAACAAAATTACTTTCTACATTAGGCAGAGCCCCTCACTAACACTCTTCAAGAGAAACCTTGACGAGTGGATGGGTAACAGAAAATACACCCCTGGGATCACTTCATTGGCTCTGCTTGACAGAGGCTCAGTTAATTAATCAATGGGGCGGCAAAAGCCGACACACTCTGGCTAGGCTTATAAATGCCCTCGGGCAGATAGCCTAGTACCTACCTATGAACCTAAATATGCCTATCCTGAGAGGGGAAGGAAGGAATGTGTTAGTGATATAGGCCGGTGAGGATGGTTGTGCCCATCCTGGGAGGAGAGGGACTGTATTAATGATACACGCAGGGAAGGATGGGTGTGTCTATCCTAAGAGGGGAGGAACTCTATTAGTGATACAGGCATTGACGGATGGACATGCCTATCCTAGGAGGGGAAGGACTGCATTAGTGATACAGGCAGGGAAGGATAGGTGTGTTTATCTTTAGAGGGAGGGACTGTATTACTGATACAGGCATGGAAGGATGGTTGTACCTATCCTGAGAGGGGAAGGAAGGACTGTATTAGTGATATAGGATAGGAAGGATCATTGTGCCTATCCTGGGAGGGGAGGGACTATAACAGTGATACAGACAGGGAAGGATGGGTGTGCCTATCATGAGATGGAGGGACAGTATTAGTAATATAGGCTGGGAAGGATTGGTGTCTATCCTGGGAGGGAATGGACTGTATTTCATAGCCCTGTTTTAGGCCAGGACATGAAAGGACTGCAGGGTTGAGGGACTGGCTGTTTGGAGGCTTGCCTGCCAAGAGTAATGGGTGGATACACTTCCTAAACCATTGCCTGCCAAGCCTACTGGCAATTTTACCACATGTGGGAGCTAGGTTAGGGCTCAACAAACCAAGTCACCATGGCTCTTTAGGTTCATTCTTCTCCCTTGCACTCATGGCTGACTTCAGGGAGGTCTGTACCCATGATCAAGCAGGGTATGGAAATGTCAGACTGCTTGTCAAAAGTAACATAGATTGAATAGAAGGGACTTATAGAAGAAGCCTTACTGTCATAGCAGTCATCTCAGTCAAAAAATCATAACTTTTGGGAAGAAAAAAATTCTAAAAGTGGCTGGTCTGACTTTAAGGCCACGTATAATCAAAATGGCAGATTTCTTTTAAAAGGTGCATTCTTGATTAGGTTGATAAGGACTGGTGACATCTGACAAAAATTCCAGTGTGTAAAACCATAGGGTACAGAGGAATTGTGCTACAGCATGAAAATGATGAACTAGCCACAGCCCATGGTGAGGAATGACGAACGTGTCCAACATTAAAGGAGGTAGAATGCAGGGCTCACTCCTATAACAATGTTCCTAAACATGTGTAGGGAGGTATACAATGTTACTAAACATGTGTAGGGAGGTATATCATATTACAGATTCCAGGATATTTCCCTTGAAACAGGGGCAAGAGGAACTAATGTGTCCTGTTCTAATATCTAGAAGGACTGGACTGGTCCACTAACTGGCCCGTGCTCTGACATCTAGAATGATTGGATTGGTCCAGTAACTGAGAATGTAAGTTGGCAAAATAGATTGGGTGCTTACCAGCCCCTATTAATACTAAATAAGTAACAGTCTTGCTTTTAATGAATCATGCAGGTAGAAGCTGACAGGAAACTGAATTCCTCTTGTGAGGTAATAGAATATGGAAAGTATACTGAGTGGGAAGAAAATGTCACGTGTCATCAACCAGAATCCTCTGGTCAAGCGGAGTGAGCAAACCAAACAATAGTTCATATATTTAAAAATAAGTCATATTTATTTATTTGACTGGGTAAGTTGACTGATATGAGGATCATTTTCAGCCATGATCAGGGTCATATTGCAAAAACACATCTGAAAGTAGAATAACATTGTGATGCAGCACATCAATATGCAGTAGACTGCAACATCATATAACAGAAAATATTCATCAGCAGTGAGTCACTGAAACATTATTCAAGGAATTATAAAAGAAACTGAAAAAAAGGTAATTTATACTGCCTGGGATATAAAAACATATCACATCATGGAAAGAGTGTTAAACCTTAATATAGCTGGTAGAAGCAGTAAGGGAAAACTAGACTGTAGGAATTAGAGAAATAGTTATGTAGTTTAAAGCTCAGTTCAGGTAATGGAATGTTAAGTTAGCAGCACTGGTGTTAATGGCTATCTCTGCAATTCCAGGTAAATCTATATGCTTTTCACTCTTTGAAATGAGGACTGGAAGGAGAATATGGAAGGAGATGGTGGGAGGTTAGAGTAATGGTTAAGATGCTTTTGGGACATGTCAGCAATCTATGAGTGTAATCAAGCAAACTCTCTGACACTAACATATGCAGGAGGTCTGAGGTGACACATTTGACACACTTGACATTTTGATTATTACAGGCTAGCTGACTGGTGTGCATGGCAGATATATATATATATATATATATATATATATATATATATATATATATAAAAAAAATATATATATATATATATATATATATATATGTCACACATGCATGTGGGATTACACCTTGATGGGGGTTCCAAGCCATAAGACAATAATGTTTATACAACAAAACTAATACCTAGGTGTGCACAAATAGATATGTGACAGCTCACAGTGACAAAGGTTGTACACTTCAGTTACACATCATTTGAAGATGTGTATGGAGGGACATGAAGCAGGGTGCACTGTACTCAGGTATTGGTGTGGTGAAGGCTGTGAACTATGAAGGTATTATGGCTTGTCATGTGGATGTTCTGCATATGCTCAGTAGTTGTGTTACATACAAGGGGGTACTCACCACCGTGGACACATACTGGTGGACATTCCACATACCATGTATCCCAGGACACAGGACACATAACAACTGGTCTGCTGATAGTGGGTGATGTCTACATGATCCTTAGTGTGTGCATTTGTTTGCATAACAAAGCAAATCCCCACATGCTTTTTTTTTCATCTCATGTGTTGTCATGGCTGTGGCAGCAATCTGATGTGTATTGATACTGTCTGTATTATACCAATATTTTCCACAATCTGTAGTCCTCCAGACAGCTGTTGGGACACAGGATTTGCATGTCATTCTTGGCATCTGTGATTTCAATCATGGACAGGAAAGGGCCTAGCAGACAGCCCTGATGTACACAGTTGATCACTGGATGCAAGATATAGGTCACTTCACACATTTCTACATATTTAGATGCCATATATTTGATCCACTCTTCTACCCACTTGGTGATATAGCTGTTGATGGCTACATCTGTCATTGTGGACTGAATACCTCAGTGGGAACTCCTGTCGACTGCCTTGGCCTTTTCAAGTTCTACAGGATGATGTTCTTTGAGGACATCTGACAGATGTAATAGACATAAATGTAGTATCAGAAACTCACACTTGTCAGTTGCACACAGCCAGGATATTACTAGTGTCCATTTAGAAAAGGTCCACGATGATATGTTGCTCAACCTCACAGATCAGGAGAGTCAGGATGTGTCTATACATGCATATGTCAGCTGCCATCCTCAGCCCAGTCAGATGGATGCATGTTGATGTGCACCCTTTTATGGGAACATAGTCCATCTGGAGGGTATGTTGAAGTGTGTATCACACCATGTCAGGTAGGCACATGTTCTGGGTCATGCTATAGGTGATTTGTGAAGTTGTCACAGCCCATTGTTTCTGTGTGATTGGCCTGCATGAAGGTAACACAGTGCATACTGCCTACCTTGATCTATCCTAGGGTTTGGACACAATCCCCGTACTCAGGTATCATTGACAAACTCTGCCAGCTGTGGATTAGCACTTACATCAATAGACGGTTAACCACTGTCCTCACCGACAGACAACATACTGTAAATGTTGGTGAATCAATCTCAACCATTGCAGTTGTCACCACTGGTGTTCTCCAGTGATCTGTGCTGGGACATATAGGTTCATAGGTTCATAGGTAGGTACTAAGCTATTGGCTCAAGGGCCTAAGTAAGCCTAGCCAACAAATTTCCCTGGCTTACGCTAACCCAAGAAAGTTAATTTCCTGTGCCTCTGTCGAGCAGAGCCACAGAAATGATCCCTGGGGTGTATTTCCTATTTCCCATCCACTCATCAAGATTTTTCTTGAAGAGTATTAATGAGGAACTTTGCTTGACATAGATGGGTAGCTTGTTTCAGAGTATGGGAAGTCTCTGGGACAGGAATCTATCTCTTCAGCAAGTCCTGTTTATTGTGGTGACAAGGTTTATGTCCCTAGAGCGTGTAGCTCAGAGGGATTGGGATTTCTTTAGGTGTAGCATGTCCAACAGCTCTGGGTTTGACATAGCTTTATATGTTAGGCAGAGATCACCTCGGAGTAAGCGATATGCTACAGAGTAAAGCTGAAGTTTTTTGAGATGATCAGTGTAGGGCATCTGTTTGAGGCCAGTAATTATCTTTGTGAAATACTTCTATGGCCTTTCCAGCTGCTGCAGATGTCTTGCGAGGTACATTCCAAAAGGGGCTTGTACTCTATAATAGGTGTCAAGTAGAGGGAAACAATGACCTCTTTTCTCCTGGATGAGAACCCTTTTGTGATGAGGAGTGCTGCGTAGAAGGATTTCCTGACTACTGTGGCAATGTGATTATCAAAGGAGAGACTACTGTCCACCTGGGTCCCAAGGTCTCTTATTACACATTCGGTGTTAAGAAGACTGCTGCCTATGTGGTAGTTCATGGGTACAGAGTTTTTACCAAAGGGGATAACAATGCACTTTTTGGCATTGTGCTTGAGGCCATGGCTGTGACACCAGGCATCTATCTCAGTGAGGCCCTTCTGTAGGATGTCCACATCATTTGAGGACTCGACTATAGCTCCTAGTTTGCAGTCATCTGCGAACTTCATTAGCCAGAGGCCTTCTGTGTTAGCCTATACTTCAGAGAAGTAGATACCAAACAGGAGAGGTCCCAGGACTGAACCCTGTGGTACTCCACTTGTCACTGGTTTTAAGTCAGATTTGGAGTCTGCAACTTTTACAGTCTGGGTTCTGTCAGTGAGCCAGTTGGCAACCCATCTTGTGACATAGGAATTTATACCTAGTTTAGTCAGTTTAGCTATAATTCCAGAATGGGTGATGGTGTTGAAAGCCTTGGCATGGTCAAGATAGGCTGTGTGAACCACCTTACCCTCATCTACGGCTTTGGTGACTGCCTCAAAGAAATCGACAAGGTTCAGGAGGCAAGATCTGCCTTTCACAAACCTGAACTGGGTGGGTTCCAGAGTTTGGAGGTTACCAATGTCTTTGTTTATGAATTCCATGATGATACATTCCATGGCCTTGCAGACCAGGCTCATCAGGCTAATAGGGCAATAGTTTACAGGATCACTGGTGGCTCCCCCTTTGTATAGTGGGATAACTGTTGCTGTGCGCCATTCAGTGGGCACAAAGCCTGACGTGAGGCTATAATTGAACATGGTGCTTAGGTAGGGAGTCAGTTTGTTCTGAAGTTCATGCAAAATGCAGCCTGGGATGTTGTCTGGTACCATGAATGCTGTGTTTTTGGCTTTAGAGAGTGCTGCTGTTACCTGTGAAGTTGTGATTACAGGGACTCTGCATTCTTCCTGTATAGATATGGGCCCTTTAGGCCCATAAACTTATACTGTTTGGAATCTATTTCTCAACAGTCCTGGCTACAAAATATGACCAGTAGCTTACCAAGTTTACTGATTCATGCATATTGGTTGCAATCATTGAGTCCACCAATGATGTGACTATAGTACAAGAGGGGCTAACGCACACAATTGATTGGTGCCAAAGCCACATAGTCTACTAATAAATATAGAATGTGTCAGGATTTGTGCCTTATGCAAAGTGGAATTTACTGGTCAATACACCATTGACAACACTACCCACTGTGCTAAAAAACAGTGGTTCAAGATTTGGGAATGCACGTAGATAACAATCTCAACTTCAACTAAGTGTTCACAGTGGTATGGATAGGATATGTCATGCATCTCAGAAGTCAGAGCATTGAATCCAGATCTGAGGAGGATATAACAGCACTGTATTCAAACCTCATCTGAGCACTAATACAGTATAATGCTTCATTTTACATGTACCTCACCAGACACCTGCAGCAGTTGGACAGACCATGGGGGTTTCACACCAGGAAAATACAGGTTCTACAAACCATGCCATGACATACAGGGACATACTGAAAGCCCTGTTACTGAAACCTGTACTGGAAAGGATGAGATAATTTGTGCCTGGACTACAGAACATGTATAACCTTGCCCTGATGTGTTTACTGCACATCCACAAATCAGCAGAATCTGTTGAGAGGAAGATGGTAAAAACAATGTCCCACATGCTGTTGTAAAATGCTGTTTTTACTGTCAAACAAGTGCACAAACACACATACACACAGTTGACTGCAGTGAGAATTGACTTCCTACGTATCTCAGAACATAGACTACAGAGCACAGTACTGGAAGATGGTAAAAGCAATGTCCAACATGCTGCTGTAAAATGCTCTGTTTACTGTCAAGCAAGTGCAGCAACACACACACGCACACGCACACACACACACACACACACACACACACACACACACACACACACACAGTTAACTGCAGTGAGAATAAAATCCCTACCTCTCTCAGTACATAGACTACAAAAAACAGTACTTTATGCAAGCACCACTGCACGTCTGACATGGAGTATCTCAGGCAACACTTTATAGATGATGACATCAGCAATGTCTGCTGAGGAGAATATAACAGTGTCCCAAATGTTCTGACACTACTTCTCAATGGGCTGGTGAAGGCTACTCTTCTGAAAGTGGTCCAGTTAGGTCTCCCTGATTTCATGGCATCAGTTGTGGTGGTTCTGGTGCCTGAGTTACAGCATAATATAAATGCTTGCCTCAGCAATGTAGAACATTTTCTGACGTGTGGTGGTTTCATTTGATGGGCAGACCCTGCCCATCAGACCACAGAATTAGCAACCATTCCATAACAAGAGCCACCCAGGCAAGTAATGCCTGAGTTTGTTGACCTCTGGCATGTCCTTGTATCCATCAATGCCAAGATCCTAACATATCCTATTTCTCTTTTATGTGCCATTCTCCATTGTTTGCTCATTGTCCAATTCTACCCATTACCACTTTCCTACCATCTGTGTGTCTGTGCCCATCCACTGCCCTCACAAACATTTACATGCCTATTGCTACTCTCTTTTCAAGTCTGTATTTTATATTTGCATCTTTTCATCTCTTCTACCTGCTCTTCTCCCTGTATCCCATCCAGAGATACCCTTCACTGTCCTCTCCACCTATTCCTATTTTCTATATACAAAAGAGGCTCTTTCCCTACAAAAATTTAACCCCTCATCTTTCCTTCCTTATGGTTATCCTTGCGTGTCTCCTCACTTGCTGTTCTCTTCTTTCATACATCCTATCTAACACATTTATATGATGATCAAAGTTGGCAATTTGATATACATACATAGTGCTCCGATGTCTGCTATGCTGCTCTTCCAGTGCAAAATGAGCAAGATGCAAGTATGTAACAATGCATCATGTACAGTAGCATACAGAGATGCAGCTATGCAACTCTACATCATGCAAGAGGGGTGGGGACACAAAGATGTAGCTATGCAACACTACACCATGCATGAGAGCACACAAAGATGCAGCTGTTGAACATTACATCATAATGGGAGTGCACAAGAATGCAGCTATGCAAGACAACATTGTGCATGGGAGCACACATAGATTTACCCCAGGATTAATGAAGCTTGCACCAGGCATAGCGTAGGTGTTCTAACGCCAAATATGACCGCTGAGCGATTAAGGTACGAGCCGATTCCACATGCACTACCAGCGTACGCCAGAGCTGCACAGCTCTCGGCGCATGTATGCTAATCACCCCATGTGCAGTAGTGCAGCATGGAAATGAAGGTACATAGCAATTTATGAAGTGGTGCAGGTGTAGCATAAGCATACAGAAATGTAAACAAAAAAAACAGTTTACATTTTCCCAAACATAACATCGGAGCCATGAAAGTGGAACAAACTTACATATGATAATGTTAATATATGCCAGTGGCTGGATATATAGCCAATGGTGTAAAAATACATGCACAACACATAATAAATAACATTTACCGTCGTGGCCACACTAACGCAAAGTAAACCCACAGTGCTGGGATGTGCAAATGGGATCATAACGAAAATATATTTAGATGTTATAAAACTGCAATGTAACACAAGTCATGAATTCCCCATAATAGTCAATGGCAGGCATGCTACACTACAACCATGGTGCAAGGGTTGCTAAGTGTCTGTGACAGTGTTCAGCGTGGTAACTAGGAATTAGTAGTCAATGCCGTGCAAATGAGGCAAGTAATACTGAATCGCAAACGCCTTGCCGGCGTAAGGCTGTACCACACTGCATAGCAGTATAACACCAAAGAGTGGCCTGGAAGTATACATGACATCAGAAGAGGGGTGTGCCACCGTAGCTGTAAGCACATTGGAGCATTGCTAATCCAGGTTGTCCATTGCTAAGCAAAGCTGCAGGATAGGGGTGTGGATGTAGCCATAGCTTTGCTTAGCTGAAAGCATACAAGGTGACCGAAAACACATGTGTACATGGATGACAACGAGCTCAAAACCCAGTAAATGGCTGCGTGTGGTGCACACCACAGCTGAAACAGGAAGGTTACAGGAAGACAATAAGGAAATGTCACAGCAGGGTAATTGGAGTACAACTGAGTAATTAACACCTATTAACTCACAGTGGGCCATTGACGGTAGCTGACAAGGCTGCTAGCAGCAACCTGCAGAACAGAAAAGGGGAGGTACCAGATTTCAAAGAAAAGAGAACTGTCACAGAAAAACAAAGCAAACCTGCAGTAGATCGGCTACAGAACACATTTCGCAATACAATCCTGGGTTGGGAAAATACAAAACAAGAAAGCAGGTTGCTGGATGCATGCCTAACAATGGGAGGGGAATTGATTTGAAAAATGAAGGCAAGGGTAAGAGATGATCTACAGCAGCCAAGTGTAATTCAACACTAAAGGCCCCACAATAGCAGTACCTGCGGTAAAACCTATAAGTTAGATACCCTGTGGCTCGGATTGTACATACACACCCAATGACATCATCAGCTTCCAAAGCACAATAGTATAAAGTGTGAAGGCACTTCACACACACTTGTGTATTCCCAAACACTGCACCATCGGTGTAAACAGATGGGTAACTTTTAAAATGTACATGTTGGGAGCTGCCGTAGCTTTGATTCATCAGCATGTGTTGGAGACTGAAGGTGGTGTGAAGGATGATGCTGACAACCACCTCAGGCACCGGAGGAGGAGAAGAGTATTCAGACCAAGGGTAACCTACCTGTGGCTAGATGATCTGGAGATAGTAAGAGCGTTACAGGGTGGACAGGGACATCATACAGCAAATCGTTGAGCTGTGCCGGCCATGCCTCAGAGCCAGAAACAACAGAGGGGAACCCATCCCAGTGGACACAAAGGTATGTGTAAGCTTGAGAATACTAGCCACAGGTACCTTTCAAAGGCCAACTGGAGATATCATGGGGATATCACAGGCATCAGCATCCAGGGTACTCCACCAGTTCCTGGATGCCATGTTACCACATGCCAATGAGCATATATACTTCCCCCGAATGCAGGAGGAGTTGGCCAGCAATATGCTCCTCTTCCACCATGTGGCAGACTACCCGGATGTACTGGGTGCAATAGACTGCATGCACATACACATCAAGTCACCACCCAGTGAGCATGGTAGGCGCTACATAAACTACAAGGGATACCACTCCATCAACTGCCAGGTCGTGTGCAATGCCCAGGGTATTATCAAGGATGTGTGTGCTGGCAGCCCTGGAAGCTACCACGACTCCCACATCTGGCATGCCTCACAGCTGTACCAGGTA
The DNA here is from genome assembly GCF_019279795.1 of Protopterus annectens. Taxonomy (NCBI): domain Eukaryota; kingdom Metazoa; phylum Chordata; order Ceratodontiformes; family Protopteridae; genus Protopterus; species Protopterus annectens. Next base: position 1,288,426,669 of record NC_056737.1, read on the forward strand.
TTTGTCAGGGAGGACATCCCATATGGCCACCTTGTGGGGGATGCTGGCTATGCACTGGAGCCGTGGATGATGACTCCCATCAGAAGTGCACACACCCATGCAAGAACGCCATAATGAGGCACGCCCATAAACCAGAATCATCATAGAGCATGTGTTTGGGATGCTGAAATCACAGTTCCATTGCTTGGACATATCTGGTGGAGCCTTGCAGTACTCTCCAGGCATATGTGCCCACATCTTCATAGTATGTGCCATGCTACATAATATGATCCTGCGGAAACAGCTGCAGCAGGGACATAATGGTGAAGGCCCTCACAGCCCACCATAATTGTCAAGGGCACCACAGGCACAGAGGAATTCAGACAAAGAACACCTTGTGCCAGCCCCAGTAGGCAGACGGAGGCATGCCCAGTATGGCCATGCCTTGGCAAAGAGGGAACGTATAGAACATACACTGACAGTGTAGGCCCCTATGGACTGACACACTTCTCCACCTGCACACACAGTAAACATGGATGGCACACACGCACGACCACCTGTAAATTGTCATGTATAGGTGGTCTACTGTGTGCATCCTACATAGGCAGCCCTCAACTATTGCACACACAACTGCTATTGGCACAAGGTAAGTCAATACCTGAACAGTAAATTAAGCTAACAGCATGTGTTGATACTGTATGTATAGGTTCCTAGCTACATTGGTAGGTACATGCCTAACTGTCAGAGGCTATTCATAAGCCTAGCCAAAATGTGTCTGCTGTTGCCACCCCATTGATTAACTAACTGTCCCTCTGTGAAGCAGAGCCAATTGCGGGATCCCTGGGGTGTAACCACTGTTCCCCACCCACTCTGCAAGGATTTCCTGGTGTGTTAATGAGGGGCTCCATATAATGTAATCAGGGATGTAGTTCCAAAGCATGGGGAGTACACATGACAGGTATCTGTCACCCCAGCATTCTCCAGTTATGGTTGTGGCAAGGTGTAGCTCATTACAGTGTGCAGCTCACTGTGACATGGGCTCCCATATCTAGAGCATATCCATTAAGCCTCACTTGGAAATACCATTAACAGGTATCATCCATATGTACACCAACTGAGTTACACATTTGTTTGTAGTATTGAGGAACAGCCGTAGTACACTCTACATACTAAACACCATAACACTTGTACATATCCCAGATGCCTCAGTGGTAAAACCACTGACTATGTTGTTCATGGTCCCGGTTCCACGACCTGCAAGGGCTGTTACGTAATTCTGAGGTCCCGAATAATGGATGTTGGCTGCAGGTCATTAGAGCATGTTTAAGCACATGTTAGTGGGTTTTTGCGCTGGTAGTTGCCGGTAAGCGGCGTTTAAACATGACTACATGGATATGCACAACACAGGTCTAACCTTTGCTGAATATCACTCAGATCACAGACAAAGCTGCCCAGAACCACTGAAATGTGCATTATTTACCCTTGTACTAATAGTGCCTGCTCTGAGAGGTAAAACGACCACTACCAGGAGTAGAACACCCATCCATGTACACAATCTTCACAATAACCTACCACTAAGCTACCTGAGATGTACCACGGCAGATGTATATTGTGACAGGATAAAACACAAAAGGGCGGACTTCGGGAAATAGTATACACTGCCATGTACCCAATGAAAGATGTATTCTCTCTATCTCTCTCTATATATATATATATATATATATATATATATATATATATATATATATATATATAAAGAGAGAGAGAGAGAAAGGGTGATAGAGAGATAAATGTCGATATATATGGATATACATATATATGCAAATATATAGATAGGTTAACAACATCTACTCAACCATGGAGGTACATATAAATAGGATACTACCAAATACCGAATGCTTTACACACTGATGCACGTAATCCCAAGGCTTAAAGACCAAAAGACCACAGTACCGAAACACCAGAAGCGCGAGTACTGTTATCACGATGTTAAGGGACATTTAGGTAGTGCTTCTGGTGCTGCAGTTCAGGTAGGTACTGTGTGCAAGTGTGTTTCTGATTGCTGTAGTGTGTGTAAGTGTGTGTTCTGAGTGTGGTGTGTGTTTCCGGGGGACTGTAATGTGTGTGTCTGGGTTTGCTTCATGTGTCTGTTTGTGCTATCATGGAGGTAGATTATTAAAGTAGGTGTGGTGTGGGGTGCTCTGCCACCCACATGGGGGGTGTATGGGGGCATGGCCACCTGCCCATACATAGTGTAGGATGGTTTGTTTGGATGTGATGGGTAGCAGTGTGTCTCTGTGTGCGTGTGTGTGTGTCCTGTATTTGTGTTAGTTCCGGGAGTTTGACTCTCGTGAGTTTGAGTGTTCGGTATTGTGGGGTGTGTGCGTTCCTGAATCCATAGGTATGCCGTATACAGTGGAGGAAGTCTTCAAATATGTGTATAACATGGACCATAGCAATCACACATTCTGCCATGACCGAACGTTATGAACAAAGGATATGGAGAGTATATGTCGATACACTATTACAAATATGTGCTATGGACATGAGCCAAAGATAGGGTTACCACCTGTCCCACCTTGTAAGGTGCAGTCCCTCTATGTGCAGTAATGTACTGACCAAAATGAGAACAAATACTAATGTCCTACAATCTCGAGACATTTGGCATGTTCCATATTTAATGTAATTGTTGCATAAAATAGTCATCTGTATCTAAAATACCTACATGTAACAAGAAACAGGATAAGCAAGTAAACCGGTACAAGAATAAGCTTTTATATAGGCATATATGTAAAGTTCTATACTTTATACTGACCGTGGGTATGTGTCGGCCTCTAAAATCTGATGTGTGTCCTGCAAATGTCCCACTATGGCCATTTGAAAAGGTGGCAACCCTAGCCAAAGAGGTTCAGTCACCAACACAACTCCAATGAGTGCAAATATCTGTGACAGAAATACATGATACAGCTTTCATGTAGCAACATTTCATTACATACTGATGTATTTCTGAAGGGATTGACGGACCAACATCACCTGCATGCTATACAGGAACCAATTAGCAATGGCTTAATGAATCAGCTTGCAATTACCATAGTATTAGTCCACTAAAGGATAGGTCTTCAAATAGGGAAGGAGCCCTCACACACATATTGAATATGTATAAATGCATTTCCTGCACATCTGCATCTGCTATGTACACCCACCTACATCTCCCCCACACCCAAAACAATTGCAATACATACTGTAATAACATCACAAACAACCACTCACTCTATGACATCTGCAGAAGCCTTAACATACCTTGTCAGAGACACACTATAATGACCCTATGTGAAATCATTGCTGTTGTACAATGGAGCAGATGCCGATGTTACAGGGTTTGGTTGCAATAATCCCGTATCAGATGGCTGTGCGTACACCAGGAAGTGTTGCCAATTACTGATTAACAGCACAGTATGATACACATGCACAGTATACCAAAGATGTCAGGTGAGCACAGTTCAAAACACCTAATATTCTATGCATAGCCACACAGCCTTGAGCTGCCCAAACATCCTTGCCAGACCTAAACTTTTGCAGATGTATCGGGTAAAAACCCTGCAGAAGTAGCAATGTTCAGAAATATAACAGCTAGACTCAAATGTAGAACTATATCTTCTAGCCATTACACACAATCCACGGGGGCCATGAAGTTAATATATCTCTGAGTATCCATACAACTGTTGCAATTCATTCAAAACAACACATCCAGGCCGTCTTCCTCGAAGGTAGGGCAAAGGGACAATGCCCAAGTGGAGTATTCAATTATACACCACTGTTGCCATGTCATTGGCTAATGGAGTAGCTGCACAGCTGATGTGCATGTAATCATCTACTCCAGAACACCAGTTGGTGGTAGGATACCACGTTACTGATATCTAAGTATAAAAGGATGGCTTGTCATACATTCAAACCATCTATACATACCAGAAAAACGTTACAACGAAGATTGCAACACAAAACGATTAGGATTTATATTACCATCAACGACAACTCGGGTTACTAATAAGGTATGTAGAACACTCAGTATGTCAGTGTATGTAGTACCTGTTCTGTAATAATTAAAGTGTACGCAATGCATACAGTGGGAAAAGGTATTATGTAGTGATGTATTGTTGAGCATAGTAACACTCGTAGAAATTGTGTGTACTGCTGTAGGCCACAAGGTAAACACCTCATACATCACAAGGGATGCTGTATAAGGACTTTGTACACAACAGTTCCACTCCAGCCGCTGTCAGTGCAGGGTTGGTCTAACAAGTATGTGCCATAACAGGGAATAGTATATGTTGATATACTGTAACAGTAGGCATATGTATGGGCGTATAACTGAGAATAACATGTCTAAGGTGGTCCTGCTGTGCAATTATGATTTGCATTTTGGGATATTGTGGCAAAAATGTGCAATGTACAGTATTGTAGGTAGATATGTTTAACATTTTGCATAGCATTACTGTTATGTATCTTTTTCACTCTGGAACTGTTTACTTTGCCTACTTTGTAATAAGAGTAACAGTATCTGCCATTGCTTGGCTTGCTTAATTGAATGATTTTAATCACATGCTTAGAGTTAGATTAATTAAGTTAATTGATTGCTTTAGAAATGTGTATATATATTTGAACTTTAAAGATGCCTGTTGTAAGGATCTGAAGAAGCGTGTCTTGGTACACGTGAAAGCGCTTATCTGTTCACATTAAATACTTTTATCCATTTATTGTGGTGGTCGACTTCCAGTTTGTTTCTACAATTACTGTTATGTTATGCAAACATCAGGTATGTCTATTGGCATGTAAAATACACAATAACAGGATACATATGACTTGTAGTCACCAGACAGTGTATCAGCATGATAGCTAATTGAAATGGAAGAGCTAGTCAATTATCCATGCACAAAGGACATGTAATAGCTTCATAGGTTCATAGTTAGGTACTATGCTGTCTGGCGAAGGCCATTCATAAGCCTAGCTACTGTGTTTTGACTTGCGGCACCTCCCTAGGTTAGTTTCCTGTGCCTGTGAACAGCAGAGCCATTAGTTTACTGCTCCTCTGTACAGCAAAGCCACTGCAGTGATCCCTGGTGTACATGTCTGTCTCCCATCCACCCATCGAGGTATCTCTTGAAGAGTGCTGGTGAGGGTCCCTGCCTGATGTACATAGGAATCATGTTCCAAAGCATGGGGAGTGTCTGAGTCAGGAATGTATCCCTCCACCATGTCCTAGTCATCGTTGCATTTAGGTACATATCCCAGAGCATGCGGCTCTCAGGGGCTTTTGCTTATGTGGAGCATGTCCATCAATACTGTTTTGGACATGGGCCTTGTATGTTCAGCAGAGATCACCTCTGAGTATGCGGTATGCAAATGAGTGCAGTTGGAGTTACTGTAGTTGGGCTGCTTACGTCATCCTTTGGAGGTCAGTATTCCTCTTGGTGTGGTAATGTTGTGGTATTTCAAGCTGCTGCTGTTGTCTCATAAGGTACATCCCAAAGGGGTGTTGTATCCTTTAATGTGTTTCATAAGTCATGAGTGGAGAGGCACAATGGCTGCCTTTGTTCTGGATACAAACCCATTAGAGATTAGGGGGGGCACGTAGAAGGATACCCACACCACCTTGCCAATATGGCTATCAAAGGAGTGAATGCTTTCTACTTGGGTTCTAAGATCCCTTATTATGTCTTATGTATGTAGGGGACTACTACTTATGTGATAGTCTGCGGGTGTTTGGTGTAATCCAAAGGGGATGTCTATGCACCTTGTGGCATGCAGATGGAGGCCATGTTATTGACACCAGGTATCCGTCCCAGTGACACCCTTATGGAGGGTGTCTGCATCATCTGGGGAATCAATCATGGCCCCTAGTTTGCAGTTGTCTGCAAACCTTTTCAGGGTAAGTCATCCTGTGCTAGCCATTACAGCTAGAGAAGCATATACAGAACATGAGGGGCCCTACGACCAAGCCCTGGGGGATGCCAATTGTATCTGATTTAAAGTAGGACCTAGGGTATGGTACCCTCACTGTGTGGGTTCTGTCCATGAGTCACTTTGCATAACAACCCGTGACATAGGGGTTAATGTGCAGGTGGATGTGTATGTTGATAATACCAGAATGGGAAATGGTGTTGAAAGCCTTTGAGAGGTCAAGGTAAGCTGTGTGGACCTCCTTACCCTCATATGCTGCCTTGGTAACTGTCTCAAAGGACTCCACCAGGTTTAGGAGGCATGGCCTGGCCCTAACAAATCCAAACTGGGTGGGAATAAAGGTTTGGTGGCCAACAATGTCTCTGTGAATGAGATTCATGATGATGTGCTTCATAGCCTTGCAGAACAGTCTAGTCAGGCATATAGGGCAATAGTCCCCCTGGTCCATTGTGGTGCCACCTTTGTGGAGTGTGATAACTGTTGCTGTGTGCCATTCAGGGGCCACAATGCCTGATGCAAGGCTATTATTGAATATGGTGTCTAAGTGGGGAGCCAGTTTGTTCTGAAGTTCGTGGAAATCACAGCCTGGGATGTTGTACGGTCACATGGATGCTGTGTTCCTGGCTTTAAGGAGTGCAGCTTTGAACTGCATAGTTGTGATCTCAGGGACTCTGAATCTCTCCTGTATAGATATGGGCCCTTTAGGGTGTGAGAGGGGTGTAAAGTTAGCACTGAACCTATCTGCCAGGATGTTGCCAATATCAGTCGGTTCTGTAATGTTCATGCCTTACTGCTGTATGTCAGAGCAGATGTGGGTATCGCCATCGAGACTAGTGACATACCTCTAGAATGCTTTGTGGTAGTCCTTGGAATTAGTCACTGTTATGTTTACGTAGCTAGCTTTGGAGGATGTGATAAGGGATCTCAGATTCTTACTGAGGCTGACCAGGGAGCTCCTCCACTCATGGGATTGTACTCTACTTTGCAACAGTCTCCTCCTTCTGTTGTACATTATGTCCATGGCAGTGGACCACCAGAGTGGCCTCCATTTTCTGGTGGGTACCATCATGATTCTGTTTGGGATAGCATGATCCATGCAGTCGTGTAAGTGCTAATTAAGTGCAGTTGTGTATGATTCAGTGGTTGTAACAGTATTGTCCATCTGCACGGGTGTCATGACATTTACTACTACTGTCATAAGAAGCCCGAAGTTGGCTTTGTAGAAATATTGTAGGTGCTGGGATGTGGACAACAAGGGTGATTAGTGTACGTTCGGATCTGACCATTGAGGAGATAACCCCAGGTGTGGAAGACCAGTCACACATGTTGGTAATGACCAGGTCTAGGATATTGTTACCCCTGGTGGTGGTGTGGATAGGTTGATCCAGGCGATTGGAGGTTATGAGTCCCAGAAAGCGTTGGCCTAATGTTTCGGTACATGAGTAGGTATCCCAGTTAATGGTGGGGTAGTGTCAGTCACACATCAGTAGTGTGTCTGTTTGAACCCTAATTTCCAGTACACCAAGAAGAGAGGACCATTAACCGTGGGGTATGTTGGGGGATCTGTAGCAAGCTACAATTTGTATAGCAGTTATGGCCAGAGTTAGTTGCACTTGGATAACCTATGATGCATTGTGCTAAGCAACTAGCCTGGAGGTGTGGATATCCTTAGGAAATATAGACACACCTCCGCCATGGGTGTTCCGGTCCTGGTTACATGACTGAAAGGTGTGGTATGAGTAATAACCTGGTAGTGCAGGGGTGCTCTCAGGAGCCTAGAAGCAGGTCCCAGTCACTGCACAGATATCGAAGTGGTCCATTACAAGGAGTGCCTCGGGTGAGTGCATTTGAGATGAAAACGTCAAGCATTGAGTAGCATTACCCACAGGTTTTGATTGCCTGTTCCTGTTATGGTGGTGAATATGTTATTTGAACTATGCCTAAAACAGGCACTATAGGAGCAGCAAGATCCTTAGCCATTATCCAGAATCCCAGGGCTGACAGGTGTAGGCCATCTGTGCCAAAGCATCGTGTTCTGTCGACCATGTCATTCAAAGCAGACAGATACTGGATACCCTTGGAATGACACTAGAAGCATAGCCAATTGTTGAAGTAAATCATTTTGTCCTTGTACTGTGTTATCAGTCTGGATGATGGCAGAATGCTACTCAAGGCTAGGGTGATACCTGCCTGGGCTACAAGACTGGAGTGCTATTCCATGTCTCTTTACATGTAGTCCAGGAAAGTACATCTCAGGGCATTCACACTAACATGGACAATGACACAGTCATATTGTACCTGTTGAGGAGTGACCTGCGTGCATAGATTATGTTGTGGATCCTGTTACCTGACAGGCAGCTGACAGTAACTATCTCCTTGTGTAGCCTGGTGAGTGGGACATCAGTGTGACCGCCTATAGAGTCACCTATGACTAGTGTGTTGGGTACGTCATTTCACCCTATTGGCTGTGGTTGATGGGCACACTGAGTCTGTGGGCTATAAGTCATTGGTGTTGTTTTGGGGGATGGGGGCTGCCTGCATTTCTGCTTTGGAGTGCTCTGTTGCTTAAACAGAGTAGTACTGAGAGGCTCCACAAATGTTGTTGTCTTACTATGTGTGGCCTGTGGTGGTGGAGATTTAGTGAGACTATGTGATGAGTGTGGTGTGGTGCAAATGTTTAACTTCCGCACATGATTGTCTTTTTCTGTCTGGGTTGGAGAGAGTTTTACCTCCAGCATGGCTAGATATATGCATCTCCCACAGGTTGTAATGTTGGATTTTAGGAGGGGAGTATTGACTGTGTACATGAGACAATTTCTATATTGCCTCATGATGCACATATTCGTCATATAGACAGGTGTGAACACTTGGAATTGACAGTTGGACATGCCTGAATATATAACTATTTCCCACTAGATAAGTGAGGAAAGTGTGTACAAGAGCTGTTTTATTCTAAGCAAGCAGGAAATATAAGTACAAACAGTGTGTACCTGTAGGTAATGAGAAGGATTGAGTGCTATAGTAATTAATAGCTCATGTAGTGCTTACATGTTCTGAACAAGTGCTGAGCATGAATAAGCAATACAGGCAGGGTGTCAGATAAGAGAAACACACTGCCCCCCCAACAGGTAAACAATCATATATTCATGTACACTACAGAGCCCCTGTAACCATAACTATGACGGTACAAGGTGCACTCCGGCTGCATGGGACCTGTCCACATCCCTGGTTGTATCATACACATATGGCAAAACAGTTTGCTCTACACATACACATCATGCAAAACATAGCTTCATGTCAGTCTGTGAAAACACTGAATGGTGCACACCAACAGTTATCACAACACACAAAGTGGAGACACCACTCATAATGGGAGGCACTGCACTACTAACCTGCTGAGTCTGGTCTGAAAGGCCATGAACCTTAATTAACGTATATGCTGTTAGCAGTACAGATGTAGATAATAGTACAGATGATTTCACACTGCATATCATACCTGTGACAGGTCATAGGACATCATCACCCATACTGTGGTCCACCTACACTCAGTATACTAAATGTACATTCGTATGTCACAGGAGTGTTCTGCCAGTGGACTGCTGACAGAACTAACACTACAGAAGATGTCTGATTAATATGGGCATATCACACCAGTGCCAGCTGCAGTAAAACATGGTTAATTCATTGTACTCCCCCTCATTGTAGCCCATACCACACAAAACAAACAGGAGGCATCTGCCTATGTAAGTATGTGAATGGCTATGACCTAGGAGCAATAGCTGACTCAGTGTTGTGGACAACATACAGAAGGGGCTTTGTGGGTGAGGTGTGACATATGTGCACAATCTGACAGCTGCATATTGCATTGTCACCACTAGGTTAATAATCCTGTACCCATGAACTACCACCTAGGCAGCGGCCAACATGATGGACACTGTGTGTAAGGGATGCTGCTGTGCAATTTACCTCCCTGAGATAGTGACGTCAGCAAGCCTATTAGGTAGTCATAAGTGGCAACCCTAGTCATGACAGTGTACCATCCATGAATATAGAGATCATTGTTCAGCCATACTCATCACTGAATTGACCTATATTGGATCACATATCAACTTTTAGGGGTATTGGCCATGTTTGGATGGCCGACACCAGCCTTCACAATCCTCATCTCCACTATGTAGCAAGATGCCTACCCTGCATAAAGCCATGTCCAACACTGTGATGTTGGACATGCTGCACATACATATCCTGATCTCAAATACATACATCATGGACATCCACCTTCCTAATACAAGGATCACCAAATGCTGGACAGATCCTTGTGCCATACACGTTGCATACTCCTGCCATACTATGCAACCCTGTCCAGCAAAGCTGCACATTTCACCTCTGTCAGACATGGTGTGATGACCGCATGGTAGATGTATCATTAACCGTGTGGATCAGTTATGTGGCACTGCTTCACCTGGCACCGGAAACATGGCTGTCAGCTACAGCTAGGTAACCTTACATCCGAGGCTCATACATGGCCCAAGACATACAGACTACTAGATGACCTTGGCCGTACATGCTATAGTTGATAACCATCCCTGCAAATACCATCAAGCTAGCCAGTGTCCCATGTGTATCACATGTACAACACAGACGATATGTGGCAGGATGTTGAACTGCTGTACAGTGCCGTGTAGATGTATATGGCAAAACACATGCATGTAAAGCCTTCTGTGTGCATGTCTGCAGTGTCACAGGTCATGTCCGTTAAGGCAGTGTATGTGTTTATATGTGACATATACACAGCATCAAGGTTGGCAGCATTAATGTGGACACATCCAGGCATGTGCTGATAGGTAAGAACACCAGTACAGGCAAACAGGCATGCCCACATCAGGACAGCATCCACATGGAGTATGACCAATGTAATCAGGGGACACACATATATGGTGATAATATCCAGTCCCCAATGGGTGTCACATGTATGTGACACAAACATGTCAATGGTGTCAGTGTCATGAATATTTGCAAAGACAACTATTTATATGTAATAAATGTGATACACATGTATGTGCAGCTGTATCTCTGTGCATCTCTGAGATACTGTGACCTGTCTCCATCATTATGTCTTCCAGGTATGCCGCGAGCAAGGCTACCAGTCTATACACGCTTGGAGGATGAGGACCTTATACCTTACCTCCAAGACAACTATGATGTCCTGTTTAGCCATGTGCCACAGGATGCACAACAGCTCAATGACCTGTGGCAGGAACTTCGCAGGAGGGTTAATGATGTGGGTGGCCATAACCGCACATACCAGCAGGTGCGCAGACACTGCACAGACCTAATCAGATGGACGACAAAGCATGCAAATGCAATCGGCAGGGAACAAGGTGCAACAGGTGGTGGGCCACCAATGCAGCCCCCACTCACATGTACCAAGGAGCTACTGGCCAACCTGGGGACACCAGCAGAACAGCATCCACAAGCCTTAGCTGACATCATGGAGGTGGGTATCTCTCAACCACCGAGCCTGGAGTTGCCTGGTAAGTCACTACTGCACATATAACTATTATATCCCATAAAGTTGCATGTGTCACTGTACAATATGTAATGTAACATCATATGCAAGGCATGTATATACACATGCCGCATACTATAGCATGCTACTCTGTGTATGCACACATGTGCATACTCCATAGTATATCCTATTGTACTGGTGAATGTGTTAACATGCACCTTGCACCCTGTAGCTGTCATACAGGTGTGGATAATGATCATACTGATGTGTCACCCATATATAGGTACCTCTGGCGTTCCGCTAAGACAACAGGCCATTGCAGGTGAGACAGTTATAAGTATCAGGCATGTTAATGCACAGATCTATTCACCATGTGACCATTTAACACATGTACACATAATGTATGGTCCGGTCACAATATACAGGTTGCATCTGCAATCCATCGCAATGGCTACCCATGTGCAATACTTACAAACTATGTGAAACACTGACATGAAACCTCAGAAACTGTCATTGCTAGATGTGTGGACAGCTGTGCATACAACGGTGGAGGTGTTGTTCAATGTAGGAACATGTACTACACATCAGAACTACACATGTGGGGTACACAAACAGTACTACACAGTGAGCTGGAGTATGGGCAGCCCACATGATTCACTATTGTGGATTATGCCCCTGCTATGAGTGCACACATTGTGATGTGCCATCTGACATGTCCATGACATTTAGTGGGCCAGCTGCAACGTTGTCTCACTATCCAATAAAACATACCCCACATACCAAACATACAACCCTTTGTCTGCATAACCCTGTGGACAGTGGAGTATATGACATCTATGGGTGTATGTCATATGGGACAACACAGACATGTGAGACAGACGGCCATCACAACTATTTGGCCAGCACATGTTCACACATGGCCATAGAGGATGGCCAGAGACATGTAGCAACACACAGTAGATGTGATGTGTTTGTGTGTACACCCTGTTGTACATTGGCTACACATGGTCCAACTATAGCCTTTGTTGAATGGTTATATTGCAAATGTGGAACACTGGACATCCTACAGGCCTGTGCACAGCTTGTGGAGGTGTAGCATCATTCGACCACATAAGATGTGTTGAACATCATGATGTGTGTCACAGCATGAAAGTAGTCACCTGTACAGCATCCACATACATACACAGACAACCACATCAGGCCACAGATACATAACATTTCCCTTGCTGCTGTTGGACATCACTGTCAGCTGTGCACCTTGTGTGTGTGGTACACAAATGTCATGTGGGACATGGTGCATTGACAAGTCTGCCATGTGTGGACATGGTTGCCAGGCAGCAAAATATGTTTGCAGATGTGCAGGGGTGTCATCCGTATGGCCTTCGTTGACCTGTGTCACACATTCCACATCATGGTTTAGTGTGTATACACCTCAGTGACGTGGGTCACAATCCACAGTAGATATGTATTGTGTATGTACACAGTCATGGCTATACACTGTGTCTGTAATTCACACTGTATAGCAATACAGTAAAAAAACAGTGAGCTGTTTGAGTCAACTTAGAAGCACGAAAAAGGAAACACCACCACAAACAGTTCCTTCCACTCAGCGACAGAAGTCAGAATAGTACTTCAGCATAAATCCACGTTGAGTAAAAACAGGTTTAATGTTGAACATTAGTCTTGGTTATCACTGCAAAGCGAGCTTCCTCAGAACAAAAAGTTTTTGTTCTGAGGAAGCTCGCTTTGTTTTTGCGAGTGAAAGCGCTAAACCAAGACTAATGTTCAACATTAAACCTGTTTTTTACTCAACGGTGGATTTATTTTGCTGAAGTTGCTTGTTATTCTGACTTCTGTCGCTGAGTGGAAGGAACTGTATAGCAATAGAGACACCTCATGATTCCATGCAATGGCACTGTGTCTGTACTTCACACTGTATAGCAATATAGATGCCTCATAATACCCTGCAATGGTCAAGCACATCTGCTAAATGGATATTATCACCATATTTTATAGGTAGGGCGGACAGACAACACTGCAATGTGACACCATTACCCCACTGTATATGTGACAGGACACCATTGTGTTTAACATGTATGCAGGTCAATGCACACGTCAGCAGATTACATGTCATACTACATGTTAATGTCAAGGTCATATGCCACGCATCACCCATGTGTACTGTTAACCTGTGCTGGTCCACATGGTATAACACAGGGATGCATGCTTCCTACCATGATTGTGTGAAATGCATGGCTTCTGCTATGACACATGCATACTGTTGTGTGCAACCCAGTGATGTATGATAACTACCACTATTATTGTCTGAGCTGCATGCCGTCTGCTGTATCACAAGCATGTTGCATGCCTTCTGTCAAATCACATGCATGGTGTGTGTCTGTGTGTGTCTGTATTGTAATGTACAGTCTTTGTCTGCCCTCACAGGTGATGTAGGTGCATTACCCTCCTGCGGTCCATCTGATGTTAGTGTCCCCACAGACTCTGGCAGTGATGATGAACATATGCTTGAAGCACAGGCAGGGTTGTCAGGGGCTGAATCTGTGCCATTGGTTGCCATTCCACCTATATCCCCCTCATCCCCACATGATCTCATGCCAACACATACCCCATCACCAATGGCCATAGAGGAAGGAAAGTTGGTGTGTGGTAGCTTGGAACAAGAAAGTGTGGTGGCTATGGAAGGTGTGTATTCACACCATGGTATCAGGCAAATGACTGGAGATGGGCCACACAGGCATGTGGCCAGTGCTGCTCATAGGAGGACATCTGGCCGACATGCCCCTACAGGGCAGAGCGCAACAGCTGGTGTCACCAGACGCATGTTTCAGGTTGTAATGGCGGCACAGGCACGTGCTGCATGGCAGAACAGAGAAGGGCAGTGGCTTTAGAGGTCTGCTATCCATTCTTTAAACAACAACATCCAGGCAATGGCAAATGCTCAACAGCAGATTGATGAGGTTTTGGACAGACGATTGGGTGATGTGGTTGGAATCCTTGACCGTGGCATGACAATCCGCGAGCATGAGCTGCCTGTGCTGGAACATCTAGTAGGGGTGAGGCATAGGGCACGTGGACGTAGATCAGCTATGTCACCTGGTGCAGTCTATGTGAACGAGCTACCTCACATGCCCGCTCCCATAGTGGTGGTAGCAGCAGCAGTGCAGCTTGTGCTGCGCTGTCCACACCAGGACACAGCTGGCCATGTGCACGTGGACCTGGATGGTCCCAACAGGGACACGGTTCCAGTGGACATGTGTCAGTGGACAGCACCCAATCTGCACCTCTGTCTGGTAGTGCCTGTGCAACCCCGGGCAGGCACAGGTCACATGGCCGTGGCCGGACACCGTGAGCTATAAAACCTGGTCTGTACAGTCTGGAGCTGTCAATAATACCCCTGTGTAGGCCAGACACAAGGCAGAACTATGTACACACATACACGCACACACCAGAAACATCTGTAGGGCACTGCAACACACACATGAATAACAACCACACATGGCCAATTAGATCACAGGCCCTAACCCACACACATGATGAAATCCACCGGTGCAGCCTAGGCCCCTGGCAAACATTATCACCCTGTGCATATGATGATGCCTGTGCCGCATCTCTGTCATCCACACCATCGGTGCAGGGACATGCTCATATGGTCTGATGCACAGGGTGAACAGAATAGGGAGATAAGTCTAGATTACAATTGTTGTGTTCTGTTGACAAGCAGCAGACATACTATGCAGTACAGGTTTAGAATGCATTGTTTTCTGTTCACAGTATGTGTCTTGGTAACAACAGTAACAGCATGTTGGTCATGATGTCCTGCTTCCCTTCTTCAGGTCTAATTGCATGTACCGTTGAGTGTCAGTGTTTGCAGTTAGTTTCCCATTTGTAAATGTGGACTACTCACAGGTATGTATGGCAATACCAGCATGCTATTCGTAGCTTCAACCTCACTGTTAGAAAGGCTGACATTCCAAAGATGTCTACACATCTACTGATCCAGGAGCATGGGAGCTGTGTACTAAGCTACAGTGGTTAGAGACGTGGCACCCATACTGGGTGACATCACAAGTACAGTTACATGGAGCGGGGAGTTTACATAGCAGTCTAACTAATGACAAGGGTAGAGGCCAGTTGATAGCTTGAGGCCTCACTGTGTAGCAGTAATACACGTTCACATTACAGGATGAGAACACACAACTACACACACACACACACACACACACACACACACACACACACACACACACACACACACACACACACACACACAGGTATTCACACACATGTATTCAGGCACACAATAACATACCCACACTCACGGGGTCAACGACACTGTAACACACACACACTTGATAGTGTTGAGGTGAGGACCCCTGCCTATGTGGTAATCACCATTACAGTTCTGTGCACCCACATGATGTGAGACAGAGAATACAGATGTACAGGTAGTCAGTAATGCCTAAGATCGACGGCATCAACAGGGTAGTAGATTGCATCACCTGGTGGGGTTAGGGGTCCTATCTGTTCACTATGGTAACATACATCCTCACTCCATGGACCAGACAGCCATAAACACATACACACACACACACACTGTGGAGTCCACAATTGAATGCAACTATGTCATGCACATACAGATAGCTCACATGTGTGTGATACACACCCCACCTCTGCCTACGTCTTGCTTTCTACAATGCAGTATGTACAGATCTCTACAACAGTGTACAAGAGAGTGAGTAACAATTGGGACATATTCCCCACCATACGTGACATATATGGACACACAAGCAAACACACGTGGCAGTACTGTGAATCAAACACCTGCTATCTTATGATACGTATGACAGACATGCAGCAGTACTGCCCACATTACAATGTATACTGATGCTACCTTTGGCAATTGTGCTGATATATGCACACAGGAGGTCTTAAGTGTTACAGGTGTCAAGTGATTTACAGTCAGTGACACCCTGACCACTGTGTAGGTTGTATGTCTTCCCCATCAATTAACAGAACCATAGCTTAGTGTTTGCACATGTTATTCTAGCACTGTTTGTGACACACCTGTGAGCTGTCCTCAGCAAACATCCATCTGCAAAGATGGCCCACCACTTTGCTATGTCCACACATCAGTCCATACCTGATGTACATCTTACCGTACTGTCAGTATATCACCATATACAGTTGGCAATGATGGGGCTGCATTGCAACTGCATGTTGTAGTAAGACACATGTCACTTGCAAACATCAGCTACTGCACACTCACGGTAGCTGAATGCACACCACTACATGTACATGTGTGTAGGTCCTACATTCCTGTCATTTAGCCATGTTTGTAGGCATTGCAATTGGTGGACATGTGTGATGACATACATGACACATGGACTGTTGTATGATATGATAGTTGTCATGGGTAACCAGTACAGAGGGAATGTTAACTCAGTCAACATTGATATCATACCTTATGTACTGTTAGCATTCAACAGCCATGGACCTACCTTCCATGTGCATGTGTGTAATTGCTGTAGCCACCTGTCTGCACGAAGGACAGCAACAGCTATGCTATATACCTATGTGTTGCGTGTGTGTGGCATGTACATATCCATGGCAGGTACATGTATGTCATATCCAAACATGAGGGTGCTTACTGGTGTACAGCAACAGTCATCTGTTACTGCTGTATATGACCCAGGGCCCCTGTTATGTGTACAGCAGACCTGGTTATGAACAGTGGTATCATTGCACTGCATAACACATGATGCAACTGTTTCAGTACATGGGTAGTCTGCACAGTTGATGTAGAGCTAGGTACAGTCCACTGGTCATGGGTCACATGGTGTTGTACTATTATATGTTCTACCACATGTATGGATGTGTGTTGCTGGTCCAAGGACATGGTGATGTCTGAGGGCTACATCCTAGAATGCGGCTTTTGACACTGTGATCTGCACCTGACATATCTGTGATGCATTTTGAGGGTGTACAGGTCAGTACATCTGAGTGGCCTTCGTGTACGTGGGGACGCCATGGCCCACATGTCTGTATCCGAGTTATACGGTGGTAGTGTTATTGTGCACAACTGAGCCTTCAGTCAGGTGTTCCTCACTGCACAGATGTTAGTATTCCCCATTGTTGGATCTACATTGGGCAGCTGTGGTTATGAACGCTACACATCTAGCACTGTTTAGCATACACATACAATGCAATTATCCTCTCGGTATCAGGGTGGTAACCTGGTCTCAGGACATTCGACTATGAATGGCACTATATGGGCGAAGTAGCCACTCCTAGCAGGACATCACCACGGATGGTAGTAGTGTGCCAGGTTTAGATTGGTACATCTAAGGTGACGGACAGCAGCAGACGTTGTGTAGAAGACCAGTGCCATATATATGTAGTGCAGCGTTCCTGCTAACAATGACTACTATCGACACCAGAGTCCATTACAATGTGGTGTTCATGTCTAACTGTAATAGCATGGCCATTGTGCCCTTCCGTGTTTAGAATCAGAGTACATACAAAACAACCCTGTGCTACTGTGTGTGAGCAAGCCCAGTATAACATTGTGTAGATGGACACATAGTGCATTCCAAACAGCTGTGTGCTACTTAGTGTGTGAACATGCCCAGTGACACCTTGTGTCGGCTATGTGCCTCTATGTGTATGGGCATGGCCATTGTAACCCTGTATAGCGACAGTAGTCATCCAGTCAACAGATGGCCATACCCCACTTCAGGATGGATTCCTACATTGAACACACAGGTTCACAGGTATGTACATTGTAACTGCCAACATCCATGTCGATGTCCGCATTCCTAGAAGGTCATATTGACAGTCTTGAAAGGTGTTGTGTTTGTATTTAGTATTGTAATAGTGGTCTGTAGATAGGCAGTTGTCCTGATCCCACCACTGGCATGTGTTTGTCTCCATCTGCCTGGGGACAGAATAATGCTTTTAGACTGCTCACACTCCATACAATCCCTATCGCCGACTTTGCCATTGCTGATGATGTCACTCAGCTAGAAGTATACCTCTTGGAGTGCTTTGTTCCAGTAATCTCAGTAGTGTGTTCTGTAACTGCGTAATGCTGTAGTATGATAAGGTAGTTAGGTCAGTGTTCTAATCCCAGCCATGCCAACTGTGTGTGTGTCTCCATCTGCCTAGGGACAGAATAACACTTTTAGACTGCTCACACTCCATACAATCCCTATCACTGACTTTGCCATTGCTGATGATGTCACCCACCTAGAGGTACACTTCTGGGAGTGCTGTGTCCCAGTAATCTCATTAGCACGTTCTGTAACTGCGTAATGCTGTAGTGTGATAAGGTAGTTAGGTTGGTGTTCTAATCCCAGCCATGCCAACTGTGTGTGTGTGTCTCTTTCTGCCTGGGGACAGAATAATGCTTTTAGACTGCTCACACTCCATACAATCCCTATCGCTGACTTTGCTATTGCTGATGATGTCACCCACCTAGAAGTACACCTCTGGGAGTGTTGTGTCCCAGCAATTTCGGAAGCACGTTCTGTAACTGTGTAATGCTGTAGTGTGATAAAATGGACAGGTAGGTGTTCTATTCCAAGGCATGACAGGTGTGTGTGTTTGGCAGGCATGTTCTATGTGTTGGTGTCAGTGAGTGGCTAGCTACTGGATGTGTTGAGGAGCATGTTTTGTTGTTTTCCTATATAGTGGCCATAAATGTCACAATCGGCCAAGAGATTGGGTTGGCAAGACATACACATACATTCGGCAATAGGTCTGTTGAGTAATGTCAGCAGCCCTAATCTTACCCTTAATACAGTCTGAACCCGTGTGACGCACAGAAACACACTTGCCTTGATATTAACACCAGTACATAATGTAGGAGGTGCATGTTGGTGGCAAAGCACGAAGCATCAGAGACTATCCATGTGCAACTAACAGTGGGTAAAACTGCCTTCCAGTTTATAGCCTGCTACAGACCACCCTCCCAAACCCAGGAACCCCACTCGACCTTCCTGAGAACACTGGAAAATATGAAGGTCTCTCCAAACACCATTATATTGGGCGACTTCAACTACCCAAACATAGACTGGGAGCATTACTCTAGCTCCAACACCCTAGCCCAAAGGTTCATAGAATTTATAAACTCAAATGCTATGGAACAACTTGTTACCACTCCCACAAGAGGGGAAAACATACTGGACCTGATCATCACCAACATGGGGACTCTATGCTCCAGACCAGAAGTGTATCCCTCACTGGTAAGATCAGACCATAAACTAATCTCACTGGATATTCACATCCCGACCCCACCCCTGCCCAGAAAACCACAGTGAAAAACTTCTAAAGCAAATTTTACACTCCTCAAAACTGAGGTGGAATCCTTCAAAGCCCCCAGGCCTGTGGAAAATACAGCCCAGACCGCAGAATCCTTTATAAACGATTCTATGAACACCTTCAGGAATGCATGGATCATGCGATCCCAAATAAAACCAAGACCCAATCCTCCAAAGGCAGACATCCTGTCTGGTGGACCCCAGCCATAAACAAACTATACAATAGAAGGAGGAAGCTACTAAATGATACAGCAAAATCCCAAAAGGGAAGGCATCACTGATCAGTAATAGCAAAAACTACGGGCACACATAAAATTGTCTAAGGCCAGCTTTGAGACAAAATTGCACAGGACACTAAGGATAATCACAAGGCTTTCTTTAGTTATGTTAGGAACCTGGGTGGTAATTCCCAGATATGCTCAGAGGTAGTCCAAAATGTCAAAAATACACCAACCCACAGACATTGCCAACATCCTAGCTGACAGGTTCAGCAAACTCCCCTCCCCACCAAAAGTGCAAATATCTATCCCAGCAGAGTGCTGCCCCACTGACATCTCAGATGCTCAGGTAAGAGCCGCCTCCAAAGCAAAAACACAGCATCAATGGGACCAGATGGTGTCCCTGCGCCATACATGAACTCAAAGAAGAGCTAAACCCAAACATAAAACTACTGTTCAATCTCAGCCTTACTACAGGATATGTGCCCAAAGAGTGGCGACAGCAACAGTGGTCCCTCTCCATAAAGGTGGTGCCTCAACGGATCCTGGAAACTATCGCCCCATAAGCCTGAATAGCTTGGTCTGCAAAGCTATGGAAAGGATCATCATGGACCTCATAAA